>NW_027641044.1:1200000-1790694 GCF_949752795.1 Hyperoodon ampullatus | reverse complement strand
AAAAATTGTGGTACTTACGTACGATGGAATATCCCTCAGCCATGAAATCAATGTCATAAGACCAGTAGCAGCAAAATGGGTGGATTCAGGTACGATGATTCTAAGTGAAATAAGTCACACAGAAAAAGAAACTTATCATAAGATATCACTTATGAAGATCCTGTAAACATGGCTACACTTGAACTGAGTTAGGAAAGAGAACAGTGTCTCACATTTAGAAAACACTCTTATACCTGCTTAAGGGGGAAGGAGAGGTGGGGTGATGCATAAAACCAGAGTTTGATATAAGCACAGGTACCGTTCCAAAAACCAACTATGGAATAGACAAGACCTACACCGTCCTCAGCGAAAGGGACTCAAAACCCCATATTTCCCGCAGAGGAAAATATCTGACTAGTAAGAATCTTAAAACCTATGTATTGATATGTCTCCGTAAGGGAATCAAGTGTGTCTAGACTGGCATAAACATGGCAGCGAGAATCAGCTCAAACCCACTATAAAAAGGAATTTCAAAAACAAAACAAAAAAACTGGGAAATTCTTTACAATTCCTTCAGGGTCTCTGATGAAGGCTGGAATGACCCTATCTACAACGACAGCTGGATGTGGCATAAGGAGGGACACTTGGGACTGAGACGATTGGTGAGATTGGGTGAGCAAATGCAGACCCTTTAAAGCAATAATGCATGGCACCCATTCCATGGGTCCGAACTCTCCAGGTTGAAGGGAATATTACTACAGCTATAACATGTGCGGGAAACCTAGAGAACGGACACACTGTGAATACGAAAGGTTTCTAAAACTCAACGCATAGTCCCTCTCCTGGTGCTCCGGTTTGACTTTCCGTCTGCTTTACTGTCAACCTCCCAACTTGGAGAGACAGCCCCTTTAACCTCTTGGTTCGCACAGGTTGCCAATTTGGCAGAGGATGAAAGGGAAGAGGGAGAACCAATGAGAGAGTAGCTGTTAGGCATTTGGACGGGCACATATCACTGTAATTTCCCGGCAGGAAGAAGAATTAACCAAATTCTCAGCCACCCACCGGGAACCAGTATAGGTCCTGAACCAAAATTTTGGACTTGCGGTCAGCTCTCCAAAAACGAGTTGAAAAATGGAGCTCAGGGACACAGCAATTCACAAACTGGCCGAGTAATAAAGGACAACTATCGTCCAAAAATCTGTTGAGGGAAGGCAACGAGGTGGACTTGAAAGAGAGGCAGAATAGCAGGAAACAGATTTCAAGAGGTACGTTGGAATCGCCTTTAAAGCACAGGAAGAGGGCACAACTTCGACAATGATGCACTTGGCCAAAAAGGGCGTATGCGTTTTCTCCTGAATATATTCAGGAGAAAACGCATACGCCCTTTTTGGCCAAGCAAGCAAGCGGGCAATGCAAATCTGCACTACAAAGAAGTATCACTTCCCACCGGTCAAAAGGGACATCCACAAAATGTGTAAGAACAAGAAAGGCAAGACAGGCCCTGGAGAACAGGGAGCCTTGTTATGCTGATGGGCGGGATGTAAATTGCCAACTGCCTCTCTGGAGGAGTGCATTCTGTTCCCTAAAACAAGTAAAGAACAAAGCTACAGAGCCAAGGTCACTACCAGTCTAGGGAATATACCTTGGGAAAACTGAAAATCAATAAGACAGAGCCACCCCAAAATTTAGGGCTGCACTGCATACAAGGACCTCAACTTGGATACACCTTAAGTATCCCAGAAAATATAAACATGGTTCAAAAAATTGTGGTACTTACGTACGATGGAATATCCCTCAGCCATGAAATCAATGTCATAAGACCAGTAGCAGCAAAATGGGTGGATTCAGGTACGATGATTCTAAGTGAAATAAGTCACACAGAAAAAGAAACTTATCATAAGATATCACTTATGAAGATCCTGTAAACATGGCTACACTTGAACTGAGTTAGGAAAGAGAACAGTGTCTCACATTTAGAAAAAACTCTTATACCTGCTTAAGGGGGAAGGAGAGGTGGGGTGATGCATAAAACCAGAGTTTGATATAAGCACAGGTACCGTTCCAAAAACCAACTATGGAATAGACAAGACCTACACCGTCCTCAGTGAAAGGGACTCAAAACCCCATATTTCCCGCAGAGGAAAATATCTGACTAGTAAGAATCTTAAAACCTATGTATTGATATGTCTCCGTAAGGGAATCAAGTGTGTCTAGACTGGCATAAACATGGCAGCGAGAATCAGCTCAAACCCACTATAAAAAGGAATTTCAAAAACAAAACAAAAAAACGGGGAAATTCTTTACAATTCCTTCAGGGTCTCTGATGAAAGCTGGAATGACCCTATCTACAACGACAGCTGGATGTGGCATAAGGAGGGACACTTGGGACTGAGACGATTGGTGAGATTGGGTGAGCAAATGCAGACCCTTTAAAGCAATAATGCATGGCACCCATTCCATGGGTCCGAACTCTCCAGGTTGAAGGGAATATTACTACAGCTATAACATGTGCGGGAAACCTAGAGAACGGACACACTGTGAATACGAAAGGTTTCTAAAACTCAACGAATAGTCCCACTCCTGGTGCTCCGGTTTGACTTTCCGTCTGCTTTACTATCAACCTCCCAACTTGGAGAGACAGCCCCTTTAACATCTTGGTTCGCACAGGTTGCCAATTTGGCAGAGGATGAAAGGGAAGAGGGAGAACCAATGAGAGAGTAGCTGTTAGGCATTTGGACGGGCACATATCACAGTAATTTCCCAGCAGGAAGAAGAATTAAAAAAATTCTCAGCCACCCACCGGGAACCAGTATAGGTCCTGAACCAAAATTTTGGACTTGCGGTCAGCTCACCAAAAACGAGTTGAAAAATGGAGCTCAGGGGCACAGCAATTCACAAACTGGCCGAGTAATAAAGGACAACTATCGTCCAAAAATCTGTTGAGGGAAGGCAACGAGGCGGACTTGAAAGCGAGGCAGAATAGCAGGAAACAGATTTCCAGAGGTACGTTGGAATCGCCTTTAAAGCACAGGAAGAGGGGCACAACTTCGACAATGATGCACTTGGCCAAAAAGGGCGTATGCGTTTTCTCCTGAATATATTCAGGAGAAAACGCATACGCCCTTTTTGGCCAAGCAAGCAAGCGGGCAATGCAAATCTGCACTACAAAGAAGTATCACTTCCCACCGGTCAAAAGGGACATCCACAAAATGTGTAAGAACAAGAAAGGCAAGACAGGCCCTGGAGAACAGGGAGCCTTGTTATGCTGATGGGCGGGATGTAAATTGACAACTGCCTCTCTGGAGGAGTGCATTCTGTTCCCTAAAACAAGTAAAGAACAGAGCTACAGAGCCAAGGGCACTACCAGTCTAGGGAATATACCTTGGGAAAACTGAAAATCAATAAGACAGAGCCACCCCAAAATTTAGGGCTGCACTGCATACAAGGACCTCAACTTGGATACACCTTAAGTATCCCAGAAAATATAAACATGGTTCAAAAAATTGTGGTACTTACGTACGATGGAATATCCCTCAGCCATGAAATCAATGTCATAAGACCAGTAGCAGCAAAATGGGTGGATTCAGGTACGATGATTCTAAGTGAAATAAGTCACACAGAAAAAGAAACTTATCATAAGATATCACTTATGAAGATCCTGTAAACATGGCTACACTTGAACTGAGTTAGGAAAGAGAACAGTGTCTCACATTTAGAAAACACTCTTATACCTGCTTAAGGGGGAAGGAGAGGTGGGGTGATGCATAAAACCAGAGTTTGATATAAGCACAGGTACCGTTCCAAAAACCAACTATGGAATAGACAAGACCTACACCGTCCTCAGTGAAAGGGACTCAAAACCCCATATTTCCCGCAGAGGAAAATATCTGACTAGTAAGAATCTTAAAACCTATGTATTGATATGTCTCCGTAAGGGAATCAAGTGTGTCTAGACTGGCATAAACATGGCAACGAGAATCAGCTCAAACCCACTATAAAAAGGAATTTCAAAAACAAAACAAAAAAACGGGGAAATTCTTTACAATTCCTTCAGGGTCTCTGATGAAAGCTGGAATGACCCTATCTACAACGACAGCTGGATGTGGCATAAGGAGGGACACTTGGGACTGAGACGATTGGTGAGATTGGGTGAGCAAATGCAGACCCTTTAAAGCCATAATGCATGGCACCCATTCCATGGGTCCGAACTCTCCAGGTTGAAGGGAATATTACTACAGCTATAACATGTGCAGGAAACCTAGAGAACGGACACACTGTGAATACGAAAGGTTTCTAAAACTCAACGCATAGTCCCTCTCCTGGTGCTCCGGTTTGACTTTCCGTCTGCTTTACTATCAACCTCCCAACTTGGAGAGACAGCCCCTTTAACCTCTTGGTTCGCACAGGTTGCCAATTTGGCAGAGGATGAAAGGGAAGAGGGAGAACCAATGAGAGAGTAGCTGTTAGGCATTTGGACGGGCACATATCACTGTAATTTCCCGGCAGGAAGAAGAATTAACCGAATTCTCAGCCACCCACCGGGAACCAGTATAGGTCCTGAAGCAAAATTTTGGACTTGCTGTCAGCTCACCAAAAACGAGTTGAAAAATGGAGCTCAGGGGCACAGCAATTCACAAACTGGCCGAGTAATAAAGGACAACTATCGTCCAAAAATCTGTTGAGGGAAGGCAACGAGGCGGACTTGAAAGCGAGGCAGAATAGCAGGAAACAGATTTCAAGAGGTACATTGGAATCGCCTTTAAAGCACAGGAAGAGGGGCACAACTTCGACAATAATACACTTGGCCAAAAAGGGCGTATGCGTTTTCTCCTGAATATATTCAGGAGAAAACGCATACGCCCTTTTTGGCCAAGCAAGCAAGCGGGCAATGCAAATCTGCACTACAAAGAAGTATCACTTCCCAACAGTCAATGGGGACATCCACAAAATGTGTAAGAACAAGAAAGGCAAGACAGGCCCTGGAGAACAGGGAGCCTTGTTATGCTGATGGGCGGGATGTAAATTGACAACTGCCTCTCTGGAGGAGTGCATTCTGTTCCCTAAAACAAGTAAAGAACAGAGCTACAGAGCCAAGGGCACTACCAGTCTAGGGAATATACCTTGGGAAAACTGAAAATCAATAAGACAGAGCCACCCCAAAATTTAGGGCTGCACTGCATACAAGGACCTCAACTTGGATACACCTTAAGTATCCCAGAAAATATAAACATGGTTCAAAAAATTGTGGTACTTACGTACGATGGAATATCCCTCAGCCATGAAATCAATGTCATAAGACCAGTAGCAGCAAAATGGGTGGATTCAGGTACGATGATTCTAAGTGAAATAAGTCACACAGAAAAAGAAACTTATCATAAGATATCACTTATGAAGATCCTGTAAACATGGCTACACTTGAACTGAGTTAGGAAAGAGAACAGTGTCTCACATTTAGAAAACACTCTTATACCTGCTTAAGGGGGAAGGAGAGGTGGGGTGATGCATAAAACCAGAGTTTGATATAAGCACAGGTACCGTTCCAAAAACCAACTATGGAATAGCCAAGACCTACACCGTCCTCAGTGAAAGGGACTCAAAACCCCATATTTCCCGCAGAGGAAAATATCTGACTAGTAAGAATCTTAAAACCTATGTATTGATATGTCTCCGTAAGGGAATCAAGTGTGTCTAGACTGGCATAAACATGGCAGCGAGAATCAGCTCAAACCCACTATAAAAAGGAATTTCAAAAACAAAACAAAAAAACTGGGAAATTCTTTACAATTCCTTCAGGGTCTCTGTTGAAAGCTGGAATGACCATATCTACAACGACAGCTGGATGTGGCATAAGGAGGGACACTTGGGACTGAGACGATTGGTGAGATTGGGTGAGCAAATGCAGACCCTTTAAAGCAATAATGCATGGCACCCATTCCATGGGTCCGAACTCTCCAGGTTGAAGGGAATATTACTACAGCTATAACATGTGCGGGAAACCTAGAGAACGGACACACTGTGAATACGAAAGGTTTCTAAAACTCAACGCATAGTCCCTCTCCTGGTGCTCCGGTTTGACTTTCCGTCTGCTTTACTGTCAACCTCCCAACTTGGAGAGACAGCCCCTTTAACCTCTTGGTTCGCACAGGTTGCCAATTTGGCAGAGGATGAAAGGGAAGAGGGAGAACCAATGAGAGAGTAGCTGTTAGGCATTTGGACGGGCACATATCACTGTAATTTCCCGGCAGGAAGAAGAATTAACCAAATTCTCAGCCACCCACCGGGAACCAGTATAGGTCCTGAAGCAAAATTTTGGACTTGCGGTCAGCTCTCCAAAAACGAGTTGAAAAATGGAGCTCAGGGACACAGCAATTCACAAACTGGCCGAGTAATAAAGGACAACTATCGTCCAAAAATCTGTTGAGGGAAGGCAACGAGGTGGACTTGAAAGAGAGGCAGAATAGCAGGAAACAGATTTCAAGAGGTACGTTGGAATCGCCTTTAAAGCACAGGAAGAGGGGCACAACTTCGACAATGATGCACTTGGCCAAAAAGGGCGTATGCGTTTTCTCCTGAATACATTCAGGAGAAAACGCATACGCCCTTTTTGGCCAAGCAAGCAAGCGGGCAATGCAAATCTGCACTACAAAGAAGTATCACTTCCCACCGGTCAAAAGGGACATCCACAAAATGTGTAAGAACAAGAAAGGCAAGACAGGCCCTGGAGAACAGGGAGCCTTGTTATGCTGATGGGCGGGATGTAAATTGCCAACTGCCTCTCTGGAGGAGTGCATTCTGTTCCCTAAAACAAGTAAAGAACAAAGCTACAGAGCCAAGGTCACTACCAGTCTAGGGAATATACCTTGGGAAAACTGAAAATCAATAAGACAGAGCCACCCCAAAATTTAGGGCTGCACTGCATACAAGGACCTCAACTTGGATACACCTTAAGTATCCCAGAAAATATAAACATGGTTCAAAAAATTGTGGTACTTACGTACGATGGAATATCCCTCAGCCATGAAATCAATGTCATAAGACCAGTAGCAGCAAAATGGGTGGATTCAGGTACGATGATTCTAAGTGAAATAAGTCACACAGAAAAAGAAACTTATCATAAGATATCACTTATGAAGATCCTGTAAACATGGCTACACTTGAACTGAGTTAGGAAAGAGAACAGTGTCTCACATTTAGAAAACACTCTTATACCTGCTTAAGGGGGAAGGAGAGGTGGGGTGATGCATAAAACCAGAGTTTGATATAAGCACAGGTACCGTTCCAAAAACCAACTATGGAATAGACAAGACCTACACCGTCCTCAGCGAAAGGGACTCAAAACCCCATATTTCCCGCAGAGGAAAATATCTGACTAGTAAGAATCTTAAAACCTATGTATTGATATGTCTCCGTAAGGGAATCAAGTGTGTCTAGACTGGCATAAACATGGCAGCGAGAATCAGCTCAAACACACTATAAAAAGGAATTTCAAAAACAAAACAAAAAAACTGGGAAATTCTTTACAATTCCTTCAGGGTCTCTGATGAAGGCTGGAATGACCCTATCTACAACGACAGCTGGATGTGGCATAAGGAGGGACACTTGGGACTGAGACGATTGGTGAGATTGGGTGAGCAAATGCAGACCCTTTAAAGCAATAATGCATGGCACCCATTCCATGGGTCCGAACTCTCCAGGTTGAAGGGAATATTACTACAGCTATAACATGTGCGGGAAACCTAGAGAACGGACACACTGTGAATACGAAAGGTTTCTAAAACTCAACGAATAGTCCCACTCCTGGTGCTCCGGTTTGACTTTCCGTCTGCTTTACTATCAACCTCCCAACTTGGAGAGACAGCCCCTTTAACCTCTTGGTTCGCAGAGGTTGCCAATTTGGCAGAGGATGAAAGGGAAGAGGGAGAACCAATGAGAGAGTAGCTGTTAGGCATTTGGACGGTCACATATCACTGTAATTTCCCGGCAGGAAGAAGAATTAACCAAATTCTCAGCCACCCACCGGGAACCAGTATAGGTTCTGAACCAAAATTTTGGACTTGCGGTCAGCTCACCAAAAACGAGTTGAAAAATGGAGCTCAGGGGCACAGCAATTCACAAACTGGCCGAGTAATAAAGGACAACTATCGTCCAAAAATCTGTTGAGGGAAGGCAACGAGGCGGACTTGAAAGCGAGGCAGAATAGCAGGAAACAGATTTCAAGAGGTACGTTGGAATCGCCTTTAAAGCACAGGAAGAGGGGCACAACTTCGACAATGATGCACTTGGCCAAAAAGGGCGTATGCGTTTTCTCCTGAATATATTCAGGAGAAAACGCATACGCCCTTTTTGGCCAAGCAAGCAAGCGGGCAATGCAAATCTGCACTACAAAGAAGTATCACTTCCCACCGGTCAAAAGGGACATCCACAAAATGTGTAAGAACAAGAAAGGCAAGACAGGCCCTGGAGAACAGGGAGCCTTGTTATGCTGATGGGCGGGATGTAAATTGCCAACTGCCTCTCTGGAGGAGTGCATTCTGTTCCCTACAACAAGTAAAGAACAGAGCTACAGAGCCAAGGGCACTACCAGTCTAGGGAATATACCTTGGGAAAACTGAAAATCAATAAGACAGAGCCACCCCAAAATTTAGGGCTGCACTGCATACAAGGACCTCAACTTGGATACACCTTAAGTATCCCAGAAAATATAAACATGGTTCAAAAAATTGTGGTACTTACGTACGATGGAATATCCCTCAGCCATGAAATCAATGTCATAAGACCAGTAGCAGCAAAATGGGTGGATTCAGGTACGATGATTCTAAGTGAAATAAGTCACACAGAAAAAGAAACTTATCATAAGATATCACTTATGAAGATCCTGTAAACATGGCTACACTTGAACTGAGTTAGGAAAGAGAACAGTGTCTCACATTTAGAAAACACTCTTATACCTGCTTAAGGGGGAAGGAGAGGTGGGGTGATGCATAAAACCAGAGTTTGATATAAGCACAGGTACCGTTCCAAAAACCAACTATGGAATAGACAAGACCTACACCGTCCTCAGTGAAAGGGACTCAAAACCCCATATTTCCCGCAGAGGAAAATATCTGACTAGTAAGAATCTTAAAACCTATGTATTGATATGTCTCCGTAAGGGAATCAAGTGTGTCTAGACTGGCATAAACATGGCAACGAGAATCAGCTCAAACCCACTATAAAAAGGAATTTCAAAAACAAAACAAAAAAACGGGGAAATTCTTTACAATTCCTTCAGGGTCTCTGATGAAAGCTGGAATGACCCTATCTACAACGACAGCTGGATGTGGCATAAGGAGGGACACTTGGGACTGAGACGATTGGTGAGATTGGGTGAGCAAATGCAGACCCTTTAAAGCAATAATGCATGGCACCCATTCCATGGGTCCGAACTCTCCAGGTTGAAGGGAATATTACTACAGCTATAACATGTGCGGGAAACCTAGAGAACGGACACACTGTGAATACGAAAGGTTTCTAAAACTCAACGAATAGTCCCACTCCTGGTGCTCCGGTTTGACTTTCCGTCTGCTTTACTATCAACCTCCCAACTTGGAGAGACAGCCCCTTTAACATCTTGGTTCGCACAGGTTGCCAATTTGGCAGAGGATGAAAGGGAAGAGGGAGAACCAATGAGAGAGTAGCTGTTAGGCATTTGGACGGGCACATATCACAGTAATTTCCCAGCAGGAAGAAGAATTAACCAAATTCTCAGCCACCCACCGGGAACCAGTATAGGTCCTGAACCAAAATTTTGGACTTGCGGTCAGCTCACCAAAAACGAGTTGAAAAATGGAGCTCAGGGGCACAGCAATTCACAAACTGGCCGAGTAATAAAGGACAACTATCGTCCAAAAATCTGTTGAGGGAAGGCAACGAGGCGGACTTGAAAGCGAGGCAGAATAGCAGGAAACAGATTTCAAGAGGTACGTTGGAATCGCCTTTAAAGCACAGGAAGAGGGGCACAACTTCGACAATGATGCACTTGGCCAAAAAGGGCGTATGCGTTTTCTCCTGAATATATTCAGGAGAAAACGCATACGCCCTTTTTGGCCAAGCAAGCAAGCGGGCAATGCAAATCTGCACTACAAAGAAGTATCACTTCCCACCGGTCAAAAGGGACATCCACAAAATGTGTAAGAACAAGAAAGGCAAGACAGGCCCTGGAGAACAGGGAGCCTTGTTATGCTGATGGGCGGGATGTAAATTGACAACTGCCTCTCTGGAGGAGTGCATTCTGTTCCCTAAAACAAGTAAAGAACAGAGCTACAGAGCCAAGGGCACTACCAGTCTAGGGAATATACCTTGGGAAAACTGAAAATCAATAAGACAGAGCCACCCCAAAATTTAGGGCTGCACTGCATACAAGGACCTCAACTTGGATACACCTTAAGTATCCCAGAAAATATAAACATGGTTCAAAAAATTGTGGTACTTACGTACGATGGAATATCCCTCAGCCATGAAATCAATGTCATAAGACCAGTAGCAGCAAAATGGGTGGATTCAGGTACGATGATTCTAAGTGAAATAAGTCACACAGAAAAAGAAACTTATCATAAGATATCACTTATGAAGATCCTGTAAACATGGCTACACTTGAACTGAGTTAGGAAAGAGAACAGTGTCTCACATTTAGAAAACACACTTATACCTGCTTAAGGGGGAAGGAGAGGTGGGGTGATGCATAAAACCAGAGTTTGATATAAGCACAGGTACCGTTCCAAAAACCAACTATGGAATAGACAAGACCTACACCGTCCTCAGTGAAAGGGACTCAAAACCCCATATTTCCCGCAGAGGAAAATATCTGACTAGTAAGAATCTTAAAACCTATGTATTGATATGTCTCCGTAAGGGAATCAAGTGTGTCTAGACTGGCATAAACATGGCAACGAGAATCAGCTCAAACCCACTATAAAAAGGAATTTCAAAAACAAAACAAAAAAACGGGGAAATTCTTTACAATTCCTTCAGGGTCTCTGATGAAAGCTGGAATGACCCTATCTACAACGACAGCTGGATGTGGCATAAGGAGGGACACTTGGGACTGAGACGATTGGTGAGATTGGGTGAGCAAATGCAGACCCTTTAAAGCCATAATGCATGGCACCCATTCCATGGGTCCGAACTCTCCAGGTTGAAGGGAATATTACTACAGCTATAACATGTGCGGGAAACCTAGAGAACGGACACACTGTGAATACGAAAGGTTTCTAAAACTCAACGAATAGTCCCACTCCTGGTGCTCCGGTTTGACTTTCCGTCTGCTTTACTATCAACCTCCCAACTTGGAGAGACAGCCCCTTTAACATCTTGGTTCGCACAGGTTGCCAATTTGGCAGAGGATGAAAGGGAAGAGGGAGAACCAATGAGAGAGTAGCTGTTAGGCATTTGGACGGGCACATATCACTGTAATTTCCCAGCAGGAAGAAGAATTAACCAAATTCTCAGCCACCCACCGGGAACCAGTATAGGTCCTGAACCAAAATTTTGGACTTGCGGTCAGCTCACCAAAAACGAGTTGAAAAATGGAGCTCAGGGGCACAGCAATTCACAAACTGGCCGAGTAATAAAGGACAACTATCGTCCAAAAATCTGTTGAGGGAAGGCAACGAGGCGGACTTGAAAGCGAGGCAGAATAGCAGGAAACAGATTTCAAGAGGTACGTTGGAATCGCCTTTAAAGCACAGGAAGAGGGGCACAACTTCGACAATGATGCACTTGGCCAAAAAGGGCGTATGCGTTTTCTCCTGAATATATTCAGGAGAAAACGCATACGCCCTTTTTGGCCAAGCAAGCAAGCGGGCAATGCAAATCTGCACTACAAAGAAGTATCACTTCCCACCGGTCAAAAGGGACATCCACAAAATGTGTAAGAACAAGAAAGGCAAGACAGGCCCTGGAGAACAGGGAGCCTTGTTATGCTGATGGGCGGGATGTAAATTGCCAACTGCCTCTCTGGAGGAGTGCATTCTGTTCCCTAAAACAAGTAAAGAACAGAGCTACAGAGCCAAGGGCACTACCAGTCTAGGGAATATACCTTGGGAAAACTGAAAATCAATAAGACAGAGCCACCCCAAAATTTAGGGCTGCACTGCATACAAGGACCTCAACTTGGATACACCTTAAGTATCCCAGAAAATATTAACATGGTTCAAAAAATTGTGGTACTTACGTACGATGGAATATCCCTCAGCCATGAAATCAATGTCATAAGACCAGTAGCAGCAAAAGGGGTGGATTCAGGTACGATGATTCTAAGTGAAATAAGTCACACAGAAAAAGAAACTTATCATAAGATATCACTTATGAAGATCCTGTAAACATGGCTACACTTGAACTGAGTTAGGAAAGAGAACAGTGTCTCACATTTAGAAAACACTCTTATACCTGCTTAAGGGGGAAGGAGAGGTGGGGTGATGCATAAAACCAGAGTTTGATATAAGCACAGGTACCGTTCCAAAAACCAACTATGGAATAGACAAGACCTACACCGTCCTCAGCGAAAGGGACTCAAAATCCCATATTTCCCGCAGAGGAAAATATCTGACTAGTAAGAATCTTAAAACCTATGTATTGATATGTCTCCGTAAGGGAATCAAGTGTGTCTAGACTGGCATAAACATGGCAGCGAGAATCAGCTCAAACCCACTATAAAAAGGAATTTCAAAAACAAAACAAAAAAACTGGGAAATTCTTTACAATTCCTTCAGGGTCTCTGATGAAAGCTGGAATGACCCTATCTACAACGACAGCTGGATGTGGCATAAGGAGGGACACTTGGGACTGAGACGATTGGTGAGATTGGGTGAGCAAATGCAGACCCTTTAAAGCAATAATGCATGGCACCCATTCCATGGGTCCGAACTCTCCAGGTTGAAGGGAATATTACTACAGCTATAACATGTGCGGGAAACCTAGAGAACGGACACACTGTGAATACGAAAGGTTTCTAAAACTCAACGCATAGTCCCTCTCCTGGTGCTCCGGTTTGACTTTCCGTCTGCTTTACTATCAACCTCCCAACTTGGAGAGACAGCCCCTTTAACCTCTTGGTTCGCACAGGTTGCCAATTTGGCAGAGGATGAAAGGGAAGAGGGAGAACCAATGAGAGAGAAGCTGTTAGGCATTTGGACGGGCACATATCACTCTAATTTCCCGGCAGGAAGAAGAATTAACCAAATTCTCAGCCACCCACCGGGAACCAGTATAGGTCCTGAACCAAAATTTTGGACTTGCGGTCAGCTCACCAAAAACGAGTTGAAAAATGGAGCTCAGGGGCACAGCAATTCACAAACTGGCCGAGTAATAAAGGACAACTATCGTCCAAAAATCTGTTGAGGGAAGGCAACGAGGCGGACTTGAAAGCGAGGCAGAATAGCAGGAAACAGATTTCAAGAGGTACGTTGGAATCGCCTTTAAAGCACAGGAAGAGGGGCACAACTTCGACAATGATGCACTTGGCCAAAAAGGGCGTATGCGTTTTCTCCTGAATATATTCAGGAGAAAACGCATACGCCCTTTTTGGCCAAGCAAGCAAGCGGGCAATGCAAATCTGCACTACAAAGAAGTATCACTTCCCACCGGTCAAAAGGGACATCCACAAAATGTGTAAGAACAAGAAAGGCAAGACAGGCCCTGGAGAACAGGGAGTCTTGTTATGCTGATGGGCGGGATGTAAATTGCCAACTGCCTCTCTGGAGGAGTGCATTCTGTTCCCTAAAACAAGTAAAGAACAGAGCTACAGAGCCAAGGGCACTACCAGTCTAGGGAATATACCTTGGGAAAACTGAAAATCAATAAGACAGAGCCACCCCAAAATTTAGGGCTGCACTGCATACAAGGACCTCAACTTGGATACACCTTAAGTATCCCAGAAAATATAAACATGGTTCAAAAAATTGTGGTACTTACGTACGATGGAATATCCCTCAGCCATGAAATCAATGTCATAAGACCAGTAGCAGCAAAATGGGTGGATTCAGGTACGATGATTCTAAGTGAAATAAGTCACACAGAAAAAGAAACTTATCATAAGATATCACTTATGAAGATCCTGTAAACATGGCTACACTTGAACTGAGTTAGGAAAGAGAACAGTGTCTCACATTTAGAAAACACTCTTATACCTGCTTAAGGGGGAAGGAGAGGTGGGGTGATGCATAAAACCAGAGTTTGATATAAGCACAGGTACCGTTCCAAAAACCAACTATGGAATAGACAAGACCTACACCGTCCTCAGTGAAAGGGACTCAAAACCCCATATTTCCCGCAGAGTAAAGTATCTGACTAGTAAGAATCTTAAAACCTATGTATTGATATGTCTCCGTAAGGGAATCAAGTGTGTCTAGACTGGCATAAACATGGCAGCGAGAATCAGCTCAAACCCACTATAAAAAGGAATTTCAAAAACATAACAAAAAAACTGGGAAATTCTTTACAATTCCTTCAGGGTCTTTGATGAAAGCTGGAATGACCCTATCTACAACGACAGCTGGATGTGGCATAAGGAGGGACACTTGGGACTGAGACGATTGGTGAGATTGGGTGAGCAAATGCAGATCCTTTAAAGCAATAATGCATGGCACCCATTCCATGGGTCCGAACTCTCCAGGTTGAAGGGAATATTACTACAGCTATAACATGTGCGGGAAACCTAGAGAACGGACACACTGTGAATACGAAAGGTTTCTAAAACTCAACGAATAGTCCCTCTCCTGGTGCTCCGGTTTGACTTTCCGTCTGCTTTACTATCAACCTCCCAACTTGGAGAGACAGCCCCTTTAACCTCTTGGTTCGCACAGGTTGCCAATTTGGCAGAGGATGAAAGGGAAGAGGGAGAACCAATGAGAGAGTAGCTGTTAGGCATTTGGACGGGCACATATCACTGTAATTTCCCGGCAGGAAGAAGAATTAACCAAATTCTCAGCCACCCACTGGGAACCAGTATAGGTCCTGAACCAAAATTTTGGACTTGCGGTCAGCTCTCCAAAAACGAGTTGAAAAATGGAGCTCAGCGACACAGCAATTCACAAACTGGCCGAGTAATAAAGGACAACTATCGTCCAAAAATCTGTTGAGGGAAGGCAACGAGGCGGACTTGAAAGCGAGGCAGAATAGCAGGAAACAGATTTCAAGAGGTACGTTGGAATCGCCTTTAAAGCACAGGAAGAGGGGCACAACTTCGACAATGATGCACTTAGCCAAAAAGGGCGTATGCGTTTTCTCCTGAATATATTCAGGAGAAAACGCATACGCCCTTTTTGGCCAAGCAAGCAAGCGGGCAATGCAAATCTGCACTACAAAGAAGTATCACTTCCCACCAGTCAAAAGGGACATCCACAAAATGTGTAAGAACAAGAAAGGCAAGACAGGCCCTGGAGAACAGGGAGCCTTTTTATGCTGATGGGCGGGATGTAAATTGCCAACTGCCTCTCTGGAGGAGTGCATTCTGTTCCCTAAAACAAGTAAAGAACAGAGCTACAGAGCCAAGGGCACTACCAGTCTAGGGAATATACCTTGGGAAAACTGAAAATCAATAAGACAGAGCCACCCCAAAATTTAGGGCTGCACTGCATACAAGGACCTCAACTTGGATACACCTTAAGTATCCCAGAAAATATAAACATGGTTCAAAAAATTGTGGTAATAACGTACGATGGAATATCCCTCAGCCATGAAATCAATGTCATAAGACCAGTAGCAGCAAAATGGGTGGATTCAGGTACGATGATTCTAAGTGAAATAAGTCACACAGAAAAAGAAACTTATCATAAGATATCACTTATGAAGATCCTGTAAACATGGCTACACTTGAACTGAGTTAGGAAAGAGAACAGTGTCTCACATTTAGAAAACACTCTTATACCTGCTTAAGGGGGAAGGAGAGGTGGGGTGATGCATAAAACCAGAGTTTGATATAAGCACAGGTACCGTTCCAAAAACCAACTATGGAATAGACAAGACCTACACCGTCCTCAGTGAAAGGGACTCAAAACCCCATATTTCCCGCAGAGGAAAGTATCTGACTAGTAAGAATCTTAAAACCTATGTATTGATATGTCTCCGTAAGGGAATCAAGTGTGTCTAGACTGGCATAAACATGGCAGCGAGAATCAGCTCAACCCCACTATAAAAAGGAATTTCAAAAACAAAACAAAAAAACTGGGAAATTCTTTACAATTCCTTCAGGGTCTCTGATGAAAGCTGGAATGACCCTATCTACAACGACAGCTGGATGTGGCATAAGGAGGGACACTTGGGACTGAGACGATTGGTGAGATTGGGTGAGCAAATGCAGATCCTTTAAAGCAATAATGCATGGCACCCATTCCATGGGTCCGAACTCTCCAGGTTGAAGGGAATATTACTACAGCTATAACATGTGCGGGAAACCTAGAGAACGGACACACTGTGAATACGAAAGGTTTCTAAAACTCAACGAATAGTCCCTCTCCTGGTGCTCCGGTTTGACTTTCCGTCTGCTTTACTATCAACCTCCCAACTTGGAGAGACAGCCCCTTTAACCTCTTGGTTCGCACAGGTTGCCAATTTGGCAGAGGATGAAAGGGAAGAGGGAGAACCAATGAGAGAGTAGCTGTTAGGCATTTGGACGGGCACATATCACTGTAATTTCCCGGCAGGAAGAAGAATTAACCAAATTCTCAGCCACCCACTGGGAACCAGTATAGGTCCTGAACCAAAATTTTGGACTTGCGGTCAGCTCTCCAAAAACGAGTTGAAAAATGGAGCTCAGCGACACAGCAATTCACAAACTGGCTGAGTAATAAAGGACACCTATCGTCCAAAAATCTGTTGACGGAAGGCAACGAGGCGGACTTGAAAGCGAGGCAGAATAGCAGGAAACAGATTTCAAGAGGTACGTTGGAATCGCCTTTAAAGCACAGGAAGAGGGGCACAACTTCGACAATGATGCACTTGGCCAAAAAGGGCGTATGCGTTTTCTCCTGAATATATTCAGGAGAAAACGCATACGCCCTTTTTGGCCAAGCAAGCAAGCGGGCAATGCAAATCTGCACTACAAAGAAGTATCACTTCCCACCGGTCAAAAGGGACATCCACAAAATGTGTAAGAACAAGAAAGGCAAGACAGGCCCTGGAGAACAGAGAGCCTTGTTATGCTGATGGGCGGGATGTAAATTGCCAACTGCCTCTCTGGAGGAGTGCATTCTGTTCCCTAAAACAAGTAAAGAACAGAGCTACAGAGCCAAGGGCACTACCAGTCTAGGGAATATACCTTGGGAAAACTGAAAATCAATAAGACAGAGCCACCCCAAAATTTAGGGCTGCACTGCATACAAGGACCTCAACTTGGATACACCTTAAGTATCCCAGAAAATATAAACATGGTTCAAAAAATTGTGGTACTTACGTACGATGGAATATCCCTCAGCCATGAAATCAATGTCATAAGACCAGTAGCAGCAAAATGGGTGGATTCAGGTACGATGATTCTAAGTGAAATAAGTCACACAGAAAAAGAAACTTATCATAAGATATCACTTATGAAGATCCTGTAAACATGGCTACACTTGAACTGAGTTAGGAAAGAGAACAGTGTCTCACATTTAGAAAACACTCTTATACCTGCTTAAGGGGGAAGGAGAGGTGGGGTGATGCATAAAACCAGAGTTTGATATAAGCACAGGTACCGTTCCAAAAACCAACTATGGAATAGACAAGACCTACACCGTCCTCAGTGAAAGGGACTCAAAACCCCATATTTCCCGCAGAGGAAAGTATCTGACTAGTAAGAATCTTAAAACCTATGTATTGATATGTCTCCGTAAGGGAATCAAGTGTGTCTAGACTGGCATAAACATGGCAGCGAGAATCAGCTCAAACCCACTATAAAAAGGAATTTCAAAAACAAAACAAAAAAACTGGGAAATTCTTTACAATTCCTTCAGGGTCTCTGATGAAAGCTGGAATGACCCTATCTACAACGACAGCTGGATGTGGCATAAGGAGGGACACTTGGGACTGAGACGATTGGTGAGATTGGGTGAGCAAATGCAGATCCTTTAAAGCAATAATGCATGGCACCCATTCCATGGGTCCGAACTCTCCAGGTTGAAGGGAATATTACTACAGCTATAACATGTGCGGGAAACCTAGAGTACGGACACACTGTGAATACGAAAGGTTTCTAAAACTCAACGAATAGTCCCTCTCCTGGTGCTCCGGTTTGACTTTCCGTCTGCTTTACTATCAACCTCCCAACTTGGAGAGACAGCCCCTTTAACCTCTTGGTTCGCACAGGTTGCCAATTTGGCAGAGGATGAAAGGGAAGAGGGAGAACCAATGAGAGAGTAGCTGTTAGGCATTTGGACGGGCACATATCACTGTAATTTCCCGGCAGGAAGAAGAATTAACCAAATTCTCAGCCACCCACTGGGAACCAGTATAGGTCCTGAACCAAAATTTTGGACTTGCGGTCAGCTCTCCAAAAACGAGTTGAAAAATGGAGCTCAGCGACACAGCAATTCACAAACTGGCTGAGTAATAAAGGACACCTATCGTCCAAAAATCTGTTGACGGAAGGCAACGAGGCGGACTTGAAAGCGAGGCAGAATAGCAGGAAACAGATTTCAAGAGGTACGTTGGAATCGCCTTTAAAGCACAGGAAGAGGGGCACAACTTCGACAATGATGCACTTGGCCAAAAAGGGCGTATGCGTTTTCTCCTGAATATATTCAGGAGAAAACGCATACGCCCTTTTTGGCCAAGCAAGCAAGCGGGCAATGCAAATCTGCACTACAAAGAAGTATCACTTCCCACCGGTCAAAAGGGACATCCACAAAATGTGTAAGAACAAGAAAGGCAAGACAGGCCCTGGAGAACAGAGAGCCTTGTTATGCTGATGGGCGGGATGTAAATTGCCAACTGCCTCTCTGGAGGAGTGCATTCTGTTCCCTAAAACAAGTAAAGAACAGAGCTACAGAGCCAAGGGCACTTCCAGTCTAGGGAATATACCTTTGGAAAACTGAAAATCAATAAGACAGAGCCACCCCAAAATTTAGGGCTGCACTGCATACAAGGACCTCAACTTGGATACACCTTAAGTATCCCAGAAAATATAAACATGGTTCAAAAAATTGTGGTACTTACGTACGATGGAATATCCCTCAGCCATGAAATCAATGTCATAAGACCAGTAGCAGCAAAATGGGTGGATTCAGGTACGATGATTCTAAGTGAAATAAGTCACACAGAAAAAGAAACTTATCATAAGATATCACTTATGAAGATCCTGTAAACATGGCTACACTTGAACTGAGTTAGGAAAGAGAACAGTGTCTCACATTTAGAAAACACTCTTATACCTGCTTAAGGGGGAAGGAGAGGTGGGGTGATGCATAAAACCAGAGTTTGATATAAGCACAGGTACCGTTCCAAAAACCAACTATGGAATAGACAAGACCTACACCGTCCTCAGTGAAAGGGACTCAAAACCCCATATTTCCCGCAGAGGAAAGTATCTGACTAGTAAGAATCTTAAAACCTATGTATTGATATGTCTCCGTAAGGGAATCAAGTGTGTCTAGACTGGCATAAACATGGCAGCGAGAATCAGCTCAAACCCACTATAAAAAGGAATTTCAAAAACAAAACAAAAAAACTGGGAAATTCTTTACAATTCCTTCAGGGTCTCTGATGAAAGCTGGAATGACCCTATCTACAACGACAGCTGGATGTGGCATAAGGAGGGACACTTGGGACTGAGACGATTGGTGAGATTGGGTGAGCAAATGCAGATCCTTTAAAGCAATAATGCATGGCACCCATTCCATGGGTCCGAACTCTCCAGGTTGAAGGGAATATTACTACAGCTATAACATGTGCGGGAAACCTAGAGAACGGACACACTGTGAATACGAAAGGTTTCTAAAACTCAACGAATAGTCCCTCTCCTGGTGCTCCGGTTTGACTTTCCGTCTGCTTTACTATCAACCTCCCAACTTGGAGAGACAGCCCCTTTAACCTCTTGGTTCGCACAGGTTGCCAATTTGGCAGAGGATGAAAGGGAAGAGGGAGAACCAATGAGAGAGTAGCTGTTAGGCATTTGGACGGGCACATATCACTGTAATTTCCCGGCAGGAAGAAGAATTAACCAAATTCTCAGCCACCCACTGGGAACCAGTATAGGTCCTGAACCAAAATTTTGGACTTGCGGTCAGCTCTCCAAAAACGAGTTGAAAAATGGAGCTCAGCGACACAGCAATTCACAAACTGGCTGAGTAATAAAGGACACCTATCGTCCAAAAATCTGTTGACGGAAGGCAACGAGGCGGACTTGAAAGCGAGGCAGAATAGCAGGAAACAGATTTCAAGAGGTACGTTGGAATCGCCTTTAAAGCACAGGAAGAGGGGCACAACTTCGACAATGATGCACTTGGCCAAAAAGGGCGTATGCGTTTTCTCCTGAATATATTCAGGAGAAAACGCATACGCCCTTTTTGGCCAAGCAAGCAAGCGGGCAATGCAAATCTGCACTACAAAGAAGTATCACTTCCCACCGGTCAAAAGGGACATCCACAAAATGTGTAAGAACAAGAAAGGCAAGACAGGCCCTGGAGAACAGAGAGCCTTGTTATGCTGATGGGCGGGATGTAAATTGCCAACTGCCTCTCTGGAGGAGTGCATTCTGTTCCCTAAAACAAGTAAAGAACAGAGCTACAGAGCCAAGGGCACTACCAGTCTATGGAATATACCTTTGGAAAACTGAAAATCAATAAGACGGAGCCACCCCAAAATTTAGGGCTGCACTGCATACAAGGACCTCAACTTGGATACACCTTAAGTATCCCAGAAAATATAAACATGGTTCAAAAAATTGTGGTACTTACGTACGATGGAATATCCCTCAGCCATGAAATCAATGTCATAAGACCAGTAGCAGCAAAATGGGTGGATTCAGGTACGATGATTCTAAGTGAAATAAGTCACACAGAAAAAGAAACTTATCATAAGATATCACTTATGAAGATCCTGTAAACATGGCTACACTTGAACTGAGTTAGGAAAGAGAACAGTGTCTCACATTTAGAAAACACTCTTATACCTGCTTAAGGGGGAAGGAGAGGTGGGGTGATGCATAAAACCAGAGTTTGATATAAGCACAGGTACCGTTCCAAAAACCAACTATGGAATAGACAAGACCTACACCGTCCTCAGTGAAAGGGACTCAAAACCCCATATTTTCCGCAGGGGAAAGTATCTGACTAGTAAGAATCTTAAAACCTATGTATTGATATGTCTCCGTAAGGGAATCAAGTGTGTCTAGACTGGCATAAACATGGCAGCGAGAATCAGCTCAAACCCACTATAAAAAGGAATTTCAAAAACAAAACAAAAAAACTGGGAAATTCTTTACAATTCCTTCAGGGTCTCTGATGAAAGCTGGAATGACCCTATCTACAACAACAGCTGGATGTGGCATAAGGAGGGACACTTGGGACTGAGACGATTGGTGAGATTGGGTGAGCAAATGCAGACCCTTTAAAGCAATAATGCATGGCACCCATTCCATGGGTCCGAACTCTCCAGGTTGAAGGGAATATTACTACAGCTATAACATGTGCGGGAAACCTAGAGAACGGACACACTGTGAATACGAAAGGTTTCTAAAACTCAACGAATAGTCCCTCTCCTGGTGCTCCGGTTTGACTTTCCGTCTGCTTTACTATCAACCTCCCAACTTGGAGAGACAGCCCCTTTAACCTCTTGGTTCGCACAGGTTGCCAATTTGGCAGAGGATGAAAGGGAAGAGGGAGAATCAATGAGAGAGTAGCTGTTAGGCATTTGGACGGGCACATATCACTGTAATTTCCCGCAGGAAGAAGAATTAACCAAATTCTCAGCCACCCACCGGGAACCAGTATAGGTCCTGAACCAAAATTTTGGACTTGTGGTCAGCTCACCAAAAACGAGTTGAAAAATGGAACTCAGGGGCACAGCAATTCACAAACTGGCCGAGTAATAAAGGACAACTATCGTCCAAAAATCTGTTGAGGGAACGCAACGAGGCGGACTTGAAAGTGAGGCAGAATAGCAGGAAACAGATTTCAAGAGGTACGTTGGAATCGCCTTTAAAGCACAGGAAGAGGGGCACAACTTACACAATGACGCACTTGGCCAAAAAGGGCGTATGCGTTTTCTCCTGAATATATTCAGGAGAAAACGCATACGCCCTTTTTGGCCAAGCAAGCAAGCGGGCAATGCAAATCTGCACTACAAAGAAGTATCACTTCCCACCGGTCAAAAGGGACATCCACAAAATGTGTAAGAACAAGAAAGGCAAGACAGGCCCTGGAGAACAGGGAGCCTTGTTATGCTGATGGGCGGGATGTAAATTGCCAACTGCCTCTCTGGAGGAGTGCATTCTGTTCCCTAAAACAAGTAAAGAACAGAGCTACAGAGCCAAGGGCACTACCAGTCTAGGGAATATACCTTGGGAAAACTGAAAATCAATAAGACAGAGCCACCCCAAAATTTAGGGCTGCACTGCATACAAGGACCTCAACTTGGATACACCTTAAGTATCCCAGAAAATATAAACATGGTTCAAAAAATTGTGGTACTTACGTACGATGGAATATCCCTCAGCCATGAAATCAATGTCATAAGACCAGTAGCAGCAAAATGGGTGGATTCAGGTACGATGATTCTAAGTGAAATAAGTCACACAGAAAAAGAAACTTATCATAAGATATCACTTATGAAGATCCTGTAAACATGGCTACACTTGAACTGAGTTAGGAAAGAGAACAGTGTCTCACATTTAGAAAACACTCTTATACCTGCTTAAGGGGGAAGGAGAGGTGGGGTGATGCATAAAACCAGAGTTTGATATAAGCACAGGTACCGTTCCAAAAACCAACTATGGAATAGACAAGACCTACACCGTCCTCAGTGAAAGGGACTCAAAACCCCATATTTCCCGCAGAGGAAAATATC
This sequence comes from Hyperoodon ampullatus, assembly GCF_949752795.1. Classification (NCBI taxonomy): domain Eukaryota; kingdom Metazoa; phylum Chordata; class Mammalia; order Artiodactyla; family Ziphiidae; genus Hyperoodon; species Hyperoodon ampullatus. Next base: position 1,767,699 of record NW_027641044.1, on the reverse strand, counting down.
TGACTAGTAAGAATCTTAAAACCTATGTATTGATATGTCTCCGTAAGGGAATCAAGTGTGTCTAGACTGGCATAAACATGGCAGCGAGAATCAGCTCAAACCCACTATAAAAAGGAATTTCAAAAACAAAACAAAAAAACTGGGAAATTCTTTACAATTCCTTCAGGGTCTCTGATGAAAGCTGGAATGACCCTATCTACAACGACAGCTGGATGTGGCATAAGGAGGGACACTTGGGACTGAGACGATTGGTGAGATTGGGTGAGCAAATGCAGACCCTTTAAAGCAATAATGCATGGCACCCATTCCATGGGTCCGAACTCTCCAGGTTGAAGGGAATATTACTACAGCTATAACATGTGCGGGAAACCTAGAGAACGGACACACTGTGAATACGAAAGGTTTCTAAAACTCAAAGAATAGACCCTCTCCTGGTGCTCCGGTTTGACTTTCCGTCTGCTTTACTATCAACCTCCCAACTTGGAGAGACAGCCCCTTTAACCTCTTGGTTCGCACAGGTTGCCAATTTGGCAGAGGATGAAAGGGAAGAGGGAGAACCAATGAGAGAGTAGCTGTTAGGCATTTGGACGGGCACATATCACTCTAATTTCCCAGCAGGAAGAAGAATTAACCAAATTCTCAGCCACCCACCGGGAACCAGTATAGGTCCTGAACCAAAATTTTGGACTTGCGGTCAGCTCACCAAAAACGAGTTGAAAAATGGAGCTCAGGGGCACAGCAATTCACAAACTGGCCGAGTAATAAAGGACAACTATCGTCCAAAAATCTGTTGAGGGAAGGCAACGAGGCGGACTTGAAAGCGAGGCAGAATAACAGGAAACAGATTTAAGAGGTACGTTGGAATCGCGTTTAAAGCACAGGAAGAGGGGCACAAATTCGACAATGATGCACTTAGCCAAAAAGGGCGTATGCGTTTTCTCCTGAATATATTCAGGAGAAAACGCATACGCACTTTTTGGCCAAGCAAGCAAGCGGGCAATGCAAATCTGCACTACAAAGAAGTATCACTTCCCACCAGTCAAAAGGGACATCCACAAAATGTGTAAGAACAAGAAAGGCAAGACAGGCCCTGGAGAACAGGGAGCCTTTTTATGCTGATGGGCGGGATGTAAATTGCCAACTGCCTCTCTGGAGGAGTGCATTCTGTTCCCTAAAACAAGTAAAGAACAGAGCTACAGAGCCAAGGGCACTACCAGTCTAGGGAATATACCTTGGGAAAACTGAAAATCAATAAGACAGAGCCACCCCAAAATTTAGGGCTGCACTGCATACAAGGACCTCAACTTGGATACACCTTAAGTATCCCAGAAAATATAAACATGGTTCAAAAAATTGTGGTACTTACGTACGATGGAATATCCCTCAGCCATGAAATCAATGTCATAAGACCAGTGGCAGCAAAATGGGTGGATTCAGGTACGATGATTCTAAGTGAAATAAGTCACACAGAAAAAGAAACTTATCATAAGATATCACTTATGAAGATCCTGTAAACATGGCTACACTTGAACTGAGTTAGGAAAGAGAACAGTGTCTCACATTTAGAAAACACTCTTATACCTGCTTAAGGGGGAAGGAGAGGTGGGGTGATGCATAAAACCAGAGTTTGATATAAGCACAGGTACCGTTCCAAAAACCAACTATGGAATAGACAAGACCTACACCGTCCTCAGTGAAAGGGACTCAAAACCCCATATTTCCCGCAGAGGAAAATATCTGACTAGTAAAAATCTTAAAACCTATGTATTGATATGTCTCCGTAAGGGAATCAAGTGTGTCTAGACTGGCATAAACATGGCAGCGAGAATCAGCTCAAACCCACTATAAAAAGGAATTTCAAAAACAAAACAAAAAAACTGGGAAATTCTTTACAATTCCTTCAGGGTCTCTGATGAAAGCTGGAATGACCCTATCTACAACGACAGCTGGATGTGGCATAAGGAGGGACACTTGGGACTGAGACGATTGGTGAGATTGGGTGAGCAAATGCAGACCCTTTAAAGCTATAATGCATGGCACCCATTCCATGGGTCCGAACTCTCCAGGTTGAAGGGAATATTACTACAGCTATAACATGTGCGGGAAACCTAGAGAACAGACACACTGTGAATACGAAAGGTTTCTAAAACTCAAGGAATAGTCCCTCTCCTGGTGCTCCGGTTTGACTTTCCGTCTGCTTTACTATCAACCTCCCAACTTGGAGAGACAGCCCCTTTAACCTCTTGGTTCGCACAGGTTGCCAATTTGGCAGAGGATGAAAGGGAAGAGGGAGAACCAATGAGAGAGTAGCTGTTAGGCATTTGGAGGTGCACATATCACTGTAATTTCCCGGCAGGAAGAAGAATTAACCAAATTCTCAGCCACCCACCGGGAACCAGTATAGGTCCTGAACCAAAATTTTGGACTTGTGGTCAGCTCACCAAAAACGAGTTGAAAAATGGAGCTCAGGGGCACAGCAATTCACAAACTGGCCGAGTAATAAAGAGCAACTATCGTCCAAAAATCTGTTGAGGGAAGGCAACGAGGCGGACTTGAAAGTGAGGCAGAATAGCAGGAAACAGATTTCAAGAGGTACGTTGGAATCGCCTTTAAAGCACAGGAAGAGGGGCACAACTTCCACAATGACGCACTTGGCCAAAAAGGGCGTATGCATTTTCTCCTGAATATATTCAGGAGAAAACGCATACGCCCTTTTTGGCCAAGCAAGCAAGCGGGCAATGCAAATCTGCACTACAAAGAAGTATCACTTCCCACCGGTCAAAAGGGACATCCACAAAATGTGTAAGAACAAGAAAGGCAAGACAGGCCCTGGAGAACAGGGAGCCTTGTTATGCTGATGGGCGGGATGTAAATTGCCAACTGCCTCTCTGGAGGAGTGCATTCTGTTCCCTAAAACAAGTAAAGAACAGAGCTACAGAGCCAAGGGCACTACCAGTCTAGGGAATATACCTTGGGAAAACTGAAAATCAATAAGACAGAGCCACCCCAAAACTTAGGGCTGCACTGCATACAAGGACCTCAACTTGGATACACCTTAAGTATCCCAGAAAATATAAACATGGTTCAAAAAATTGTGGTACTTACGTACGATGGAATATCCCTCAGCCAGGAAATCAATGTCATAAGACCAGTAGCAGCAAAATGGGTGGATTCAGGTACGATGATTCTAAGTGAAATAAGTCACACAGAAAAAGAAACTTATCATAAGATATCACTTATGAAGATCCTGTAAACATGGCTACACTTGAACTGAGTTAGGAAAGAGAACAGTGTCTCACATTTAGAAAACACTCTTATACCTGCTTAAGGGGGAAGGAGAGGTGGGGTGATGCATAAAACCAGAGTTTGATATAAGCACAGGTACCGTTCCAAAAACCAACTATGGAATAGACAAGACCTACACCGTCCTCAGTGAAAGGGACTCAAAACCCCATATTTCCCGCAGAGGAAAATATCTGACTAGTAAGAATCTTAAAACCTATGTATTGATATGTCTCCGTAAGGGAATCAAGTGTGTCTAGACTGGCATAAACATGGCAGCGAGAATCAGCTCAAACCCACTATAAAAAGGAATTTCAAAAACAAAACAAAAAAACTGGGAAATTCTTTACAATTCCTTCAGGGTCTCTGATGAAAGCTGGAATGACCCTATCTACAACGACAGCTGGATGTGGCATAAGGAGGGACACTTGGGACTGAGACGATTGGTGAGATTGGGTGAGCAAATGCAGACCCTTTAAAGCAATAATGCATGGCACCCATTCCATGGGTCCGAACTCTCCAGGTTGAAGGGAATATTACTACAGCTATAACATGTGCGGGAAACCTAGAGAACGGACACACTGTGAATACGAAAGGTTTCTAAAACTCAAAGAATAGACCCTCTCCTGGTGCTCCGGTTTGACTTTCCGTCTGCTTTACTATCAACCTCCCAACTTGGAGAGACAGCCCCTTTAACCTCTTGGTTCGCACAGGTTGCCAATTTGGCAGAGGATGAAAGGGAAGAGGGAGAACCAATGAGAGAGTAGCTGTTAGGCATTTGGACGGGCACATATCACTCTAATTTCCCAGCAGGAAGAAGAATTAACCAAATTCTCAGCCACCCACCGGGAACCAGTATAGGTCCTGAACCAAAATTTTGGACTTGCGGTCAGCTCACCAAAAACGAGTTGAAAAATGGAGCTCAGGGGCACAGCAATTCACAAACTGGCCGAGTAATAAAGGACAACTATCGTCCAAAAATCTGTTGAGGGAAGGCAACGAGGCGGACTTGAAAGCGAGGCAGAATAACAGGAAACAGATTTAAGAGGTACGTTGGAATCGCGTTTAAAGCACAGGAAGAGGGGCACAAATTCGACAATGATGCACTTAGCCAAAAAGGGCGTATGCGTTTTCTCCTGAATATATTCAGGAGAAAACGCATACGCACTTTTTGGCCAAGCAAGCAAGCGGGCAATGCAAATCTGCACTACAAAGAAGTATCACTTCCCACCAGTCAAAAGGGACATCCACAAAATGTGTAAGAACAAGAAAGGCAAGACAGGCCCTGGAGAACAGGGAGCCTTTTTATGCTGATGGGCGGGATGTAAATTGCCAACTGCCTCTCTGGAGGAGTGCATTCTGTTCCCTAAAACAAGTAAAGAACAGAGCTACAGAGCCAAGGGCACTACCAGTCTAGGGAATATACCTTGGGAAAACTGAAAATCAATAAGACAGAGCCACCCCAAAATTTAGGGCTGCACTGCATACAAGGACCTCAACTTGGATACACCTTAAGTATCCCAGAAAATATAAACATGGTTCAAAAAATTGTGGTACTTACGTACGATGGAATATCCCTCAGCCATGAAATCAATGTCATAAGACCAGTGGCAGCAAAATGGGTGGATTCAGGTACGATGATTCTAAGTGAAATAAGTCACACAGAAAAAGAAACTTATCATAAGATATCACTTATGAAGATCCTGTAAACATGGCTACACTTGAACTGAGTTAGGAAAGAGAACAGTGTCTCACATTTAGAAAACACTCTTATACCTGCTTAAGGGGGAAGGAGAGGTGGGGTGATGCATAAAACCAGAGTTTGATATAAGCACAGGTACCGTTCCAAAAACCAACTATGGAATAGACAAGACCTACACCGTCCTCAGTGAAAGGGACTCAAAACCCCATATTTCCCGCAGAGGAAAATATCTGACTAGTAAAAATCTTAAAACCTATGTATTGATATGTCTCCGTAAGGGAATCAAGTGTGTCTAGACTGGCATAAACATGGCAGCGAGAATCAGCTCAAACCCACTATAAAAAGGAATTTCAAAAACAAAACAAAAAAACTGGGAAATTCTTTACAATTCCTTCAGGGTCTCTGATGAAAGCTGGAATGACCCTATCTACAACGACAGCTGGATGTGGCATAAGGAGGGACACTTGGGACTGAGACGATTGGTGAGATTGGGTGAGCAAATGCAGACCCTTTAAAGCTATAATGCATGGCACCCATTCCATGGGTCCGAACTCTCCAGGTTGAAGGGAATATTACTACAGCTATAACATGTGCGGGAAACCTAGAGAACAGACACACTGTGAATACGAAAGGTTTCTAAAACTCAAGGAATAGTCCCTCTCCTGGTGCTCCGGTTTGACTTTCCGTCTGCTTTACTATCAACCTCCCAACTTGGAGAGACAGCCCCTTTAACCTCTTGGTTCGCACAGGTTGCCAATTTGGCAGAGGATGAAAGGGAAGAGGGAGAACCAATGAGAGAGTAGCTGTTAGGCATTTGGAGGTGCACATATCACTGTAATTTCCCGGCAGGAAGAAGAATTAACCAAATTCTCAGCCACCCACCGGGAACCAGTATAGGTCCTGAACCAAAATTTTGGACTTGTGGTCAGCTCACCAAAAACGAGTTGAAAAATGGAGCTCAGGGGCACAGCAATTCACAAACTGGCCGAGTAATAAAGAGCAACTATCGTCCAAAAATCTGTTGAGGGAAGGCAACGAGGCGGACTTGAAAGTGAGGCAGAATAGCAGGAAACAGATTTCCAGAGGTACGTTGGAATCGCCTTTAAAGCACAGGAAGAGGGGCACAACTTCCACAATGACGCACTTGGCCAAAAAGGGCGTATGCATTTTCTCCTGAATATATTCAGGAGAAAACGCATACGCCCTTTTTGGCCAAGCAAGCAAGCGGGCAATGCAAATCTGCACTACAAAGAAGTATCACTTCCCACCGGTCAAAAGGGACATCCACAAAATGTGTAAGAACAAGAAAGGCAAGACAGGCCCTGGAGAACAGGGAGCCTTGTTATGCTGATGGGCGGGATGTAAATTGCCAACTGCCTCTCTGGAGGAGTGCATTCTGTTCCCTAAAACAAGTAAAGAACAGAGCTACAGAGCCAAGGGCACTACCAGTCTAGGGAATATACCTTGGGAAAACTGAAAATCAATAAGACAGAGCCACCCCAAAACTTAGGGCTGCACTGCATACAAGGACCTCAACTTGGATACACCTTAAGTATCCCAGAAAATATAAACATGGTTCAAAAAATTGTGGTACTTACGTACGATGGAATATCCCTCAGCCAGGAAATCAATGTCATAAGACCAGTAGCAGCAAAATGGGTGGATTCAGGTACGATGATTCTAAGTGAAATAAGTCACACAGAAAAAGAAACTTATCATAAGATATCACTTATGAAGATCCTGTAAACATGGCTACACTTGAACTGAGTTAGGAAAGAGAACAGTGTCTCACATTTAGAAAACACTCTTATACCTGCTTAAGGGGGAAGGAGAGGTGGGGTGATGCATAAAACCAGAGTTTGATATAAGCACAGGTACCGTTCCAAAAACCAACTATGGAATAGACAAGACCTACACCGTCCTCAGTGAAAGGGACTCAAAACCCCATATTTCCCGCAGAGGAAAGTATCTGACTAGTAAGAATCTTAAAACCTATGTATTGATATGTCTCCGTAAGGGAATCAAGTGTGTCTAGACTGGCATAAACATGGCAGCGAGAATCAGCTCAAACCCACTATAAAAAGGAATTTCAAAAACAAAACAAAAAAACTGGGAAATTCTTTACAATTCCTTCAGGGTCTCTGATGAAAGCTGGAATGACCCTATCTACAACGACAGCTGGATGTGGCATAAGGAGGGACACTTGGGACTGAGACGATTGGTGAGATTGGGTGAGCAAATGCAGATCCTTTAAAGCAATAATGCATGGCACCCATTCCATGGGTCCGAACTCTCCAGGTTGAAGGGAATATTACTACAGCTATAACATGTGCGGGAAACCTAGAGAACGGACACACTGTGAATACGAAAGGTTTCTAAAACTCAACGAATAGTCCCTCTCCTGGTGCTCCGGTTTGACTTTCCGTCTGCTTTACTATCAACCTCCCAACTTGGAGAGACAGCCCCTTTAACCTCTTGGTTCGCACAGGTTGCCAATTTGGCAGAGGATGAAAGGGAAGAGGGAGAACCAATGAGAGAGTAGCTGTTAGGCATTTGGACGGGCACATATCACTGTAATTTCCCGGCAGGAAGAAGAATTAACCAAATTCTCAGCCACCCACCGGGAACCAGTATAGGTCCTGAACCAAAATTTTGGACTTGTGGTCAGCTCACCAAAAACGAGTTGAAAAATGGAGCTCAGGGGCACAGCAATTCACAAACTGGCCGAGTAATAAAGGACAACTATCGTCCAAAAATCTGTTGAGGGAAGGCAACGAGGCGGACTTGAAAGTGAGGCAGAATAGCAGGAAACAGATTTCAAGAGGTACGTTGGAATCGCCTTTAAAGCACAGGAAGAGGGGCACAACTTCGACAATGATGCACTTGGCCAAAAAGGGCGTATGCGTTTTCTCCTGAATATATTCAGGAGAAAACGCATACGCCCTTTTTGGCCAAGCAAGCAAGCGGGCAATGCAAATCTGCACTACAAAGAAGGATCACTTCCCACCGGTCAAAAGGGACATCCACAAAATTTGTAAGAACAAGAAAGGCAAGACAGGCCCTGGAGAACAGGGAGCCTTGTTATGCTGATGGGCGGGATGTAAATTGCCAACTGCCTCTCTGGAGGAGTGCATTCTGTTCCCTAAAACAAGTAAAGAACAGAGCTACAGAGCCAAGGGCACTACCAGTCTAGGGAATATACGTTGGGAAAACTGAAAATCAATAAGACAGAGCCACCCCAAAATTTAGGGCTGCACTGCATACAAGGACCTCAACTTGGATACACCTTAAGTATCCCAGAAAATATAAACATGGTTCAAAAAATTGTGGTACTTACGTACGATGGAATATCCCTCAGCCATGAAATCAATGTCATAAGACCAGTAGCAGCAAAATGGGTGGATTCAGGTACGATGATTCTAAGTGAAATAAGTCACACAGAAAAAGAAACTTATCATAAGATATCACTTATGAAGATCCTGTAAACATGGCTACACTTGAACTGAGTTAGGAAAGAGAACAGTGTCTCACATTTAGAAAACACTCTTATACCTGCTTAAGGGGGAAGGAGAGGTGGGGTGATGCATAAAACCAGAGTTTGATATAAGCACAGGTACTGTTCCAAAAACCAACTATGGAATAGACAAGACCTATACCTTCCTCAGTGAAAGGGACTCAAAACCCCATATTTCCCGCAGAGGAAAATATCTGACTAGTAAGAATCTTAAAACCTATGTATTGATATGTCTCCGTAAGGGAATCAAGTGTGTCTAGACTGGCATAAACATGGCAGCGAGAATCAGCTCAAACCCACTATAAAAAGGAATTTCAAAAACAAAACAAAAAAACTGGGAAATTCTTTACAATTCCTTCAGGGTCTCTGATGAAAGCTGGAATGACCCTATCTACAACGACAGCTGGATGTGGCATAAGGAGGGGCACTTGGGACTGAGACGATTGGTGAGATTGGGTGAGCAAATGCAGACCCTTTAAAGCAATAATGCATGGCACCCATTCCATGGGTCCGAACTCTCCAGGTTGAAGGGAATATTACTACAGCTATAACATGTGCGGGAAACCTAGAGAACGGACACACTGTGAATACGAAAGGTTTCTAAAACTCAAAGAATAGACCCTCTCCTGGTGCTCCGGTTTGACTTTCCGTCCGCTTTACTATCAACCTCCCAACTTGGAGAGACAGCCCCTTTAACCTCTTGGTTCGCACAGGTTGCCAATTTGGCAGAGGATGAAAGGGAAGAGGGAGAACCAATGAGAGAGTAGCTGTTAGGCATTTGGACGGGCACATATCACTGTAATTTCCCGGCAGGAAGAAGAATTAACCAAATTCTCAGTCACCCACCGGGAACCAGCATAGGTCCTGAACCAAAATTTTGGACTTGCGGTCAGCTCACCAAAAACGAGTTGAAAAATGGAGCTCAGGGGCACAGCAATTCACAAACTGGCCGAGTAATAAAGGACAACTATCGTCCAAAAATCTGTTGAGGGAAGGCAACGAGGCGGACTTGAAAGCGAGGCAGAATAGCAGGAAACAGATTTCAAGAGGTACGTTGGAATCGCCTTTAAAGCACAGGAAGAGGGGCACAACTTCGACAATGATGCACTTGGCCAAAAAGGGCGTATGCATTTTCTCCTGAATATATTCAGGAGAAAACGCATACGCCCTTTTTGGCCAAGCAAGCAAGCGGGCAATGCAAATCTGCACTACAAAGAAGTATCACTTCCCACCGGTCAAAAGGGACATCCACAAAATGTGTAAGAACAAGAAAGGCAAGACAGGCCCTGGAGAACAGGGAGCCTTGTTATGCTGATGGGCGGGATGTAAATTGCCAACTGCCTCTCTGGAGGAGTGCATTCTGTTCCCTAAAACAAGTAAAGAACAGAGCTACAGAGCCAAGGGCACTACCAGTCTAGGGAATATACCTTGGGAAAACTGAAAATCAATAAGACAGAGCCACCCCAAAATTTAGGGCTGCACTGCATACAAGGACCTCAACTTGGATACACCTTAAGTATCCCAGAAAATATAAACATGGTTCAAAAAATTGTGGTACTTACGTACGATGGAATATCCCTCAGCCATGAAATCAATGTCATAAGACTAGTAGCAGCAAAATGGGTGGATTCAGGTACGATGATTCTAAGTGAAATAAGTCACACAGAAAAATAAACTTATCATAAGATATCACTTATGAAGATCCTGTAAACATGGCTACACTTGAACTGAGTTAGGAAAGAGAACAGTGTCTCACATTTAGAAAACACTCTTATGCGTGCTTAAGGGGGAAGGAGAGGTGGGGTGATGCATAAAAGAAGAGTTTGATATAAGCACAGGTACCGTTCCAAAAACCAACTATGGAATAGACAAGACCTACACCTTCCTCAGTGAAAGGGACTCAAAACACCATATTTCCCGCAGAGGAATATATCTGACTAGTAAGGATCTTAAAACCTATGTATTGATATGTCTCCGTAAGGGAATCAAGTGTGTCTAGACTGGCATAAACATGGCAGCGAGAATCAGCTCAAACCCACTATAAAAAGGAATTTCAAAAACAAAACAAAAAAACTGGGAAATTCTTTTCAATTCCTTCATGGTCTCTGATGAAACCTGGATAGACCCTATCTACAAGGACAGCTGAATTTGGCATAAGGAGGGACACTTGGGACTGAGACGATTGGTGAGATTGGGTGAGCAAATGCAAACCCTTTAAAGCACAAATGCCTGGCACCCATTCCATGGGTCCGAACTCTCCAGGTTGAAGGGAATATTACTACAGCTATAACATGTACGGGAAACATAGAGAACAGACACACTGTGAATACGAAAGGATTCTAAAACTCAACGAATAGTCCCTCTCCTGGTGCCCCGGTTTGACTTTCCATCTGCTTTACGATCAATCTCCCAACTTGGAGACACAGCCCCTTTAAACTCCTCGTTCACACAGGTTGCCAATTTGGCAGAGGATGAGAGGGAAGAGGGAGAACCAATGAGAGAGTAGCTGTTAGGCATTTGGATGGGCACATATCACTCTAACTTCCCGGCAGGAGGAAGAATTAACCAACGTCTCAGCCACCCACCGGGAACCAGCATAGGTCCTGAACCAAAATTTTGGACTTGCGGTCAGCTCATCAAAAATGAGTTGAAAAATGGAGCTCAGGGACACAGCAATTCACAAACTGGCCGAGTAATAAAGGACAACTATCGTCCAAAATCTGATGAGGGAAGGCAACGAGGCGGACTTGAAAGCGAGGCAGAATAGCAGGAAACAGATTTCAAGGGGTACGTTGGAATCGCCTTTAAAGCACAGGAAGAGGGGCACAACTTCGACAATGATGCACTTGGCCAAAAAGGGCGTATGTGTTTTCTCCTGAATATATTCAGGAGAAAACGCATACGCCCTTTTTGGCCAAGCAAGCAATCGGTCAATGCAAATCTGCACTACAAAGAAGTATCACTTCCCACCGGTCAAAAGGGACATCCACAAAATGTGTAAAAACCAGAAAGGCAAGACAGGCCCTGGAGAACAAGGAGCATTGTTATGCTGATGGGCGGGATGTAAATTGCCAACTGCCTCTCTGGAGGAGTGCATTGTGTTCCCTAAAACAAGTAAACAACAGAGCTACAGAGCCAAGGGCACTTCCAGTCTAGGGAATATACCTTGGGATAACTGAAAATCAATAAGACAGAGCCACCCCAAAATTTACGGCTGCACTGCTTACAAGGATCTCAACTTGGGTACACCTTAAATATCCCAGGAAATATAACAACGGTTCAAAAAACTGTGGTACTTACGTACGATGGAATATCCCTCAGCCATGAAATCAATGTCATAAGACCAGTAGCAGCAAAATGGGTGGATTCAGGTACGATGATTCTAAGTGAAATAAGTCACAGAGAAAAAGAAACTTATCATAAGATATCACTTATGAAGATCCTGTAAACATGGCTACACTAGAACTGAGTTAGGAAAGAGAACAGTGTCTCACATTTAGAAAACACTCTTATGCCTGCTTAAGGGGGAAGGAGAGGTGGGGTGATGCATAAAACCAGAGTTTGATATAAGCACAGGTACCGTTCCAAAAACCAACTATGGAATAGACAAGACCTACACCTTCCTCAGTGAAAGGGACTCAAAACTCCATATTTCCTGCAGAGGAATATATCTGACTAGTAAGAATCTTAAAACCTATGTATTGATATGTCTCCGTAAGGGAATCAAGTGTGTCTAGACTGGCATAAACATGGCAGTGAGAATCACCTCAAACCCACTATAAAAAGGAATTTCAAAAACAAAACAAAAAATCTGGGAAATTCTTTACAATTCCTTCAGGGTCTCTGATGAAACCTGGAATGACCCTATCTACAACGACAGCTGGATGTGGCATAAGGCTGGACACTTGGGACAGAGAGGAATGGTGAGATTGGGTGAGCAAATGCAGACCCTTTAAAGCACAAATGCCTGGCACCCATTCCATGGGTCCCAACTCTCCAGGTTGAAGGGAATATTACTACAGCTATAACATGTACAGGAAACCTAGAGAACGGAAACACTGTGAATACGAAAGGTTTCTAAAACTCAACGAATAGTCCCTCTCCTGGTGCTCCGTTTTGACTTTCCATCTGCTTTACTATCAATCTCCCAACTTGGAGAGACAGCCCCTTTAACCTCCTCTTTCGGATAGGTTTCCAATTTGGCAGAGGATGAAAGGGAAGAGGGAGAACCAATGAGAGAGTAGCTGTTAGGCATTTGTACGGGCACATATCACTGTAATTTCCCACAGGAAGAAGTATTAACCAAAGTCTCAGCCACCCACCGGGAACCAGCATAGGTCCTGAACCAAAATTTTGGACATGCGGTCAGCTCACAAAAAACGAGTTGAAAAATGGAGCTCAAGGGCACAGCAATTCACAAACTTGCAGAGAAATAAAGGACAACTATCATCCAAAAATCTGTTGAGGGAAGGCAACGAGGCGGACGTGAAAGCGAGGCAGAATAGCAGGAAACAGATATCAAGAGGTGCGTTGGAATCGCCTATACAGCACAGGAAGAGGGGCAGAACTTCGACAATGATGCACTTGGCCAAAAAGGGCGTATGCGTTTTCTCCTGAATATATTCAGGAGAAAACGCATACGCCCTTTTTGGCCAAGCAAGCAAGCGGGCAAGGCAAATCTGCACTACAAAGAAGTATCACTTCCCACCGGTCAGAACGGACATCCACAAAATGTGTAAAAACCAGAAAGGCAAGACAGGCCGTGGAGAACAGGGAGCCTTGTAATGCTGATGGGCGGGATGTAAATTGCCAACTGCCTCTCTGGAGGAGTACATTGCTTTCCCTAAAACAAGTAAAGAACAGAGCTACAGAGCCAAGGGCACTTCCCGTCTAGGGAATATAATTTGGGAAAACTGAAAATCAATAAGACAGACCCACCCCAAAATTTAGGGCTGCACTGCTTACAAGGACCTCAACTTGGGTACACCTTAAATATCCCAGGAAATATAAAAATGGTTCAAAAAATTGTGGTACTTACGTACGATGGAATATCCCTCAGCCATGAAATCAATGTCATAAAACCAGTAGCAGCAAAATGGGTGGATTCAGGTACGATGATTCTAAGTGAAATAAGTCACACAGAAAAAGAAACTTATCATAAGATATCACTTATGAAGATCCTGTAAACATGACTACACTTGAACTGAGTTAGGAAAGAGAACAGTGTCTCACATTTAGAAAACACTCTTATGCCTGCTTAAGGGGGAAGGAGAGGTGGGGTGATGCATAAAACCAGAGTTTGATATAAGCACAGTTACCGTTCCAAAAACCAACTATGGAATAGACAAGACCTATACCTTCCTCAGTGAAAGGGACTCAAAACCCCATATTTACCGCAGAGGAATATATCTGACTAGTAAGAATCTTAAAACCTATGTATTGATATGTCTCCGTAAGGGAATCAAGTGTGTCTAGATTGGCAAAAACATGGCAGCGAGAATCAGCTCAAACCCACTATAAAAAGGAATTTCAAAAACAAACCAAAAAAACTTGTAAATTCTTTACAATTCCTTCAGGGTCTCTGATGAAACCTGGAATGACCCTATCTACAATGACAGCTGGATGTGGCATAAGGCTGGACACTTGGGACTGAGAGGATTGGTGAGATTGTGTGAGCAAATGCAGACCCTTTAAAGCAATAATGCCTGGCACCCATTCCATGGGTCCCAACTCTCCAGGTTGAAGGGAATATTACTACCGCTATAACATGTACGGGAAACCTAGAGAACGGACACACTGTGAATACGAAAGGTTTCTAAAACTCAACGAACAGTCCCTCTCCTGGTGCTCCGGTTTGACTTTCCATCTGCTTTACTATCAATCTCCCAACTTGGAGAGACAGCCCCTTTTACCTCCTCTTTCGGACAGGTTTCCAATTTGGCAGAGGATGAAAGGGATGAGGGAGAACCAATGAGAGAGTAGCTGTTAGGCATTTGTACGGGCACATATCACTGTAATTTCCCACAGGAAGAAGTATTAACCAAAGTCTCAGCCACCCACCGGGAACCAGCATAGGTCCTGAACCAAAATTTTGGACATCCGGTCAGCTCACAAAAAACGAGTTGAAAAATGGAGCTCAAGGGCACAGCAATTCACAAACTTGCAGAGAAATAAAGGAAAACTATCATCCAAAAATCTGTTGAGGGAAGGCAACGAGGCGGACGTGAAAGCGATGCAGAATAGCAGGAAACAGATTTCAAGAGGTACGTTGGAATCGCCTTTAAAGCACAGGAAGAGGGGCAGAACTTCGACAATGATGCAGTTGGCCAAAAAGGGCGTATGCGTTTTCTCCTGAATATATTCAGGAGAAAACGCATACACCCTTTTTGACCAAGCAAGCAAGCGGGCAAGGCAAATCTGCACTACAAAGAAGTATCACTTCCCACCGGTCAGAACGGACATCCACAAAATGTGTAAATACCAGAAAGGCAAGACAGGCCCTGGAGAACAGGGAGCCTTGTAATGCTGATGGGCGGGATGTAATTGCCAACTGCCTCTCTGAAGGAGTACATTGTTTTCCCTAAAACAAGTAAAGAACAGAGCTACAGAGCCAAGTGCACTTCCCGTCTAGGGAATATAACTTGGGAAAACTGAAAATCAATAAGACAGACCCACCCCAAAATTTAGGGCTGCACTGCTTACAAGGACCTCAACTTGGGTACACCTTAAATATCCCAGGAAATATAAAAATGGTTCAAAAAATTGTGGTACTTACGTACGATGGAATATCCCTCAGCCATGAAATCAATGTCATAAGACCAGTAGCAGCAAAATGGGTGGATTCATGTACGATGATTCTAAGTGAAATAAGTCACACAGAAAAAGAAACTTATCATAAGATATCACTTATGAAGATCCTGTAAACATGGCTACACTTGAACTGAGTTAGGAAAGAGAACAGTGTCTCACATTTAGAAAACACTCTTATGCCTGCTTAAGGGGGAAGGAGAGGTGGGGTGATGCATAAAACCAGAGTTTGATATAAGCACAGGTACCGTTCCAAAAACCAACTATGGAATAGACAAGACCTACACTTTCCTCAGTGAAGGGGACCCGAGGCATCTGTGAGTAACCGTGAGCTGAGCCCGAGGCCAGCTGCTGCTGAACTTTTCCCACCCTTCCCAGGTAAAACACCTGAATATGTACAAGGGCTTGAAAGCCTAGAGGAAGGGCCGTGGAGCCACACCAGCGACAGCACGCAGGAAAACTTGGTGCCTGCAGGCCAGCCAGGATGGTCCTGGACCTGGGCGCTCTTCTGAAAACTTTCCATTGCCCTGCCTGAGATACCCCTCCTGTCCCGGCCCCCACTGCTTTTTTCCTTCCTCACCTCTGTCCGGAGAGAAATTCCAGCGGAAGGTATGGTTGACACATCCTCTTCTTTACAGGTGGAAGCCTGGCATCTCCTGCAGAAAGTCCAGCAGAGACCCACTCACACCGGGCCACCCACAAAGCCGTGGCCCCTCACTCCCTCCCACCAGCACAGCCCCGAGACTGCTGACGGGGCAGAGAATATGGAGTCAGGCACAGCTTCAGGGGCTATTGCTGCCTGCAGCGCTGTTTATATTGACCTCAACCCAGGCACACCAGGGGAGGGCCGTCCGGCAGGGTCAGGCTACACAGGTCAGCTAATCCTCAGCACTCAGGGAATCACATTGTTGAAAATGGACCTCGCTAAGGCAGAAGAGAAGCCAAGGAATAGAAGGAAACAATGCCATTTGCAGCACCGTAGGTGTGTCTATAGGCAATCACGTGACTTGTAGTAAGTCAGAAAGTGAAAGACACATATCGTATCATATCTCTTATAGGTGTGACCGAAAAATGGATACCAGGGCAGATATTTCCACGGAGAAGGGCTATCACAGATTCATTCAACAAACTTATGGTTCACCAATGGAAAGGTGTGAGGATTGGTTTCATTATGATATTGGGGTTAACAGACATATACAAACACAGGTGACATATAGAATCACCAAAGACCTACAGAATACCAAGAGAAGACTACTCAACATTCTGTCATAAGGTACATGGGAAAAGGATCCCAGGAAGAACAGACATATGTGTATGTGTAAAAGAACCACATCTTCCACACCTACAACGAGCCAAACATTGTAATCAAATTTGCTGTAATAAAAAATAAAAAATTAAATTAAAAACACGAACAAGAAGTAGTGAGACAAACTTGAGGGGCTTTCTCCTGGCACATTCCATTCTAAATTCCAATCTAGAACACGACTTCCATTGAGGCTCTGTTGCCCCTGACACCAGATTTGGTAAGGGAGAACTGCTGTCACCTTGTGGCCATTTCACACAACAGCAGCTTTAATCCCAGCGCTAATGGTCAGTTGATATTCAAAATCATTGCAGGCCTGTAAATGACACCTGCCCTGAAAACAAATCCTGGGTTCATATATCGACCAAAAAATTCAAAGGACGTCCATATTTCAAAACGACAGTTTCCAAAGGCATATTTTACACACATTAGTCTTCTGCTTCTTTTTCTTTCTTTCTTTTTTTGTTAAAAAAACGGGAATGGCAAAAAGCATCCCTCAGAATGGGCGAAAATATTTGCAAACGAATCAATGGACAAAGGTTTAATCTCCAATATATATAAAGAGCTCATGCAGCTTAATATTAAAACAACAAAAAACCCAATACAAAAATGGGCCGAAGATCTAAAGAGACATTTCTTCAAAGAAGACACACAGATGGCCAAGACGCACATGAAAAGCTGCTCAACATCACTAATTATTAGAGAAATGCAAATCAAAACTACAATGAGGTATCACCTCACACCTGTTAGAATCGGCATCATCAGAAAATCTACAAACAACGAATTCTGGGGAGGGTGTGGACAAAAGGATCCCTCTTCCACTAGTGGTGGAAATGTAAATTGATACAGTCACGATGGAGAACAGTATGGAGTTTCCTTAAAAAAACTAGAAATAGAATTACCATATGATCCAGCAATCCCACTTCTGGGCATATACCCAGAGAAAACCATAAATCAAAAAGGCACATGCACCACAATGCTCATTTCAGCACTATTTACGATAGCCAGGTAATGGAAGCAACCTAAATACCCACAGACAGACGAATGGATAAAGATGTGGTACATATATAAAATGGAATATTACTCAGCCATAAGAAGGAATGAAACTGGGTCATTTGTAGAGACGTCGATGGATCTAGAGACTGTCATACAGAATGAAGTAAGTCAGAAAGAGAAAAACAAATATTGTATATTAATGCATATACGTGGAACCTAGAAAAGTGGTACAGATGAACTGCTTTGCAGGGAAGAAATAGAGACACAGAGGTAGAGAACACACGTATGGACACCAAGTGTGGGAAGCCATGGGGAGGTGGTGTTGGGATGAGTTGGGAGATTGGGATTGACCTGTATACATGTATATGCATAAAATACATAACTAATAATAACCTGCTGTATAAAAAAATAAATAAAATTAAATTTCAAAATTTTTAAAAATAAAATTTAAAAATAAAACAGAAAAAAGTTCTTCCCTTCACACAGATGTATTTATATGAATGAATTATTTCCATGCTTATATCAATAAATACATAAAAGAGGAATAAAATCTAACTTGAACCAAAAAAGAAAAAAAAAAACCTGAACCCACGAGTTAGACAGAGGAAAACCCTATCAGGGCACTTGCTCCAGCGGTAAACAATTCTGAAATTGGTCATAGGTGGGGAATCATCACCCATACAGCCAGCAGCCCACCCCCCAAGCAAGGAGGGTCCTCATTGCAAAGCTGGGGGACCAAGCCAAGGCATCTGTGAGTAAACGTGAGCTGAGCCCCAGTCCTGCGGCAGCTGAACTCTTCCCACCCTTTCCAGGTAAAACACCTGAATATGTACAAGAACTTGCAAGCTTAGAGGAAGGGCTGTGGAGCCACACCAGCGACAGCACACAGGCCAACTTGGTGCCTGCAGGCCAGTCAGGATGGTCCTGGCCCCAGATGCTCTTCTGGAAGCTTTCCATTTCCCTGCCTGAGATACCCCTCCTGCCACGGCCCCCACTGCTTTTTTACTTCCTCACCTCTGCCTGGGGAGAAATTCCAGCGGCAGGTATCGGTGACACATCTTCTTCTTTAGCAGGTGGCAGCCTGACAACTCCTGCAGAAAGTCCAGCAGAGCCCCACTCACACCTGGCCACCCACAAAGCCACGGCCCCTCACTCCCTCCCACCAGCACAGCCCCGGCACTGCCTACGGGGCAGAGAATATGGCGTCAGTCACAGCTACAAGGGCTGTCGCTCACTGGAGAGCTGTTTATATTGCCCTCAACCCAGGCACACCTGTGGAGGGCTGGCAGGCAGTTTCAGGCTACCAAAATCAGCCAATCCTCACCCCTCAGGGGCTCACAGTTGCAGAAAATGAAACTTGCTAAACGGGCCAGGCCCTAGGAACAGGTGTGGGCTCTTGAGAGTCAGGATAGACAAGGGGCTGCAGCTGCGGCTTGTTTTCTTATCATTTTATCTGGTCCATGAGTGGAAAACAACTTCAAGAAGACACTATCCTAATGAGAGGAACCCAGGAGTCAGGGAGAGGAGTGATGGTGGGTGGAGACAGAGGCCTGGTGCCCTGGCTGCAGTGGAAGTGTCTGGAAGACCAGGCAGAAAGAGCCTGCAGAGAGTGATAGCCATGGTCACAGACCTGTCAGAGCTGCTGTTTGTTAGTTCAAGTCCTGCTCTGAGGTATTCTGTGTCAGCTGTGAGCGACAGGTGATCTGGGGGTTCTCTGCAAGGTGGGCTATGTGCACAGTTCCTGTATGTCCAGCCCTGCGGGGGTAACTGCCCAGGGGAGCTCCGTATCCTGTGAAGGGCCTGAGTAGGAGAGCCCCATGGGCGGCTCGGTAGCTGCAGAGTTGAGCTCCATACCCTGGGAGGGACTTGACCACGAGAGCCCCGTGGGCTGTGGGGTAGGGGTGCAGCCCAGGTGAGCTCCATATCCTGGGATTGGCCTGACCATGAGAGCCCCATGGGCTGCTGGAGACCTGATAAAGGATATCAGGACAGTCAGTGAAGCCACCGAGGATATACATCCAGTAGCTCCTATTTCCTACTCCCTGCTGGTCATTCTACCTTCCACCAGGCCATGGCATTCTGTATTAGACTTCAATGATGCCTTCTTCTGTATTCCATTCATCTCAGAGTCACAAGAATTTTTGGCTTGTGAGTGGCAGGACACAACATGCAACAAAAGCAATAATGCTGGGCCGTCCTGCCCCAATGGTTCAAAAATCCCCACACCATCATTGGGGAAATGTCCTCTAAAGACCTAAAAGTTCAACCTCTGTAAAAGGGAACCCTCCTTCAATATGCAGATGACATTCTGATCGCCAGGCCTACTAAAGACGCCTCTGAACTACCTAGCCAAGAAAGGATAGAAGGTGTCCAAGAAAAACGCTCAAATATCCCAGGCTAAGGTGACATGCCTGGGCTTCATTCTCACAGATATTCGGAGAAACGCATCCCAGGATAGGGAAGAAGCCATTTGCAGCCTTACCTCTTCTAAAACTAGAAGACAGCTTAGGGGTTCCTGGGGAGGCCAAGGTTTTCTGCATCTGGATCCCTAACTACAGTCTAATAGCTGGGCCTCTACATGAAACACTGACACGAAAAGATGATGATCCTTTTGAATAGAATCCAGAAGCAGCCTTTCAAGAATGGAAAGAGCAGTCAATACAGACCCTTGCCCAGGAACTCCCTAATTTAGCTAAACCCTTTGACCTTTACATACCCGGTCAAAGGTTAATCGCCCTTGGAGCCTTAGGGCAAAAACTGGGACCACTTGAAATGGAGCAACACAAGAATGCCCTTCAGGTATGATAAACTATGGTCACCAAGGGCTTTGCCCACCGACTCATCAGGCCAGGATACTGGGGTATCTAAAAAGCTGGAAATCAGCAGCCCACAAGGCCAGCTCCCTCCTAAGGGAAAAGGACCCCTCGTGGTGATCTTAACCACCCATCATGCCCTGAAGTTGCAGGGGTCGCTCTGTGGACACACTGACCTCGAGTGAGGAGGCCCTCCAACTCCAACCTCCAGAGAGATAAACGGGGGCAACGGGCCCCCAAGATGACTCGTGTGACCATCACTTGACCTGGAGTTTCTCTCAGAAAACGACAAGACTGTGCCCCGAAAGAGCAGACTACTGCTTGCAGGACTTACTGCACCCAGAGGGGAGCTAATAAGCTTGGCGGGGGAAACGTATATCACGCTTTCACCATAGAAAACCCTACAGACACCGCGGTGATGGTGGCCAATATGACCGGCTGGACTGCTGGCTACTTCTAAAGGCCGTTGACTCAGTGGACGTCATGGTCCTGGATCACCACTGACCCTGGACTGTCTGGGAGTTGCGCGGGCAGGGCTCTGACACATGGTGCTGTTTGTACATTAATTCAGGGACCTAATTAAAGAAAGCACAGACTACTGGTCAGAGCATCTAGTCTGGCAAAAACTGTCAGCCTAAGGTCGCCGAACATATGTGGGGTGGGGTGAAACCTGCCACCGCAGCATCTCTGCGCCTCTCTTTCCTGGACCCTTAAAGATCATTAGAATCTGTAACACTTCCAATGCTGGTGCTCAGGCGGACGAGAAGTGAGGCAGGAGGCCTTGGGACAATCAACCTCACCAGGAGGCTGGTGGGGAGACGATTTGCCCCTCCCCCCATGTATCAGGGCTCCCACCACAGCATGAAGCAGTTACAAAAGAGGGGTCTGCACCCTCAACACCCCAAGAATAAGGAACGGAACAAAAAGCAGAGGAGGTGTTCGTCTCCGGCAACGTTCATTAAAAATTCCTGGGAGATAAAAAGAGAATCTGGGCAATAAAATAAAGTCTAACCTGTTTTTCCTTTGTGCTTTGTCTAATTTCACGTGCTCCTAGGGTTCCGCATGCAGAGGTCCCACACCCGGCACTTCAGACCCGATTTCCTAGTGCAGAATGGCTGGGTCGACACCTCAGCTAGTGGGGTCCCATGCAGACTCCACGGCATAGAGCCTGAGCTGCAGCCAATGCAGCCCTCGAGAGCTCCATCACCTCCCTCCCACTGACGCTGCCGGGGACCCTACACAGCAGCCCAGCCCACAGCCCATGGGGGAGTGCACGCTCTCACCTCTCCATTCTGTTTTCAAAATAATGTTTCCTTTGCTTCTGAACCAAACTCAGTCTTGATCTGTTGGCTCCAATGACACTGGGCACGGGGACTCCTGTTGGGGTCCACTCTGGAGGATCAGTAACAGAAATTGAGAACATTGTAACTTCAATGAACAGATGTGTGAGCCAAACTGTAGTTAACATAGAGCAGTGTATAATGCTCGGGTAAAATAAGATGTTTCTAAGACTTACATTTGATATTTCCATCACTTTCCTATAAGCAAGTTCAGTGAAGACGTCTGTCTTATTTGTCAGGTCAACATTAGAGAAATGAAGTGATTTATTTCCATGGATGTACATCGAATACTCTTGGCTGAAGCTTCAATCTTGTTTTGAATGCTTTTCCATTGAAAATGATACCTCTCTTTCAGCTCCCCCATTTCTGCGAAGTATAAAACCTTATAATTTATTATTACCAAAGGGGAAATGTAAGAGAAGGGATAAATTAACAGTTTGGGATTAACACATACACACTGCTATGTATAAAATAGATCATCAACAATGAACTACTGTATAGCACAGGGAACTACACTGAATATTTTGCAATAACCTATAAGGGGAAATAATCTGAAAAAGAATAGATATTTTTATTGACATCATCTATCAATGACAGATAAAATGTAACCTAAGCAAGGCCGATGGTGAGCGCTTCTGACCCTGAAGATTTCAGTCATCTAAAGTTTGGGCTCTGCCTATTTCCCAAGGCCCTTAAAGGACATACGTGTAGCCGTAGCTTAAAAATTCCCCAGTTTGGGGTTCGGGGAGGCACTGAATTGGAAAAATCCCTGGTGTTCTCCTTACATGCACGGGACCCTTCCTACAGCAAAAACATGCCTGTCACACTTAGAGGATGGTACACCGTTTGATCGGAAAGAGTTTGGAAAAGGCACCTCATCTCCTCATCGCCTGGTGCTCGGGTTCAACCCTCCAGCATCTTTCCTAACAATCTCCTCACTTGGGGATATCAGCACCGTCAACATCCTGTTGCACACAGTTTGGAATTTGTCCAGAGGATGAAGCGGAAGGATGAGAAAAATTTAGAGACAAGTCTTAGGTGTTCGGACAGGCACATGCCACTCTAATTTCCAATCCAGAAGACAAATTCATCAAAGGCTAGAATTGCCCACGGAAACAGAATAGGGCTAGAGGAAATCCCGCTGTTTTGTGTCCAGTTTCCAAAAACACAAGTTGAAAAATGGAACTCAGGGGCACTAAAATTCATGAAACTGCAGAGTTGAAAATATCTATCGTCGAAAAATGTCTTGAGGTAAGTCACAGAAAAGGAATTGTAAGCAAGGGAGAGTGGCAGGAAACAGATTTGAAGAGGTAGAAAGGACTCCCCATTAAAGCACAAGAAAAGGGGCTGAACATCGCCAATGATGCAGTTGGCCAAAAAGGGTGTACGTATTTTTTTCTGAATATATTCAAGTAAAGGCCATACACACTTTTTATCCAACCAAACAGGTGGGCACTGGAAATCAATATCACAAAATGTATCACTTCACATCAGTCAGAAGGGCCATCCACATAAAGTGTAAACACCAGAAATGCAGGACAGGGCGAGGAGAAAAGGGAGCCCTGTGAGGCTGATAGTGGAAATGTAATTTGCCAACGGCCACTCTGGAGAAGTGTATTGTGTTTGCTAAAACATCTAAAAAATGAGCTACAGAGCATAGGGCACTTGCACTCATGGGCGTGTACCTTGGGAAAAACAAAAATCGACAGAAAACAGGCACCCGAACGTTTACCACCTCTCTGTTAAAAAGGGCCTCAACTTGGATATAACCTAAATGTCCCTGGAAGGATAAAATGGATAAAAGAGATAGGGTACTTATGTAGAGTGGAATATTACTCATCCAGAAATCAATGAAATAAGGCCAGTTGTAACAACTCTGGAGGAGTTACATACGATCATTCTAAGTGACATATGTCAGAAAGAAAAAGACACATATCATAAGATGTCACTTAAAGGTGGAATCAAAACTGGCTACACATGAAATAAATTACAAAACAGAAACATAGTCAAATATGTAGAAAATAGACATAAGGCTGCTAAATGGGAAAGGTGGGGAATGGTGAGGTATTATCCAGGAGGTTGAAATTAGCAAAGATACCATTCCAAGTACCAAATTGAATAACTGACAAGGCCTACACGGTACCTCAAAGAACTGCACTCAGCCCACTCAAGTTACTGGAAAATAATACATATGACTGGTAAGCATCTGAAAAAGAAGTTATTGTTGTCTCACAGTACATGAATCAAGTGGATGTACAGCAGCAAAAAACAGAGCGTTGAAAATCAGCTGTAACCAATATAAAAATAAATTTAAAACTATTTATAAAAACAGTGAGACAGGCAAAAATTCTTACAACTTTTGTTGAAGGGCTACGATGTAACATGGATTGAACACATGTAGACCCACAGCAGGATGATTATATAAGGCTGGAATCTATGCACGCTAAGAGATGTTAGAGAGGCTGGGTGAGGAAATGCAGACCTTTTAAAGTAATACTGCCTGGTACCCATTCCATGGGTCCCAAATCTGCAGGTTCAAGGGAATCTTCTGACAGCGAAAACATGCCTGGGAAACCGAGATGAATGTACACCGTGTGCTCAGGAAAGGTGTCTAAAATGCACCTCATTTTTGATCTCCTGGTGCTGGGGTTCGCCATTCCAGCCACATTACTAACAATCTCCCCACTTGGAGAATCAGCACCTTTAACCTCCTGCTTCACACAGTTTGCAATTTGTGCAGAGGATAAATGGGAAGAGGGGGAACCAATGAGAGATTAGCTGTAGGACTTTTGACAGGCACATGTCACTCTAATTTCCCATTAGGAAGAAGAATTAACCAAAGGCTCAGCCTGCCTCCCCAGAACCAGAATAGGGCCAGAAGTAATCCAATGGTTTGGCGGCCAGCTCACAAAAAAAGCGAGTTGCAAAATGGAGCTCAGGAGCAGACAATTCAAAGATCTGCAAAGATATAAATGATAACCAACGTCCAAAAATATATTCAGGTAAGGCAACGAAGAGGATCTGAATGAGAGGCAGAATTGCAGGAAACAGATTTCAAAAGGTAGATTGTACTCACATTTAAAGCATATGAAAAGCAGCAGAATTTCTAAAATGATGCGGTTGGGCAAAAGGGTGTATGCGTTTTTTTCGTGAATATCTTCAGGAAAACAACACATGCAGAGTTTTTGGCCAACCAAGCAAGAGGGAAATGCAAATCCGCACAACAAAGAAGTCTCAATTTCCACTGCTCAGAAAGGCCATCCAAAAAATGTGTACAAACCAGAAATGCAGGAGAGGCCATGGAAAACAGGGAGCCTAGTCACGCTGATGGGTGGGGTATAAATATCCAAGAGCCACTCTGAAGAAGTGTATGCTGCTTTTAAAACATCTAAAATACAAAGCCCCGGAGCAAGGGGACTTCAACTCATGGACATATAACTTGGGAAGACTAAATGTCAATAAGACACAGGCACCCCAAAGTTTAGGGCTGCTCTGCATACAAGAACCTCAACTTTGGTACACCTAAAATATCCCAGGAAAAAGAGAAATGCATAAAGAACTTGTGGTAATTTTGTACAACGGAATATCACTCAGACGTGAAATCAATGTATATAAGGCCAGTAGCAGCATAAAGAGTGGATTTAGGTATGATGATTTTAAGGGAAATTAGTCACACAGAAAAATAATCTTATCATAAGATATCACTTATAGAGGGAATGTCAATATCACAACACATGAACTGAATTAGGAAAGATAACAGAGTCTCACATTTAGCAAAAATCTCTTATGCCTGCTTCAGGGGAAAGGAGAGGTGGGGTGATGCATAAAACCAGAGTTTGATATTAGCACAGGTACCATTCCATAAACCAAATACAGAATAGACAAGTCCTACACCATCCTCAGTGAACGGGACTCAACACCCCTATGCCCCACAGAGGAATATATCTGACTACTAAGAATCTTAAAACCTATGTATTGATATGTCTCCGTAAGGGAATCAATTGTGTCTAGACTGGCATAAACACGTCAGTGAAAATCAGCTCAACCCCATTATAAAAATGAATTTCAAAAAAACCCCAAAAAACAGCGAAATTCTTACACAATTCCTTCAGGGTTTCTGATGAAACCTGGAATGACCCTATCTGCAAAGACAGCTGGATGAGACATAAGGCTGGACACTTGGGACTGAGAGGACTGGTGAGATTGGGAGAGAAAATGCAGACCTTTTAAAGTAGTAATGCATGCCACCATTCCATGTGTCCCAAATCTCCAGGTAGAAGGGTATATCACTACAATTATAACATGTATGGGAAACCTAGAAAATGGACACCCTGTGATGGCGAAAGGTTTCTAAAACTCTCCTAATTTTTCCTCTCCTTGTGCTCCACTTTGGCATTCCAACTGCTTTACTATCAATCTCCCAACTTAGGAGAGTCAGCCCCTATAACCTCCTGGTTCGCACAGTTTGCTAATTGTGCAGAGGATGAAAGTGAAGAGGGAGAACCAATCAGAGAGTAGATGTAGGCATTTGGACGGGCACATGTCACTCTAAGTTCCCGGCAGGAAGAAGAATTAACCAAAGCCTCAACCACCCACAGGGAACCAATATAGCGACCCCTGGAACCAGTATAGGTCCTGAAGCAAAATTGTGGATTTGCGGCCAGCTCACAAAGATGGGATTTGAAAATTGGAGCTCAGGGGAACAGCATTTCACAAACCTGCAGACTTATAAAGGACTACTCTCTTCCAAAAATCTGTTGAGGGAAGGCAATGAAGCGAACTTGAAAATGAGGCAGAATTGCACAAAACATATTTCAAGAGGTAAATTGGAATCGCCTTTAAAGCACAGGAAAAGCATCCCAACTTGGACAGAGATGCACTTGGCCAAAAAGGGCGTATGCCTTTTCTCCTGAATATATTCAGAAGAAAACGCATACACCCTTTTTGGCCAATCAAGCAAGCGCGCAATACAAATCCACACTACAAAGAATTGTCACTTACCACCGGTCAAAAGGGACATCCGAATATCTGTAAAATCCAGAAAGGAAAGAGAGAGATGACAAGGGCATGAAGCAATGTGATCCCAATGGTCATGGAGGATTGTGTTGACAAGCGCATGGAGAATTGTGATGAAAAGTTTATGTACCATTTTGTTGACAAAGGCAAGGAGCATTATGATGACAAGGTTCATGGAGCACTGTGATGAGAAGCATCACGGAGCATTGTGATTACAGGGGTCATGGAGCATTGGGATGACAAGCACAAGGATCATTGTGATGACAATGGTCATGGAGCATTTTAATGACAAGAGTCCCGGATCATTGTGTTGTCAGGGTTCATGGAGCGTTGTGATGACAGTGGTCATGGAGCATTGTGATGACAGGGGTCATGGCGCATTGTGATGAGAAGGTCGTGGAGCATTGGGCTGAAAATGTCCATGGAGTACTGGGATGACAGGGGTCATGGAGCATTGTGATGACAAGGTACTGGAGCACTGTGATGAGAAGACCATGGAGCCTTGTGATGACAGGTCTCATGGAGCATTGTGATGAAAAGTGCCATGGAGCATTGTGATTACAGGGGTCTTGGAGCATTGTGATGACAAGGGCATGGAGCATTGGGATGAGAAGGCCATGGAGTGTTCTGATGACATGCATCATGGAGCTTTGTGAGGACAAGGGCATGGAGCACTGTGATTACAGCGGTCTTGGAGCACTGTGATGAAAAGGGCATGGATCATTGTGATGAAAAAGTCATGGAGCCTTGTCATGACAGGGTTCAAGGAGCAAACTGACAACAAGTGTCAGGGAGCATTGTGATGACAAGGGTATTGAGTATTGTGATGACAAAGGTCATGGAGCATTGTGATGAGAAGACGATGGATAATTGTGATGACGAGTGTCATGGGGCGTTGTGATGATAAGTGTTATGGAACATATTGATCTCAAGGATTTGGAGCATTGTGATGACAGAGGTCATGGAGCATTTTGGTTTCATTGTGATGACAATAGCCTGAAGCATTATGATGATGGGCATGGTGCATTGTGATGACAGGGTTCATGGAGCATTGAGATGAAAAGGGGCATGGAGCATTGCGATTACAGTAGTCTTGGAGCATTGTGATGACAAAGGCATGGAACATCGTGAATGAGAAGGCCATGGAGCATTTTGTTGACATGCATCATTGAGCTTTGTGATGACAAGGGCATGGAGCATTGTGATTACAGGGGTCTTGGAGCATTGTGATGACAAGGGTCATGGAGCCTTGTGATGACAAGGCTGTGGAACATTGTGATGGCAGGGGTCATGGAGCATTGTTATGACAGGGGTAATGGAACATTGTGATGACAAGGGCATGGAGCATTGGTCTGAAAAGTTTCATGGATTATTGTGATGAGAGGGGGCAAGGAGCATTGTGATGACAAGGGCATGGAACACTGTGATACATGGGTCATGGAGGATTGTAATGAGAAGCGCATGGAGCATTGTGATAAGAATGGCATCGAGCATTGTGATGAAAAGCATCATGGAGCCTGTGATGACAAGGGCATGGAACAATTTGATGAGAGGGTTCATGGAGCATTGTGATGACAATGGCATGCAGCATTGTGATGACAAGGGTCATTGAGCTTTGTGATGACAAAGGTCATGGAGCATTTTGATGACAGGGGGGCGGTGCATTCTGTTGTGAAGGGCAGGGAGCATTGTGATGACAGGGGTTATGGAACATTGTGATGTCAGGGGAATGGAGCATTGTGATGATAAAGGCATGTAGCATTGTTGTGACAAGGGTCATGGAATATTGTGATGACAGGGGTGAGGGAGTATTGTGTTGACCGGGGACATGGAGCATTTTGATGTCCAAGGCATGGAGCACTGTGATGGCAAGACCGTGGAGCATTGTGATGAGAAGACCATGGATAATTGTGATGAGGAGCATCATGGAACACTGTAAAGACAAGTGGTATGGAGCCTTGTGATGACAGGGGTCATGGAGCATTGTTATGACAGTGGTCATGGAGCATTGTGATGACAATGGTCATGGAGCATTTTGATGACAAGGGCATGGAGCATTGTGATGAGAAGACCATGGACAATTGTGATTACGAGTGTCATGGAGCACTGTAATGACAAGCAGTATGGAGCATTGTGATGACAGGGGTCATGGAGCATTGTGATGACTGGGGACATGGAGCATTGTGATGACCAGGGCATGGAGCATTGTGATGGCAAGACCGTGGAGCACTGTGATGAGAAGACCATGGATAATTGTGATAACGAACATCATGGAGCACTGTAATGACAAGGGGCATGGAGCATTGTGATGACAGGTGTCATGGAGCATTGTGATGACAGGGGTCATGGATCATTGAGATGACAAGGGTCACGGAGCATTCTGATGACAAACTTGTGGAGTATTGTGATGACAATGGCATGAAGCATTGTGATGAAAAGGGCATGGATCATTGTGATGAAAAAGGCATGGAGACTTGTCATGACAGGGTTCAATGAGCATACTGATGACAAGTGTCAGGGAGCATTGTGATGACAAGTGTATTGAGAATTGTGATGACAAAGGTCATGGAGCATTGTGATGAGAAGTCCATGGATAATTGTGATGACCAGCGTCATGGGCGTTGTGATGACAAGTGTTATGGAACATTGTGATCACAAGGGTTTGGAGCATTGTGATGAGAGAGGTCATGGAGAATTTTGATTTCATTGTGATGACAATAGCATGAAGCATTATGATGATGGGCATGGTGCATTGTGATGACAGGGTTCATGGAGCTTTGAGATGCAAAGAGGCATGGATCATTGTAATAACAAGGGTCTTGGAGCATTGTGATGACAAGGGCATGGAGTATTGTAATGAGAAGGCCATGGAGCATTCTGATGACATGCGTCAGGGAGCTTTGTGATGACATGGACATGGAGCATTGTGATTACAGGGGTCTTGGAGCATTGTGATGACAAGGGTCATGGAGTCTTGTGATGACAATGCCGTAGAACATTGTGATAGCAGGGGTCATGGAGCATTGTTATGACAGGGGTAATGGAGCATTGTGATGACAAGGGCATGGAGCATTGGTCTGAAAAGTTTCATGGATTATTGTGATGAGAGTGAGCATGGAGCATTGTGATGACAAGGGCACGGAACACAGTGATACATGTGTCATGGAGGATTGCAATGACAAGGGCATGGAGCATTGTGATGACAAGCGTCATGGAGCTTTGTGATGACAACGGCATGGAGCAATGTGATGAGAGGTTTCATGGAGCTTTGTGATGACAATGGCATGGAGCATTGTGATTCCATGGGTCATGGAGCTTTGTGATGACATAGGCCATGGAGCATTTTGATGACAAGGGCGTGGTGCATTGTGATGAGAAGGGCAGGGAGAATTGTGATGACAGGGTCATGGAGCAATTGGATGAAAAGGGTCATGGAACATTTTGATGACAGTGTTTATGGAACATTGTGATGTTAGGGGTCATGGAGCATTGTGATGAAAAGGGTCATGGAGCATTGTGATGACAGGGGTTATGGAACATTGTGATGTCAGGGGTCATGGAGCATTGTGATGATAAGAGCATGTAGCATTGTTGTGACAAGGTGGAGGGAGTATTGTGTTGACTAGTGATGGAACATTGTGATATCAGTGGTGAGAGAGCATTTTGATGAGAGGTGCATGGAGCATTGTGATGACAAAGCTGTGGAGCATTGTGATGAGAAACTCAGGGCACATTGTGATGACATGGGTCATGGAACATTGTGATGACAAACGCATGGAGCATTGTGATGACAAGGTTTATGGAGCATTGTGATGACAACGATGTGGAGCATTGTGATGACAAGCGCATGGCACATTTGATGCCATGTGTCATGGAGTAATGTGCTGACAAAGGCATGGAGCATTGTGATGACAAGGGTCACCGAGCATTGTGATGAAATGTTCATGGAGTGTTGTGGTCACAAAGGTCACAGAGCCTTGTGATGACGAGGTCATGGACCATTGTGATGACAAAGGTCATGAAGCATTGTGATGACTGGAGTCACGGAGCATTGTGATGACAGGGGTCATAGAGCATTGTGATGAAAGGGCATGGAGCATTGTGATGACAGGGTCATGGAGCATTTTTCTGACAAGTTTCAGGGATTATTGTGATGACAGTGGGCATGGCGCATTGTGATGACAAGGGCATGGAGCATTGTGATGAGAAGGTCATGGAGTATTGTGAAGAAGGGTGTCAGGGAGCATTGTGATGACATATGTCATGGCCTATTGCAATGACAATGGAATGTAGCATTGTGATGCCAAGTGTCATGGAGGATTGTGATGACAAAGGTAATGGAGCATTTTGATGACAAGGGCTTGGAGCATTGTGATGACAAGGGTCATGGAGCATTGTGATAACAAGGGCCATTGAGAATTTTGATGACATGTTCATGAAGCATTGTGATGACAATCACATGGAGCTTGCTATGACAGGGGTCATGGAGCATTGCGATGACAAGTGCATAGAGAATTGTGATGACAAAACATGTAACACTGTGAGGAGAAGTATCATGGAGCATAGTGATGACAAGAACGTGGAGAATTGTGATGACAGGGGACATGGAGCATTGTGATGACCAGGGCATGGAGCATTGTGATGGCAAGACCGTGGAGCACTGTGATGAGAAGACCATAGATAATTGTGATGACGAGCGTCATTGAGCACTGTAATGACAAGGGGTATAGAGCATTGTGATGACAGTGGTCATGGAGCATTGTGATGACCGGGGACATGGAGCATTGTGATGACTGGGGACATGGAGCATTGTGATGACCAGGGCATGGAGCCTTGTGATGGCAAGGTCGTGGAGCACTGTGATGAGAAGATCATGGATAATTGTGATGACGAGGGTCATGGAGCACTGTAATGACAAGGGGTATAGAGCATTGTGATGACAGTGGTCATGGAGCATTGTGATGACCGGGGACATGGAGCATTGTGATGCCCAAGGCATGGAGCACTGTGATGACAATACCGTGGAGCATTGTGATGAGAAGACCATGGATAATTGTGATGAGGAGCGTCATGGAGCACTGTAATGACAAGTGGTATGGAGCCTTGTGATGACAGGGGTCATGGAGCATTTTTATGACAGTGGTCATGGAGCATTGTGATGACAAGGGTCATGGAGCATTTTGATGACAATGGCGTGGAGCATTGTGATGAGAAGACCATGGACAATTGTGATTACGAGTGTCATGGAGCACTGTAATGACAAGCGGTATGGAGCATTGTGATGACAGGGGTCATGGAGCATTGTGTTGACTGGGGACATGGAGCATTGTGATGACCAGGGCATGGAGCATTGTGATGGCAAGACCGTGGAGCACTGTGATGAGAAGACCATGGATAATTGTGATAACGAACATCATAGAGCACTGTAATGACAAGGGGCATGGAGCATTGTGATGACAGGTGTCATGGAGCATTGTGATGACAGGGCCCATGGATCATTGAGATGAAAAGTGTCACGGAGCATTCTGATGACAAGCTTGTGGAGTATTGTGATGACAATGGCATGGAGCATTGTGATGAAAAGGGCATGGATCATTGTGATGAAAAAGGCATGGAGACTTGTCATGACAGGGTTCAATGAGCATACTGATGACAAGTATCAGGGAGCATTGTGATGACAAGTGTATTGAGAATTGTGATGACAAAGGTCATGGAGCATTGTGATGAGAAGTCCATGGATAATTGTGATGACCAGCGTCATGGGGCGTTGTGATGACAAGTGTTATGGAACATTGTGATCACAAGGGTTTGGAGCATTGTGATGAGAGAGGTCATGGAGAATTTTGATTTCATTGTGATGACAATAGCATGAAGCATTATGATGATGGGCATGGTGCATTGTGATGACAGGGTTCATGGAGCATTGAGATGCAAAGAGGCATGGATCATTGTAATAACAAGGGTCTTGGAGCATTGTGATGACAAGGGCATGGAGTATTGTGATGAGAAGGCCATGGAGCATTCTGATGACATGCGTCAGGGAGCTTTGTGATGACATGGGCATGGAGCATTGTGATTACAGGGGTCTTGGAGCATTGTGATGACAAGGGCCATGGAGTCTTGTGATGACAAGGCCGTAGAACATTGTGATGGCAGGGGTCATGGAGCATTGTTATGACAGGTGTAATGGAGCATTGTGATGACAAGGGCATGGAGCATTGGTCTGAAAAGTTTCATGGATTATTGTGATGAGAGTGAGCATGGAGCATTGTGATGACAAGGGCACGGAACACAGTGATACATGTGTCATGGAGGATTGCAATGACAAGGGCATGGAGCATTGTGATGACAAGCGTCATGGAGCTTTGTGATGACAATGGCATGGAGCAATGTGATGAGAGGTTTCATGAAGCTTTGTGATGACAATGGCATGGAGCATTGTGATTCCAAGGGTCATGGAGCTTTGTGATGACATAGGCCATGGAGCATTTTGATGACAAGAGCGTGGTGCATTGTGATGAGAAGGGCAGGGAGCATTGTGATGACAGGGTTATGGAGCAATTGGATGAAAAGGGTCATGGAACATTTTGATGACAGTGTTTATGGAACATTGTGATGTTAGGGGTCATGGAGCATTGTGATGAAAAGGGTCATGGAGCATTGTGATGATAAGAGCATGTAGCATTGTTGTGACAAGGGTCATGGAACATTGGGATGACAGGGTGGAGGGAGTACTGTGTTGACTAGTGGTGGAACACTGTGATATCAGTGGTGAGAGAGCATTTTGATGAGAGGTGCATGGAGCATTGTGATGACAAGGCTGTGGAGCATTGTGATGAGAAACGCAGGGCACATTGTGATGACATGGGTCATGGATCATTGTGCTGACAAACGCATGGAGCATTGTGATGACAAGTTTTGTGGAGCATTGTGATGACAGCGATGTGGAGCATTGTGATGACAAGCACATGGCACATTTGATGCCATGTGTCATGGAGTAATGTGCTGACAAAGGCATGGAGCATTGTGATGACAAGGGTCACCGAGCATTGTGATGAAATGTTCATGGAGTGTTGTGGTCACCAAGGTCACAGAGTCTTGTGATGACGAGGGCATGGACCATTGTGATGACAAAGGTCATGAAGCATTGTGATAACTGGAGTCACAGAGCATTGTGATGACAGGGGTCATAGAGCATTGTGATGAAAGGGCATGGAGCCTTGTGATGACAGGGTCATGGAGCATTTTTCTGACAAGTTTCATGGATTATTGTGATGACAGTGGGCATGGCGCATTGTGATGACAAGGGCATGGAGCATTGTGATGAGAAAGTCATGGAGTATTGTGAAGAAGGGTGTCAGGGAGCATTGTGATGACATATGTCATGGTCTATTGCAATGACAATGGAATGTAGCATTGTGATGCCAAGTGTCATGGAGGATTGTGATGACAAAGGTAATGGAGCATTTTGATGACAAGGGCTTGGAGCATTGTGATGACAAGGGTCATGGCGCATTGTAATAACAAGGGCCATTGAGAATTTTGATGACATGTTCATGAAGCATTGTGATGACAATCACATGGAGCTTGCTATGACAGGGGTCATGGAGCATTACGATGACAAGTGCATAGAGAATTGTTATGACAAAACATGTAACACTGTGATGAGAAGTATCATGGAGCATAGTGATGCCAAGAACGTGGAGAATTGTGATGACAGGGGACATGGAGCATTGTGATGACCAGGGCATGGAGCATTGTGATGGCAAGACCGTGGAGCATTGTGATGAGAAGACCATGGATAATTGTGATGACGAGCGTCATGGAGCACTGTAATGACAAGGGGTATGGAGCATTGTGATGACAGGGGTCATGGAGCATTGTGATGACTGGGGACATGGAGCATCGTGATGACGAAGGCATGGAGCATTGTGATGGCAAGACTGTGGAGCATTGTGATGAGAAGACCATGGATAATTGTCATGACGAGCGTCATGGAACACTGTAATGACAAGGGGTATGGAGCATTGTGATGACAGGGGTCATGGAGCATTCTGAAGACAATGATCATGGAGCATTCTGATGACAAGCTTGTGGAGTATTGTGATGACAATGACCTGGATCGTTGTGATGAAAAGGGCATGGAGCATTCTGATGAAAAAAGCATGGAGCCTTTTCATGACTGTGTTCAAGGAGTATTCTGACGACAAGTGTCAGGGAGCATTGTGATGACAAGTGTATTGAGAATTGTGATGACAAAGGTCATGGAGCATTGTGACGACAAGTGCATGGAGTATTGTCATGACAGTCATCATGGAGTGTTGTGATGACAAGTGTAATGGAACATTGTGATCACAAGGGGTTGGAGCATTGTGATGACAGAGGTCATGGACCATTTTGATTTCAAGGAGCATGGAGCATTGTGATGACAAGGGCATGGAGCAATGTGATCCCAAGGTTCATGGAGGATTGTGATGAAAATGGTAATGGAGTATTGTGATGACAAGCTCATGGAGCATTGTGATGACAAGGTCATGTAGGATTTTGATGACACAGGCATGGAGAATTGTGATGATAAGGGTCATGGAGCACTGTGATGATAAGCGTCATGGAGCATTGTGATTACAGGGGTCATGGAGCATTGGGATGACAAGGGCATGGATCATTGTGATGACAAGTGTCATGGAGCATTGGGCTGAAAATGTTCATGGAGCATTGTGATGACAAGGGAATGGAGCATTGTGATGACAAGAGTCCCGGATCATTGTGTTGTCAGGGGTCATGGAGTGTTGTGATGACAGTGGTCATGGAGGACTGTGATGATATGGGTCATGGAGCACTGTGATGAGAAGGTCATGAAGCATTGGGCTGAAAATGTTCATGGAGTATTGTGATGACAGGGGTCATGGAGCATTGTAATGAGAAGGGAATTGAGCACTGTGATGAGAAGGTCCTGGAGCATTGTGATGGGAAGTCCATGGAGCCTTGTGATGACAATTCTCATGGAACATTCTGATGAAATGGGGCATGGAGCATTGTGATTACAGGGGTCTTGGAGCATTGTGATGAGAAGGCCATGGAGCATTCTGATGACATGCGTCATGGAGCTTTGTGCTGACAAGGGCATGGAGTATTGTGATGAAAATGGCATGGATCATTGTTATGAAAAAGGCATGGAGCCTTGTCATGACAGGGTTCAAGGAGCATACTGACGACAAGTGTCACGGAGCATTGTGATGACAAGTGTATTGAGCATTGTGATGACAAAGTTCATGGAGCATTGTGATGAGAAGACCATGGATAATTGTGATGATGAGCGTCATGGGGTGTTGTGATGATAAGTTTTATGGAACACTGTGATCACAAGGTTTCGGAGCATTGTGATGACAGAGGTCATGGAGCATTTTGATTTCATTGTGATGACAATAGCCTGAAGCATTATGGTGATGGGCATGGTGCATTGTGATGACAGGGTTCATGGAGCATTGAGATGAAAAGGGGCATGGAGCATTGTGATTACAGGGGTCTTGGAGCATTGTGATGACAAGGGCAAGGAGCATTGTGATTACATGGGTCTTGGAGCATTGTGATGACAAGGGTCATGGAGCCTTGTGATGACAATGGTGTGGAACATTGTGATGGCAGTGGTCATGGAGCATTGTTATGACAGGGGTAATGGAGCATTGTGATGAGAAGGGCATGGAGCATTGGTCTGAAAAGTTTCATGGATTATTGTGATGAGAGTGGGCATGGAGCATTGTGATGACAAGGTCACGGAACACTGTGATCCATGGGTCATGGAGGATTGTAATGAAAAGGGCATGGAGCATTGTGATGAGAAGGGCATCGAACATTGTTTTGACAAGCGTCATGGAGCTTTGTGATGACAAGGGCATGGAACAATGTGATGAGAGGGTTCATGGAACACTGTGATTCCAAGGGTTATGGAGCTTTGTGATGACAAATGTCATGGAGCATTTTGATGTCAAGGGCGTGGTGCATTGTGATGAGAAGGGCAGGGAGCATTTTGATGACAGGGTCATGCAGCAATTTGATGAAAAGTGTAATGGAACATTTTGATGACAGGGGTTATAGAACATTGTGATGTCAGGGGTCATGGAGCTTTGGGATGAAAAGGGTCATGGAGCATTTTGATGACAGGGGTTATGGAACATTGTGATGTCAGGGGTCATGGAACATTGTGATGATAAGGGGATGTAGCATTGTGATGACAGGGGTCATGCAACATTGTGATTACAGGGGTGAGGGAGTATTGTGATGACTAGTGATGGAACATTGTGATATCTCTGTTGAGAGAGCATTTTGATGAGAAGTGCATGGAGCATTGTGATTACAAGGTTTATGGAGCATTACGATGACAAGGTTGTGGACCGTTGTGATGAAAATCACGTGGCACATTGTGATGACAAGGGTCATGGAGCATTGTTCTGACAAAGGCATGGAGCATTGTGATGACAAGGGTCACGGAGTATTGTGATGAAAAGTTCATGGAGTATTGTGGTTACAAAGGTCACAGAGCCTTGTGATGATGTGGGCATGGAACACTGTGATGACAAATGTTATGAAGCATTGTGATGACTGGAGTCACAGAGCATTGTGATGACAGGGGTCATGGAGCATTGTGATGACAAGGGCATGGAGCATTGTGATGACAGGGGCATGGAGCATTGGTCTGACAAGTTTAATAGATTAATGTGATGACAGTGGGCATGGGGCATTGTGATGACAAGGGCATGGGGCATTGTGATGAGAAGGTCATGGAGTATTGTGAAGACAAGTGTCAGGGAGCATTGTGATGACATATGTCATGGTCCATTGCGATGACAATGGCATGGAGCATTGTGATGCCAAATGTAATGGAGGATTGTGATGACAAATATAATGGAGCATTGTGATGACTAGGGCTTGGAGCATTATGATGACAAGTGCCATTGAAAATTTTCATGACAAGGTCGTGAAGCATTGTGATGACAAGGTGCTGGAGCATTGTGATGAGAAAACCATGGAGCCTTGTGAGACAAGTCTCATGGAGCATACTGATGAAAAGGGGCATGGAGCATTGTGATTAGAGTGTCTTGGAAAATTGTGATGACAAGGGCATGGAGCATTGTGATGAGAAGGCCAAGGAGCAGTCTGATGACATGCGTCATTGAGCTTTGTGATGACAAGGGCATGGAGCATTGTAATTACAGGTGTCTTGGAGCATTGTGATGAAAAAGGCATGGATCATTGTGATGAAAAAGGCATGGAGCCTTGTCATGACAGAGTTCAAGGAGCATACAGAGAACAAGTGTCTGGGAGCATTTTGATGACAAGTGTATTGAGCACTGTGATGACAAAGGTCATGGAGCATTGTGATGAGAAGACCATAGATAATTGTGATGACGAGCATCATGGGGCATTGTGATGACAGGTGTTATGGAATATTGTGATCACAAGGGTTTGGAGCAGTGTTATGACAGAGGTCATGGAGAATTTTGATTTCATTGTGATGACAATAGCCTGAAGCATTATGATGATGGTCATGGTGCATTGTGATGACAGGGTTCATGGATCATTGAGATAAAAAGGGACATGGAGCATTGTGATTACAGGGGTCTTGGAGCATTGTGATGAGAAGGGTCATGGAGCCTTGTGATGACAAGGCCATGGAACATCTTGATGGCAGGGGTCATGGAGCATTGTTATCACAGGGGTAATGGAGCATTGTGATGGCAAGGGCATGGAGCATTGTGATGACATGCATCATGGAGCTTTGTGATGACAAGGGCATGTAGCACTGTGATTACAGGGGTCTTGGAGCATTGTGATGACAAGGGTCATGGAGCCATGTGATGACAAGGCCGTGGAACGTTGTTATGGCAGGGGTCATGGAGCATTGTTATGACAGGGGTAATGGAGCATTGTGATGACAAGGGCATGGAACATTTGTCTGAAAAGTTTCATGGATTATTGTGATGAGAGTGGGCATGGAGCATTGTGATGAAAAGGGCATGGAACACAGTGATACATGGGTCATGGAGGATTGTAATGACAAGGGCATGGAGCATTGTGCTGAGAAAGGCATAGAGCATTGTGATGACAAGGGTCAAAGAGCATTGTGATGAAAAGTTCATGAAGCATTGTGGTTAAAAAGGTCACAGAGACTGTTGATGACAAGGGCATGGACCATTGTGATGACAAAGGTCATGAAGCCTTGTGATGACTGGAGTCACGGAGCATTGTGATGACAGGGGTCATGGAGCATTGTGATAACAAGGGCATGGGGCATTGTGATGACAAGGGCATGGAGCATTGGTCTAATAAGTTTCATGGCTTATTGCGATGACAGTTGGAATGGCGCATTGTGGTGACAAGGGCATGGAGCATTGTGATGACCAGGTCATTCATTATTGTGAAGACAGGTGTCAGGGAGCATTGTGATGACATATGTAATGGCCCATTGTGATGACAATGCCATGGAGCATTGTGATGCCAAGTGTCATGGAGGATTCTGATGACAAAGGTAATGGAGCATTGTGATGACAATGGCTTGGAGCATTGTGATGACAAGGGTCAGGGAGCATTGTGCTGACAAGTGCATGGAAAATTGTGATGACAAGGGACATGGAGCATTCTGATGACAAGCTTGTGGAGTATTTTGATGACAATGGCATGGAGCATTGTGATGAAAACGGCATGGTGCATTTTGATGAAAAAGGCATGGAGCCTTTTTGTGAGAGGGTTCAAGGAGCATTCTGATGACAAGTGTCAGGGAGCATTGTGATGACAAGTGTATCGAGAATTGTGATGACAAAGGTCATGGAGCATTGTGATGAAAAGGGCATGGAGTATTGTGATGACAGGCATCATGGAGCATTGTGATGACAAGTGTTATGGAACATTGTGATCACAAGGGTTTGGAGCATTGTGATGACAGAGGTCATGGATCATTTTGATTTCAAGGAGCATGGAGCATTGTGATGACAAGGGCATGGAGCAATGTGATCCCAAGGTTCATGGAGGATTGTGATGGCAATGGTAATGGAGTATTGTGATGACAAGTGCATAGAACATTGTAATGACAAGTCATGTAGCATTTTGCTGACAAAGGCATGGAGCATTGTGATGACAGGTGTCATGGAGCACTGTGATGACAAGCGTCACGGAGCATTGTGATTACAGGGGTCATGGAGCATTGGGATGACAAGGGCATGCATCATTGTGATGACAAGTGTCATGGAGCATTGGGCTGAAAATGTTCATGGAGTATTGTGATGACAGGGGTCATGGAGCATTGTGATGACTAGGGAATGGAACATTGTGATGACAAGAGTCCCGGATCATTGTGTTGTCAGGTGATATTGAGCGTTGTGATGACTGTGGTCATGGAGCATTGTGATGATATTGGTCATGGAGCATTGTGATGAGAAGGTCATGGAGCATTGGGCTGAAAATGTTCATGGAGTATTGTGATGACAGGGGTCATGGAGCATTGTGATGATAAGGGAATGGAGCATTTTGATGACAATGTCCTGGAGCATTGTGATGAGAAGACCATGGAGCCTTGTGATGACAAGTCTCATGGAGCATTCTGATGAAAAGGGGCATGGACCATTGTGATTACAGGGGTCTTGGAGCATTGTGATGACAAGGGCATGGAGCATTGTGATGAGAAGGCCATTGAGCATTCTGATGACATGCATCATGGAGCTTTGTGATGACAAGGGCATGGAGCATTGTGATTAAAGGGGTCTTGGCGCATTGTGATGAAAATGGCATGGATAATTGTGATGAAAAAGGCATGGAGCCTTGTCATGAAAGGGTTCAGGGAGCATACTGATGGCAAGAGTCAGGGAGAATTGTGATGACATGTGTATTGCGCATTGTGATGACAAATGTCATGGGGCATT
This sequence comes from Hyperoodon ampullatus, assembly GCF_949752795.1. Taxonomy (NCBI): domain Eukaryota; kingdom Metazoa; phylum Chordata; class Mammalia; order Artiodactyla; family Ziphiidae; genus Hyperoodon; species Hyperoodon ampullatus. The sequence goes on along the minus strand of NW_027641044.1, from coordinate 1,727,013 downwards.
GTGATGAGAAGTCCATGGATAATTGTGATGAGTAGCGTCATGGGGTATTGTGATGACAAGTGTTATGGAACATTGTGATCACAAGGGTTTGGAGCATTGTGATGACAGAGGTCATGGAGCATTTTGATTTCATTGTGCTGACAAGAGCATGAAGCATTATGATGATGGGCATGGTGCATTGTGATGACAGGGTTCATGGAGCATTGTGATGAAAGGTGGCATGGAGCTTTGGTCTGACAAGTTTCATGGATTATTTTGATGACAGTGGGCATGGCACATTGTGATGACAAGGGCATGGAGCATTGTGATGACAAGGTCATGGAGTATTGTGAAGATAGGTGTCAGGGAGCATTGTGATGACATATGTCATGTTCCATTGTGATGACAATAGCACGGAGCATTGTGATGCCAAGTGTCATGGAGGATTGTTGTGACAAAGGTAAAGGAGCATTGTGATGATAAGCGCATGGAGCATTGAGATGACAAGGGCCATTGATAATTTTAATGTCCATGTCGTGAAACATTGTGATGACAAGCGCATGGAGCTTCCTATGACAGGGGTCATGGAGCATTGCGATGACAAGTGCATGGAGTATTGTTATGACAAGAGCATATAACATTGTGATGAGAAGTGCCATGGAGCATTGTGATGACAAGGACGTGGAGAATTGTGAGGACAAGGGACATTGAGCTTTGAGATGACCAGGGCATGGAGCATTGTGATGGCAAAACCGTGGAGCATTGTGATGAGAAGACCATGGGTAATTGTGATGACGAGCATCATGGAGCACTGTAATGACAAGGGGCATGAAGCATTGTGATGATAGGTGTCAGGGAGCATTGTGATGACAAGGGCATGGAGCATTGTGATGACAAGGGTACGGAACATTGTGATGAAAAGTGCCATTGAGAATTTAGATGATAAAGTCGTGAAGCATTGTGATGACAAACACTTGGAGCTTGCTATGACAGGGGTCATGGAACATTGCAATGACAAGTGCATGGAGAATTGTGATGAAACGAGCATGTAACTTTGTGAAGAGAAGTGTCATGTAGCATTGTGATGACAAGTACGTGGAGAATTGTTATGACAAGGGACATGGAGCATTGTGATAACCAGGGAATGGAGCATTGTGATGACAGGGGTCATGGAGCATTATTATGACAAGGGCCATGGTGCATTCTGATATAAGATATCACTTATGAAGGGACTGTAAACCTGGCTACATATGAACTGAATTAGGAAAGAGAACAGAGTCTCAGATTTAGAAAACACTCTTATGCTTGCTTAAGGGGGAAGGAGAGGTGGGGAGACACACAAAACCAGAGTTTGATATTAACACAGGTACCGTTCCATAATCCAAATACAGAAGAGACAAGCCCGACTCCTTCCTCAGTGAATGGGACTCAACACCCCTATTCCCCAGAGAGAAATATATCTGACTAGTAAGGATCTTAAAACCTATGTATTGATATGTCTCCATAAGGGAACCAAGTGTGTCTAGAATGACATAAACACGGCAGTGAGAATCAGCTCAAACCCACTATAAAAAGGAATTTCAAAACAAAACAAAGAAACAGTGAAATTCTTACACAACACCTTCAGGGGTTCTGATGAAACTTGGAATGACCCTATCTACAACAACAGCTGGATGTGGCATAAGGCTGTTCACCTGGGACTGAGAGGATTGGTGAGATTGGGTGAGAAAATGCAGATGCTTTAAAGCAATAATGCCTGCCACTGATTCCATGGTTCCCAACTCTCCAGGTAGAAGGGAATATCACTACAGTTATAACATGTATGGGAAACCTAGAGAATGGACACCCTCTGATGGTGAAAGGTTTCTAAAACTCTACTAATTTTTTTCTCTCCATGTGCTGCAGCTTGACATTCCAACTGCTTTAATATCAATCTCCCAACTTGGAGAGTCAGCCCCTATAACATCCTGGTTCGCACAGTTGGCACATTGTGCAGAGGATATAAGGGAAGAGGGAGAACCAATGAGAGAGTAGCTGTAGGCATTTGGACGGCCACATGTCACTCTAATTTCCCGTCATGAAGAAGAATTAACCAAACTCTCAGCCTGCCCCACCCCCATAACTAGTATAGGTCCTGAAGCAAAATTGTGGGTTTAAGGTCAGCTCACAAAAACACAAGTTGAAAAATGGAGCTCAGGGGCACAGCAATTCACTAACTTGCAGAGTTATACAGGACTACTCTCTTCGAAAAATCTGTTGAGGAAAAGCCATGAGGCGGACTTGAAAATTAGGGAGATTTGCACGAAACAGATTTCCAGAAGTACATTGGAATCACCTTTAAACACAGGGAAAGCATCACAACTTCGACAATTAGGGAATTGTCCATAAAGGGCGCATGTGTTTTCTCCTGAATATATTCAGGAGAAAACGCATACACCCATTTTAGCCAACCAAGCAACCGCACAATGCAAATCTGCACTACAAAGAAGTATCACTTCCCACCAGTCAAAAGGGATATCTGTAAAATGTGTAAAAACCAGAAAGGCAAGAGGGGCTCTAGAGAACAGGGAGCCTTGTTATGCTGATGGGTGTGATGCAGATTGCCAACAGCCACTCTGGAGGAGTGCATTGTGTTCCCTAAAAGAATTAAACAACAGAGCTTCACAACCAAAGGCACTTCCAGTCATGGGAATATACCTTGGGGAAATTGAAAATCAATAAGACACAGCCAACCCAAAATATAGGGCAGCACTGCTTACAAGAACCTCGACTTCGGGACACCTTAAATATCCCAGTAAAGACAAAAATAGTAAAGAAATTGTGGTACATACGTACGATGGAATATCCCTCAGCCATGAAATCAATGTGATAAGGCAAGTAGCAGCATAATGAGTGGATTCATGTACGATGATTCTAACTGAAATAAGTCACACAGAAAAAGAAACTTATCATAAGATATCACTTATGAAGGTCTTGTAAACATGTCTACACATGAACTGAATTAGGAAAGAGAAGAGTCTCACATTTAGAAAACACTCTTATGCCTGCTCAAGAGGAAAGGAGAGGTGGGGTGATGCATAAAACCAGAGTTTGATATTAGCACAGGTACGGTTGCATAATCCAAATACAAAATAGCCAAGACCTACTCTTTCCTCACTGAACGGGGCTCAACACCCCTATTCCCCGCAGAGTAGTATATCTGACTAGTAAGAATCTTAAAACCTATGTATTGATATGTCTCCATAAGGTAACTAAGTATGTCTAGAATGACATAAACACGGCAGAGAGAATCAGCTCAAACCCACTATAAAAATGAATTTCAAAACAAAACAAATAAACAGTGAAATTCTTACACAATACCTTCAGGGGTTCTGATGAAACTTAGAATGACCCTATCTACAACGACAGCTGGATGTGGCATAAGGCTGGTCACTTGGGACTGAGAGGATTGGTGAGATTGGGTGAGAAAATGCAGACCGTTTAAAGCAATAATACCTGGCACCCATTCCATGGGTCCCAACTCTCCAGGTAGAAGGGAATATCACTACAGTTATAACATGTATGGGAAACCTAGAGAATGGACACCATCTGATGGTGAAAGGTTTCTAAAACTCTACTAATTTTTTTATCTCCTTGTGCACCAGTTTGACATTCCAACTGCTTTAGTATCAATCTCCCAAATTGGAGAGTCAGCACCTATAACCTCCTGGTTCGCACAGTTGGCACATGGTGTAGAGGATATAAGGGAAGAGGGAGAAACAATTAGAGAGTAGCTGTAGACATTTGGATGGTCACATGTCACTCTAAATTCCCGTCACAAAGAAGAATTAACAAACTCTGAGCCAGCCCCCCCAATGGAACCAGTATAGGTCCTGAAGCAAAATTGTGGATTGGCAGTCAGCTCAAAAAAACGCGAGTTGAAAAATGGAGCTCAGGGGCACAGCAATTCACTAACTTGCAGAGTTATAAAGGACTACTCTCTTCCAAAAATCTGTTGAGAGAAAGCCATGAGGCGGATTTGAAAATGAGGCAAGAGGGCACGAAACAGATTTCCAGAAGTACATTGGAATCGCCTTTAAACACAGGAAAAGCATCACAACTTCGACAATTATGGAATTGTCCATAAAGGGCACATGCGTTTTCTCCTGAATATATTCAGGAGAAAACGCATACGCCAATTTTGGCCAACCAAGCAACCGCACAATGCAAATCTGCACTACAAAGAAGTATCACTTCCAACTGGTCAAAAGGGATATCCGTAAAATGTGTAAAAACAAGAAAGGCAAGACAGGATCTGGAGAAGAGTGAGCCTTGTTATACGGATGGGTGGGATGTAAATTGCCAACAGCCACTCTGGAGGAGTGCATTGTGTTCCCAAAAAGAAGTAAACAACAGTGCTTCACAACCTAAGGCACGTCCAGTCACGGGAATATACCTTGGGAAAATTGAAAATCAATAAGACACAGCCACCCCAAAATTTATGGCAGCACTGCTTACAAGAACCTCGACTTCGGGACACCTTATAAATACCAGGAAAGACAAAAATGGTAAAGAAATTGTGGTACATACGTATGATGGAATATCCCTCAGCCATGAAGTCAATGTCATAAGGCCAGTAGCAGCATAATGACGGGATTCATGTACGATGATTCTAACTGAAATAAGTCACACAGAAAAATAAACTTATCATAAGATATCACTTATGAAGGGTATATAAACATGGCTACACATGGAATGAATTAGGAAAAGGAACAGAGTCTCATATTTAGAAAACACTCTTATGCATGCTTAAGGGGAAAGCAGAGGTGGGGTGATGAATAAACCCAGAGTTTGATATTAGCACAGGTACGGTTCCATAATCCAAATACAGAATAGACAAGACCTACTACTTCCTCTGTGAACGGGACTCAAAACCCCATATTTCCCGCAGAAGAATATATCTTACTAGTAAGAATCTTAAAACCTATGTATTGATATGTCTCCGTAAGGGAATCAAGTGTGTCTAGACTGGCATAAACATGGCAGCGAGAATCAGATCAAACCCAATAGAAAAGGAAATTCAAAAACAAAAAAAAAAAACAGGGAAATTCTTTACAATTCCTTCAGGGTCTCTGATGAAACCTGGAATGACCCTATCTACAACGACACCGGGATGTGGCATAAGGCTGGACACTTAGGACTGAGAGGGTTGGTGAGAGAGGGTGAGCAAATGCAGACCCTTTAAAACAATAAAATGTGGCACCCATTCCATGGGTCTCAACTCTCCAGGTTGAAGGAACTATTACTACAGCTAAAACATGTACGGAAAACCTAGAGAACGGACACACTGTGAATACGAAAGGTTTCTAAACCTCAAAGAATAGTCCCTCTCCTGGTGCTCCGGTTTCACTTTACAACTGCTTTATTGTCAGTCTTCCAACTTGAAGAGACAGCCACTTTAACATGCTGGTTCGAACAGGTTGCCAATTTGGCAGAGGATGAAAGGGAAGAGGAAGAACCAATGAGAGAGTAGCTGTTAGGGATTTGGACGGGCACATGTCACTCTAATTTCCCGACAGGAAGAAGAATTAACAAAAGTCTCAGCCACACACCGGGAACCAGTATAGGTACTGAACCAAAATTTTGGACTTGCGTTCAGCTCACAAAAAACGAGTTGAAAAATGCAGCTCAGGGGCACAGCAATTTAAAAACTGGCAGAGTAATAAAGGACAACTATCGTCCAAAAATCTGTTGAGGGAAGGAAACGAGGCGGATTTGAAAGGCAGGCAGAATAGCAGGAAACAGATTTCAAGAGGTACGTTGGAATCGCCTTTAAAGCACAGGAACAGGGGCAAAACTTTGACAATAATGCACTTGGCCAAAAAGGGCGTATGCGTTTTCTCCTGAATATATTCAGGAGAAAACGCATACGCCCTTCTTAGCCAAGCAAGTAAGCGGACAATGCAAATCTGCACTACAAAGAAGTATCACTTCCCACTGGTCAAAAGGGACAGCAACAAAATGTGTAAAATCCAGAAACGCAAGACAGGCCCTGGAGAACAGGGAGCCTTGTTATGGTGTTGGGCGAGATAAAAACTGTCAAGTGCTTCTCTGGAGGAATGCATTGTGTGGCCTAAAACAAGTAAACAACAGAGCTACAGAGCCAAGGGCACTTCCAGTCTAGGGAATATACCTTGGGAAAACTGAAAATCAATAAGAAAGAGCCACCTCAAAATTTAGGGCTGCACTGCTTACAAGACCCTCAACTTGGGTACACATTAAATATCCCAGGAAATATAAAAATGGTTCAAAATATTGTGGTACTTACGTACGATGGAATATCCCTCAACCATGAAATAAATGTCATAAGACCAGTAGCAGCAAAATGAGTGGATTCAGGTACGATGATTCTAAGTGAAATAAGTCACACAGAAAAAGAAACTTATCATAAGATATCACTTATGAAGGCCCTATAAACATGGCTACACTTGAACTGAGTTAGGAAAGAGAACAGTGTCTCACATTTAGAAAACACTCTTATGCCTGCTTAAGGGGGAAGGAGAGGTGGGGTGATGCATAAACCCAGAGTTTGATATAAGCACAGGTACCGTTCCAAAAACCAAGTATGGAATAGACAAGACCTACACCTTCCTCAGTGAAAGGGACTCAAAACCCCATGTTTCCCGCAGAGCAATATATCTGACTAGTAAGAATTTTAAAAACTCTGTATTGATATGTCTCCGTAAGGGAATCAAGTGTGTCTAGACTGGCATAAACATGGGAGCGAGAATCAGCTCAAACCCACTCTAAAAAGGAATTTCAAAAACAAAACAAAAAAACTGGGAAATTCTTTACAATTCCTTCAGGGTCTCTGATGAAACCTGGAATGACCCTATCTACAATGACAGCTGGATGTGGCATAATGAGGGACACTTGGTACTGAGAGGATTGGTGAGATTGGGTGAGCAAATGCAGACCCTTTAAAGCACAAATGCCTGGCACCCATTCCATGGGTCCCAACTCTCTAGCTTGAAGGGAATATTACTACAGCTATAACATATACGGGAAACCTAGAGAACGGACACACTGTGAATACGAAAGGTTTCTAAAACTCAACGAATAGTCCCTCTCCTGGTGCTCTGGTTTGACTTTCCATCTGCTTTACTATCAACCTCCCAACTTGGAGAGACAGCCCATTTAACCTCCTGATTCGCACAGGTTTCCAATTTGGCAGAGGATGAAAGGGAAGAGGAAGAACCAATGAGAGGGTAGCTGTTAGGCATTAGGACGGGCACATATCACTCTAACTTCCCGGCAGGAAGAAGAATTAACCAAAGTCTCAGCCCCCCACCGGGAACCAGCATAGGTCCTGAAACAAATTGTTGGACTTGCGGTCAGCTCACAAAAAACGAGTTGATAAATGGAGCTCAGGGGCACAGCAATTCACAAACTGGCCGAGTAATAAAGGACAACTATCATCCAAAAATCTGTTGAGGGAAGGCAACGAGGCGGACTTGAAAGCGAGGCAGAATAGCAGGAAACAGATTTCAGGAGGTACGTTGGATTCGCCTTTAAAGCACAGGAAGAGGGGCACAACTTCGACAATGATGCCCTTGGCCAAAAAGGGCGTATGCGTATTCTCCTGAATATATTCAGGAGAAAACGCATACGCCCTTTTTGGCCAAGCAAGCAAGCGGGCAATGCAAATCTGCACTACAAAGACGTATCACTTCCCACCGGTCAAAAAGGACATCCACAAAATATGTAAAAACCAGAAAGGCAAGACAGGCACTGGAGAACAGGGAGCCTTGTTATGCTGATGGGAGGGATGTAAGTTGCCAACTGCCTCTCTGGAGGAGTACATTGTGTTCCCTAAAACAAGTAAAGAACAGAGCTACAGAGCCAAGAGCACTTCCAGTCTAGGGAATATACCTTGGGAAAACTGAAAATCAATAAGACAAAGCCACCCCAAAATTTAGGGCTGCACTGCTTACAAGGACCTCAACTTGGGTACACCTTAAATATCCCAGGAAATATAAAAATGGTTCAAAAAATTGTGGTACTTATGTACGATGGAATATCCCTCAGCCATGAAATCAATGTCATAAGACCAGTAGCAGCAAAATGGGTGGATTCAGGTACGAGGATTCTAAGTGAAATAAGACACACAGAAAAAGAAACATCATAAGATATCACTTATGAAGATCCTGTAAACATGGCTACACTTGAACAGAGTTAGGAAAGAGAACAGTGTCTCACATTTAGAAAACACTCTTATGCCTGCTTAAGGGGGAAGGAGAGGTGGGGTGATGCATAAAACCAGAGTTTGATATAAGCACAGGTACCGTTCCAAAAACCAACTATGGAATAGACAAGACATACACCTTCCTCAGTGAAAGGGACTCAAAACCCCACATTTCCCGCAGAGGAATATATCTGACTAGTAAGAATCTTAAAACCTATGTATTGATATGTCTCCGTAAGGGAATCAAGTGTGTCTAGACTGGCATAAACATGGCAGCGGGAATCAGCTCAAACCCACTATAAAAAGGAATATCAAAAACAAAACAAAAAAACTGGGAAATTCTTTACAATTCCTTCAGGGTCTCTGATGAAACCTGGAATGACCCTATCTACAATGACAGCTGGATGTGGCATAAGGAGGGACACTTGGGACTGAGAGTATTGGTGAGATTGGGTGAGCAAATGCAGACCCTTTAAAGCACAAATGCCTGGCACCCATTCCATGGGTCCCAACTCTCCAGGTTGAAGGGAATATTACTACAGCTATAACATGTACGGGAAACCTAGAGAACAGACACACTGTGAATACGAAAGGTTTCTAAAACTCAACGAATAGTCCCTCTCCTGGTGCTCCGGTTTGACTTTCCATCTGCTTTACTATCAACCTTCCAACTTGGAGAGACAGCCCCTTTAACCTCCTGGTTCGCACAGGTTGCCAATTTGGCAGAGGATGAAAGGGAAGAGGGAGAACCAATGAGAGGGTAGCTGTTAGGTATTTGGACGGGCACATATCACTGTAATTTCCCGGCAGGAAGAAGAATTAACCAAAGTCTCAGCCCACCACCGGGAACCAGCAAAGGTCCTGAACCAAAATGTTGGACTGGCGTTCAGCTCACCAAAAACGCGTAGAAAAATGGAGCTCAGGGGCACAGCAATTCACAAACTGGCCGAGTAATAAAGGACAACTATCGTCCAAAAATCTGTTGAGGGAAGGGAACGAGGCGGACTTGAAAGCAAGGCAGAATAGCAGGAAACAGATTTCAAGAGGTACGTTGGAATCGCCTTTAAAGCACAGGAAGAGTGGCACAACTTCGACAATGATGCACTTGGCCAAAAAGGGCGTATGCGTTTTCTCCTGAATATATTCAGGAGAAAACGCATACGCCCTTTTTGGTCAAGCAAGCAAGCGGGCAATGCAAATCTGCACTACAAAGAAGTATCACTTCCCACCAGTCAAAAGGGACTTCCACAAAATATGTAAAAACCAGAAAGGCAAGACAGGCCCTGGAGAACAGGGAGTCTTGTTATGCTGATGGGTGGGATGTAAATTGCCAACTGCCTCTCTGGAGGAGTGCATTGTGTTCCCTAAATCAAGTAAACAACAGAGCAACAGAGCCAAGGGCACTTCCAGTCTAGGGAATATACCTTGGGAAAACTGAAAATCAATAAGACAGAGCCACCCCAAAATTTAGGGCTGCACTGCTTACAAGGACCTCAACTTGGGTACACCTTAAATATCCCAGGAAATATAAAAATGGTTCAAAAAATTGTGGTACTTACGTATGATGGAATATCCCTCAGCCTTGAAATCAATGTCATAAGACCAGGAGCAGCAAAATGGGTGGATTCAGGTACGATGATTCTAAGTGAAATGAGTCACACAGAAAAAGAAAGTTATCATAAGATATCACTTATGAAGATCCTTTAAACATGGCTACACTTGAACTGAGTTAGGAAAGAGAACAGTGTCTCACATTTAGAAAACACTCTGATGCCTGCTTAAGGGGGATGGAGATGTGGGGTGATGCATAAAACCAGAGTTTGATATAAGCACAGGTACCGTTCCAAAAACCAATAATGGAATAGACAAGACCTACATCTTCCTCAGTGAAAGGGACTCAAAACCCCATATTTCCCGCAGAGGAATATATCTGACTAGAAAGAATCTTAAAACCTATGTATTGATATGTCTCCTTAAGGTAATCAAGTGTGTCTAGACTGGCATAAACATGGCAGTGAGAATCAGCTCAAACCCACTATAAAAAGGAATTTCAAAAACAAAACAAAACAACTGGGAAATTCTTTACAATTCCTTCAGGGTCTCTGATGAAACCTGGAATGACCCTATCTACAATGACAGCTGGATGTGGCATAAGGTGGGACACTTGGGACTGAGAGGATTGGTGAGATTGGGTGAGCAAATGCAGACCCTTTAAAGCACAAATGCCTGGCACACATTCCATGGGTCCCAACTCTCCAGGTTGAAGAGAATATTACTACAGCTATAACATGTACGGGAAACCAAGAGAACGGACACACTGTGAATACGAAAGGTTTCTAAAACTCAACGAATAGTCCCTCTCCTGGTGCTCTGGTTTGACTTTCCATCTGCTTTACTATCAACCTCCCAACTTGGAGAGACAGCCCCTTTAACCTCCTGGTTCGCACAGGTTGCCAATTTGGCAGAGGATGAAAGGGAAGAGGGAGAACCAATGAGAGAGTAGCTGTTAGGCATTTGGACGGGCACATATCACTCTAACTTCCCGGCAGGAAGAAGAATTAACCAAAGTCTCAGCCCCCCACCGGGAACCAGCAGAGGTCCTGAACCAAAATGTTGGACTTGCGGTCAGCTAACCAAAAACGAGTTGAAAAATGGAGCTCAGGGGCACAGCAATTCACAAACTGGCCGAGTAATAAAGGACAACTATCGTCCAAAGATCTGTTGAGGGAAGGCAACGAGGCGGACCTGAAAGCGAGGCAGAATAGCAGGAAACAGATTTCAAGAGGTACGTTGGAATCGCCTTTAAAGCACAGGAAGAGGGGCACAACTTCGACAATGATGCACTTGGCCAAAAAGTGCGTATGCGTTTTCTCCTGAATATATTGAGGAGAAAACGCATACGCCCTTTTTCGCCAAGCAAGCAAGCGGGCAATGCAAATCTGCACTCCAAAGAAGTATCCCTTCCCACTGGTCAAAAGGGACTTCCACAAAATATGTAAAAACCAGAAAGGCAAGACAGGCCCTGGAGAAGAGGAAGCCTTGTTATGCTGATGGGCGGGATGTAAATTGCCAACTGCCTCTCTGGAGAAGTACATTGTGTTCCCTAAAACAAGTAAAGAACAGAGCTACAGAGCCAAGGGCACTTCCAGTCTAGGGAATATACCTTGGGAAAACTGAAAATCAATAAGACAGAGCCACCCCAAAATTTAGGGCTGCACTGCTTACAAGGACCTCAACTTGGGTACACCTTAAATATCCCAGGAAATATAAAAATGGTTCAAAAAATTGTGGTACTTACGTACGATGGAATATCCCTCAGCCATGAAATCAATGTCATAAGACCAGTAGCAGCAAAATGGGTGGATTCAGCTACGATGATTCTAAGTGAAATAAGTCACACAGAAAAAGAAACTTATCATAAGATATCACTTATGAAGATCCTGTAAACATGGCTACACTTGAACTGAGTTAGGAAAGAGAACAGTGTCTCACATTTAGAAAACACTCTTATGCCTGCTTAAGGGGGAAAGAGAGGTGGGGTGATGCATAAAAACAGAGTTTGATATAAGCACAGGTACCGTTCCAAAAACCAAGTATGGAATAGACAAGACCTACACCTTCCTCAGTGAAAGGCACTCAAAACACCATATTTCCCGCAGAGGAATATATCTGACCAGTAAGAATCTTAAAACCTATGTATTGTTATGTCTCCATAAGGGAATCAAGTGTGTCTAGACTGGCATAATCATGGCAGCGAGAATCAGCTCAAACACACTATAAAAAGGAATTTCACAAACAAAACAAAAAAACTGGGAAATGCTTTACAATTCTTTCAGGGTCTCTGATGAAACCTGGAATGACCCTATCTACAATGACAGCTGGATGTGGCATCAGGCTGGACACTTGGGACTGAGACGATTGGTGAGATTGGGTGAGCAAATGCAGACCCTTTAAAGCAATAATGCATGGCACCCAATCCATGGGTCCCAACTCTCCAGGTTGAAGGGAATATTACTACAGTTATAACATGTACGGGAAACCTAGAGTACGGACACACTGTGAATACGAAAGGTTTCTAAAACTCAACGAATAGTCCCTCTCCTGGTGCTCTGGTTTGACTTTCCATCTGCTTTACTATCAAACTCCCAACTTGGAGAGACATCCCCTTTAACCTCCTGGTTCGCACAGGTTTCCAATTTGGCAGAGGATGAAAGGGAAGAGGCAGAACCAATGAGAGAATAGCTGTTAGGCATTTGGACGGGCACATATCACTCTAATTTCCCGGGAGGAAGAAGAATTAACCAAAGTCTCAGCCACACACCGGGAACCAGCATAGGTCCTGAACCAAAATGTTGGACTTGCGGTCAGGTCACAAAAAACGAGTTGAAAAATCGAGCTCAGGGGCACAGCAATTCACAAAATGGCCGAGTAATAAAGGACAACTATCGTCCAAAAATCTGTTGAGGGAAGGCAACGAGGCATACTTGAAAGCGAAGCAGAATAGCAGGAAACAGATGTCAAGAGGTACGTTGGAATCGCCTTTAAAGCACAGGAAGAGGGACACAACTTCGACAATGATGCACTTGGCCAAAAAGGGCGTATGCGTTTTCTTCTGAATATATTCAGGAGAAAACGCATACGCCCTTCTTGGCCAAGCAAGCAAGCGGGCAATGCAAATCTGCACTACAAATAATTATCACTTCCCACGGGTTGAAAGGGACATCCACAAAATGTGTAAAAACCAGAAAGGCAAGATAGGCCCTGGAGAACAGGGAGCCTTGTTATGCTGATGGGCGGGATGTAAATTGCCAACTGCCTCTCTGGAGGAGTGCATTGTGTTCCCTAAAACAAGTAAACAACAGAGCTACAGAGCGAAGGGCACTTCCAGTCTACGGAATATACCTTGGGAAAACTGAAAATCAATAAGACAGAGCCACCCCAAAATTTAGGGCTGCACTGCTTACAAGGACTTCAACTTGGGTACACCTTAAATATCCCAGGAAATATTAAAATGGTTCAAAAAATTGTGGTACTTACGTACGATGGAATATCCCTCAGCCATGAAATCAATGTCATAAGACCAGTAGCAGCAAAATGGGTGGATTCAGGTACGATGATTCTAAGTGAAATGAGTCACACAGAAAAAGAAACTTATCATAAGATATCACTTATGAAGATCCTGTAAACATGGCTACACTTGAACTGAGTTAGGAAAGAGAACAGTGTCTCACATTTAGAAAACACTCTTATGCCTGCTTAAGGGAGAAGGAGAGGTGGGGTGATGCATAAAAACAGAGTTTGATATAAGCACAGGTACCGTTCCAAAAACCAACTATGGAATAGACAAGACCTACACCTTCCTCAGTGAAAGGGACTCAAAACCCCATATTTCCCGCAGAGGAATATATCTGTCTAGTAAGAATCTTAAAACCTATGTATTGATATGTCTCCGTAAGGGAATCAAGTGTGTCTAGACTGGCATAAACATGGCAGCGAGAATCAGCTCAAACCCACTATAAAAAGGAATTTCAAAAACAAAACCAAAAAACTGGGAAATTCTTTACAATTCCTTCAGGGTCTCTGATGAAACCTGGAATGACCCTATCTACAACGACAGGTGGATGTGGCATAAGGCTGGACACTTGGGACTGAGATGATTGGTGAGATTGGGTTAGCAAATGCAGACCCTTTAAAGCAATAATGCATGGCACCCATTCCACGGGTCCCAACTCTCCAGGTTGAAGGGAATATTACTACAGTTATAACATGTATGGGAAACCTAGAGTACGGACACACTGTGAATACGAAAGGTTTCTAAAACACAACGAATAGTCTCTCTCCTGGTGCTCCGGTTTGACTTTCCATCTGCTTTACTATCAACCTCCCAACTTGGAGAGACAGCCCCTTTAACCTCCTGGTTCGCACAGGTTTCCAATTTGGCAGAGGATGAAAGGGAAGAGGGAGAACCATTGAGAGAGTAGCTGTTAGGCATTTGGACGGGCATATATCACTCTAATTTCCCGGCAGGAAGAAGAATTAACCAAACTCTCAGCCACCCACCGGGAACCAGCATAGGTCCTGAACCAAAATGTTGGACTTGCGGTCAGCTCACAAAAAACGAGTTGAAAAATGGAGCTCAGGGGCACAGCAATTCACAAAATGGCCGAGTAATAAAGGACAACTATCGTCCAAAAATCTGTTGAGGGAAGGCAACGAGGCAGACTTGAAAGCGAAGCAGAATAGCAGGAAGCAGATTTCAAGATGTACGTTGGAATCACCTTTAAAGCACAGGAAGAGGGGCACAACTTCGACAATGATGCACTTGGCCAAAAAGGGCGTATGCGTTTTCTTCTGAATATATTCAGGAGAAAACGCATACGCCCTTTTTGGCCAAGCAAGCAAGCGGGCAATGCAAATCTGCACTACAAATAAGTATCACTTCCCACGGGTTGAAATGGGCATCCACAAAATGTGTAAAAACCAGAAAGGCAAGACAGGCCCTGGAGAACAGGGAGCCTTGTTATGCTGATGGGCGGGATGTAAATTGCCAACTGCCTCTCTGGAGGAGTGCATTGTGTTCCCTAAAACAAGTAAACAACAGAGCTACAGAGCCAAGGGCACTTCCAGTCTAGGGAATATACCTTGGGAAAACTGAAAATCAATAAGACAGAGCGACCCCAAAATTTAGGGCTGCACTGCTTACAAGGACCTCAACTTGGGTACACCTTAAATATCCCAGGAAATATAAAAATGGTTCAAAAAATTGTGGTACTTACGTACGATGGAATATCCCTCAGCCATGAAATCAATGTCATAACACCAGTAGCAGCAAAATGGGTGGATTCAGGTACGATGATTCTAAGTGAAATAAGTCTCACAGAAAAAGAAACTTATCATAAGATATCACTTATGAAGATCCTGTAAACATGGCTACACTTGAACTGAGTTAGGAAAGAGAACAGTGTCTCACATTTAGAAAACACTCTTATGCCTGCTTAAGGGGGAAGGAGAGGTGGGGTGATGCATAAAACCAGAGTTTGATATAAGCACACGTACCGTTCCAAAAACCAACTATGGAATAGACAAGACCTACACCTTCCTCAGTGAAAGGGACTCAAAACACCATATTTCCCGCAGAGGAATATATCTGACTAGTAAGAATCTTAAAACCTATGTATTGATATGTCTCCGTAAGGGAATCAAATGTGGCTAGACAGGCATAAACATGGCAGCGAGAATCAGCTCAAACCCACTATAAAAAGGAATTTCAAAAACAAAACAAGAAAACTGGGAAATTCTTTACAATTCCTTCAGGGTCTCTGATGAAACCTGGAATGACCGTATCTACAACAACAGCTGGATGTGGCATAAGGAGGGACACTTGGGACTGAGACGATTTGTGAGATTGGGTGAGCAAATGCAGACCCTTTAAAGCACAAATGCCTGGCACCCATTCCATGGGTCCCAACTCTCCAGGTTGAAGGGAATATTACTACAGCTATAACATGTACGGGAAACCTAGAGAACGGACACACTGTGAATACGAAAGGTTTCTAAAACTCAACGAATAGTCCCTCTCTTGGTGCTCCGGTTTGACTTTCCATCTGCTTTACTATCAACCTCCCAACTTGGAGAGACAGGCCCTTTAACCTCCTGGTTTGCACAGGTTGCCAATTTGGCAAAGGATGAAAGGGAAGAGGGAGAACTAATGAGAGAGTAGCTGTTAGGCATTTGGACGGGCACATATCACTGTAATTTCCCGGCAGGAAGAAGAATTAACCAAAGTCTCAGCCACCCACCAGGAACCAGTATAGGTCCTGAACCAAAATTTTTGGACTTGCAGTCAGCTCACCAAAAACAAGTTGAAAAATGGAGCTCAGGGGCACAGCAATTCACAAACTGGCCGAGTCATAAAGGACAACTATCGTCCAAAAATCTGTTGAGGGAAGGCAACGAGGCGGACTTGAAAGCGAGGCCGAATAGCAGGAAACAGATTTCAAGAGGTACGTTGGAATCGCCTTTAAAGCACAGGAAGAGGGGCACAACTTCGACAATGATGCACTTGGCCAAAAAGGGCGTATGCGTTTTCTCCTGAATATATTCAGGAGAAAACGCATACGCCCTTTTTGGCCAAGCAAGCAAGCGGGCAATGCAAAGCTGCACTAAAAAGAAGTATCACTTCCCACCGGTCAAAAGGGACATCCACAAAATGTGTAAAAACCAGAAAGGCAAGACAGGCCCTGGAGAACAGGGAGCCTTGATATGTTGATGGGCGGGATGTAAATTGCCATCTGCCTCTCTGGAGGAGTGCACTGTGTTCCCTAAAACAAGTAAAGAACAGAGCTACAGAGCCAAGGGCATTTCCAAACTAAGGAATATACCTTGGGAAAACTGAAAATAAATAAGACAGAGCCACCCCAAAATTTAGGGCTGCACTGCTTACAAGGACCTCAACTTGGATACACCTTAAGTATCCCAGGAAATATAAAAATGGTTCAAAAAATTGTGGTACTTACGTACGATGGAATATCCCTCAGCCATGAAATCAATGTCATAAGACCAGTAGCAGCAAAATGGGTGTATTCAGGTACGATGATTCTAAGCGAAATAAGTCACACTGAAAATAAAACTTATCATAAGATATAACTATGAAGATCCTATAAACATGGCTACACTTGAACTGAGTTAGGAAAGAGAACAGTGTCTCACATTTAGAAAACACTCTTATGTCTGCTTAAGAGGGAAGGAGAGGTGGGGTGATGCATAAAACCAGAGTTTGATATAAGTACAGGTACCGTTCCAAAAACCAACTATGGAATAGCCAAGACCTACCCCTTCCTCAGTGAAAGGGACTCAAAACACCATATTTCCCGCAGAGGAATATATCTGACTAGTAAGAATCTTAAAACCTATGTATTGATATGTCAAAGTAAGGGAAACAAGTGTGTCTAGACTGGCATAAACATGGCAGCGAGAATCAGCTCAAACACACTATAAAAAGGAATTTCAAAAACAAAACAAAAAAACTGGGAAATTCTTTACAATTCCTTCAGGGTCTCTGATGAAACCTGGAATGACCCTATCTACAACGACAGCTGGATGTGGCATAAGGCTGGACACATGGGACTGAGAGAATTGGTGAGATTGGGTGAGCAAATGCAGACCCTTTAAAGCAATAATGCATGGCACCCATTCCTTGGGTCCCAACTCTCCAGGTTGAAGGGAATATTACTACAGTTATAACATGTACGGGAAACCTAGAGAACGGACACACTGTGAATACGAAAGGTTTCTAAAACTCAACGAATAGCCCCACTCCTGGTGCTCCGGTTTGACTTTCCATCAGCTTTACTATCAACCGCCCAACTTGGAGAAACAGCCCCTTTAACCTCCTGGTTTGCACAGGTTGCCGATTTGGCAGAGGATGAAAGGAAACAGGGAGAACCAATGAGAGAGTAGCTCTTAGGCATTTAGACGGGCACATATCACTCTAACTTCCCCGCAGGAAGAAGAATTAACCAAAGTCTCAGTCACCCACCGGGAACCAGTATACGTCCTGAACCAAAATTTTGGACTTGCGGTCAGCTCACCAAAAACGAGTTGAAAAATGGAGCTCAGGGGCACAGCAATTCACAAACTGGCCGAGTAATAAAGGACAACTATCGTCCCAAAATCTGTTGAGGAAAGGCAACGAGGCGGACTTGAAAGCGAGGCAGAATAGCAGGAAAGAGATTTCAAGAGGTACGTTGGAATCGCCTTTAAAGCACAGGAAGAGGGGCACAACTTCGACAATGATGCACTTGGCCAAAAAGGGCGTATGCGTTTTCTCCTGAATATATTGAGGAGAAAACGCATACGCCCTTTTTGGCCAAGCAAGCAAGCGGGCAATGCAAATCTGCACTACAAAGAAGTATCACTTCCCACCGGTCAAAAGGGACATCCACAAAATGTGTAAAAACCAGAAAGGCAAGACAGGCCCTGGAGAACAGGGAGCCTTGTTATGCTGATGGGCGGGATGTAAATTGCCAACTGCCTCTCTGGAGGAGTGCATTGTGTTCCCTAAAACAAGTAAACAACAGAGCTACAGAGCCAAGGGCACTTCCAGTCTAGGGAATATACCTTGGGAAAACTGAAAATCAATAAGACAGAGCGACCCCAAAATTTAGGGCTGCACTGCTTACAAGGACCTCAACTTGGGTACACCTTAAATATGCCAGGAAATATAAAAATGGTTCAAAAAATTGTGGTACTTACGTACGATGGAATATCCCTCAGCCATGAAATCAATGTCATAAGACCAGTAGCAGCAAAATGGGTGGATTCAGGTACGATGATTCTAAGTGAAATAAGTCACACAGAAAAAGAAACTTATCATAAGATATCACTTATGAAGATCCTGTAAACATGGCTACACTTGAACTGAGTTAGGAAAGAGAACAGTGTCTCACATTTAGAAAACACACTTATGCCTGCTTAAGGGGGAAGGAGAGGTGGGGTGATGCATAAAACCAGAGTTTGATATAAGCACAGGTACCGTTCCAAAAACCAACTATGGAATAGACAAGACCTACACCTTCCTCAGTGAAAGGGACTCAAAACACCATATTTCCCGCAGAGGAATATATCTGACTAGTAAGAATCTTAAAACCTATGTATTGATATGTCTCCGTAAGGGAATCAAGTGTGTCTAGACTGGCATAAACATGGCAGTGAGAATAAGCTCAAACCCACTATAAAAAGGAATTTCAAAAACAAAACAAAAAAACGGGGAAATTCTTTACAATTCCTTCAGGGTCTCTGATGAATCCTGGAATGACCCTATCTACAACGACAGCTGGATGTGGCATAAGGAGGGACACTTGGGACTGAGACGATTGGTGAGATTGGGTGAGCAAATGAAGACCCTTTAAAGCACAAATGCCTGGCACCCATTCCATGGGTCCCAACTCTCCAGTTTGAAGGGAATATTACTACAGCTATAACATGTACGGGAAACCTAGAGAACGGACACACTGTGAATACGAAAGGATTCTAAAACTCAACGAATAGTCCCTCCCCTGGTGCTCGGGTTTGACTTTACATCTGCTTTACTATAAACCGCCCAACTTGGAGAGACAGCCCCTTTAACCTCCTGGTTCGCACAGGTTGCCAATTTGGCAGAGGATGAAAGGGAAGAGGGAGAACCAATGAGAGAGTAGCTGTTAGGAATTTGGACGGGCACATATCACTGTAATTTCCCGGCAGGAAGAAAAATTAACCAAAGTCTCAGCCACCCACCGGGAACCAGTATAGTTCCTGAACCGAAATTTTGGACTTGCGGTCAGCTCACCAAAAACGAGTTGAAAAATGGAGCTCAGGGGCACAGCAATTCACAAACTGGCCGAGTAATAAAGGACAACTATCGTCCAAAAATCTGTTGAGGGAAGGCAACGAGGTGGACTTGAAAGTGAGGCACAATAGCAGGAAACAGATTTCAAGAAGTACGTTGGAATCGCCTTTAAAGCACAGGAAGAGGGGCACAACTTCGAAAATGATGCACTTGGCCAAAAAGGGCGTATGCGTTTTCTCCTGAATATATTCAGGAGAAAACGCATACGCCCTTTTTGGCCAAGCAAGCAAGCGGGCAATGCAAATCTGCACTACAAAGAAGTATCACTTCCCACCGGTCAAAAGGGACATCCACAAAATGTGTAAGAACAAGAAAGGCAAGACAGGCCCTGGAGAACAGGGAGCCTTGTTATGCTGATGGGCGAGATGTAAATTGCCAACTGCCTCTCTGGAGGAGTGCATTGTGTTCCCTAAAACAAGTAAAGAACAGAGCTACAGAGCCAAGGGCCCTTCCAGTCTAGGGAATAAACCTTGGGAAAACTGAAAATCAATAAGAGAGAGCCACCCCAAAATTTAGGGCTCCACTGCTTACAAGGACCTCAACTTGGATACACCTTAAGTATCCCAGGAAATATAAAAATGGTTCAAAAAATTGTGGTACTTACGTACGATGGAATATCCCTCAGCCATGAAATCAATGTCATAAGACCAGTAGCAGCAAAATGGGTGGATTCAGGTACGATGATTCTAAGTGAAATAAGTCACACAGAAAAAGAAACTTATCATAAGATATCACTTATGAAGATCCTGTAAACATGGCTACACTTGAACTGAGTTAGGAAAGAGAACAGTATCTCATATTTAGAAAACATTCTTATGCCTGCTTAAGGTGGAAGGAGAGGTGGGGTGATGCATAAAACCAGAGTTTGATATAAGCACAGGTACCGTTCCAAAAAACAACAATGGAATACACAAGACCTACTCCTTTCTCAGTGAAAGGGACTCAAAACCCCATATTTCCCGCAGAGGAATATATCTGACTAGTAAGAATCTTAAAACCTATGTATTGATATGTCTCCGTAAGGGAATCAAGCGTGTCTACACTGGCATAAACATGGCAGCGAGAATCAGCTCAAACCCACTATAAAAAGGAATTTCAAAAACAAAACAAAAAAAATGGGAAATTCTTTACAATTCCTTCAGGGTCTCTGAAGAAACCTGGAATGACCATATATACAACGACAGCTGGATGTGGCATAAGGAGGGACACTTGGGACTGAGAGGATTGGTGAGATTGGGTGAGCAAATGCAGACCCTTTAAAGCACAAATGCTTGGCACCCATTCCATGAGTCCCAACTCTCCAGGTTGAAGGAAATATTACTACAGCTATAACATGTACGGGAAACCTAGAGAACGGACACACTGTGAATACGAAAGGTTTCTAAAACTCAACGAATAGTCCCTATCCTGGTGCTCCGGTTTGACTTTCCATCTGCTTTACTATCAACCTCCCAACTTGTAGAGACAGCCCCTTTAACCTCCTGGTTCGCACAGGTTTCCAATTTGGCAGAGGATGAAAGGGAAGAGGGAGAACCAATGAGAGAGTAGCTGTTAGGCATTTGGACGGGCACATATCACTCTAACTTCCCGGCAGGAAGAAGAATTAAACAAAGTCTCAGCCACCCACTGGGAACCAGTATAGGTCCTGAACCAAAATTTTGGACTTGCGGTCAGCTCACCAAAAACGAGTTGAAAAATGGAGCTCAGGGGCACAGCAATTCACAAACTGGCCGAGTAATAAAGGAAAACTATCGTCCAAAAATCTGTTGAGGGAAGGCAACGAGGCGGACTTGAAAGCGAGGCAGAATAGCAGGAAACAGATTTCATGAGGTACGTTGGAATCACCGTTAAAGCACAGGAAGAGGGGCACAACTTCGACATTGATGCCCTTGGCCAAAAAGGGCGTATGCGTTTTCTCCTGAATATATTCAGGAGAAAACGCATACGCCCTTTTTGGCCAAGCAAGCAAGCGGGCAATGCAAATCGGCACAACAAAGAAGTATCCCTTCCCACCGGTCAAAAGGGACATCCACAAAATGTGTAAAAAGCAGTAAGGCAAGACGGGCCCTGGAGAACAGGGAGCCTTGTTATGCTGATGGGCGGGATGTAAATTGCCAACTGCCTCTCTGGAGGAGTGCACTGTGTTTACTAAAACAAGTAAAGAACAGAGCTACAGAGCCAAGGGCAATTCCAGTCTAGGGAATATACCTTGGGAAAACTGAAAATCAATAATACAGAGCCACCCCAATATTTAGGGCTGCAGTGCTTACAAGGACCTCAACTTGGGTACACCTTAAATATCCCAGGAAATATAAAAATGGTTCAAAAAATTGTGGTAATTACGTACGATGGATTAACCCTCAGCCATGAAATCAATGTCATAAGACCAGTAGCAGCAAAATGGGTGGATTCAGGTACGATGATTCTAAGTGAAATAAGTCACACAGAAAAAGAAACTTATCATAAGATATCACTTATGAAGATCCTGTAAACATGGCTACACTTGAACTGAGTTAGGAAAGAGAACAGTGTCTCACATTTAGAAAACACTCTTATGCCTGCTTAAGGGGGATGGAGAGGTGGGGTGATGCATAAAACCTGAGTTTGATATAAGCACACGTACCGTTCCAAAAACCAACTATGGAATAGACAAGACCTACACCTTTCTCAGTGAAAGGGACTCAAAACCCCATATTTCCCGAAGAGGAATATATCTGACTAGTAAGAATTTTAAAACCTATGTATTGATATGTCTCCGTAAGGGAATCAAGTGTGTCTAGACTGTCATAAACATGGCAGTGAGAATCAGCTCAAACCCACTATAAAAAGGAATTTCAAAAACAAAACAAAAAAAATGGGAAATTTTTTACAATTCCTTCAGGGTCTCTGAGGAAACCTGGACTGACCCTATATACGACAGCTGGATGTGGCATAAGGAGGGACACTTGGGACTGAGAGGATTGGTGAGATTGGGTGAGCAAATGCAGACCCTTTAAAGCACAAATGCTTGGCACCCATTCCATAAGTCCCAACTGTCCAGGTTGAAGGGAATATTACTACAGCTATAACATGTACGGGAAACCTAGAGAACGGACACACTGTGAATACGAAAGGTTTCTAAAACTCAACGAATAGTCCCTATCCTGGTGCTCTGGTTTGACTTTCCATCTGCTTTACTATCAACCTCCCAACTTGGAGAGACAGCCCCTTTAACCTCCTGGTTCGCACAGGTTTCCAATTTGGCAGAGGATGAAAGGGAAGAGGGAGAAACAATGAGAGAGTAGCTGTTAGGCATTTGGACCGGCACATATCACTGTAATTTCCCTGCAGGAATAAGTATTAACCAAAGTCTCAGCCACCCACCGGGAACCAGTATATGTCCTGCACCAAAATTTTGGACTTGCGGTCAGCTCACCAAAAACGAGTTGAAAAATGGAGCTCAGGGGCACAGCAATTCACAAACTGGCCGAGTAATAAAGGACAACTATCGTCCAAAAATCTGTTGAGGGAACGCAACGAGGCGGACTTGGAAGCGAGGCAGAATAGCAGGAAACAGATTTCAAGAGGTAACTTGGAATCGCCTTTAAAGCACAGGAAGAGTGGCACAACTTCGACAATGATGCACTTGCCCAAAAAGGGCGTATGCATTTTCTCCTGAATATATTCAGGAGAAAACGCATACGCCCTTTTTGGCCAATCAAGCAAGCGGGCAATGCAAATCTGCACTACAAAGAAGTATCACTTCCCACCGGTCAAAAGGGACATCCACAAAATGTGTAAAAACCAGAAAGGCAAGACAGGCCCTGGAGAACAGGCAGCCTTGTTATGCTGATGGGAGACATGTAAATTGCCAACTGCCTCTCTGGAGGAGTGCATTGTGTTTCCTAAAACAAGTAAACAACAGAGCTACAGAGGCAAGGGCACTTCCAGTCTAGGGAATATACCTTGGGAAAACTGAAAATCAATAAGACAGAGCCACACCAAAATTTAGGGCTGCACTGCTTACAAGGACCTCAACTTGGGTACACCTTAAATATCCCAGGAAATATAAAAATCGTTCAAAAAATTGTGGTACTTACGTAGGATGGAATATCCCTCAGCCATGAAATCAATGTCATAAGACCAGTAGCAGCAAAATGGGTGGATTCAGGTACGATGATTCTAAGTGAAATAAGTCACACAGAAAAAGAAACTTATCATAAGATATCACTTATGAAGATCCTGTAAACATGGCTACACTTGAACTGAGTTAGGAAAGAGAACAGTGTCTCACATTTAGAAAACACTCTTATACCTGCTTAAGGGTGAAAGAGAGGTGGGGTGATGCATAAAACCAGAGTTTGATATAAGCACAGGTACCGTTCCAAAAACCAACTATGGAATAGACAAGACCTACACCTTCCTCAGTGAAAGGGACTCAAAACCCCATATTTCCCGCAGAGGAATATATCTGACTAGTAAGAATCTTAAAACCTATGTATTGATATGTCTCCGTAAGGGAATCAAGTGTGTCTAGACTGGCATAAACATGGCAGCGAGAATCAGCTCAAACCCCCTATAAAAAGGAATTTCAAAAACAAAACAAAAAACTGGGAAATTCTTTACAATTCCTTCAGGGTCTCTGATGAAACCTGGAATGACCATATCTACAATGACAGCTGGATGTGGCATAAGGTTGGACACTTGGGACTGAGAGGATTGGTGAGATTGGGTGAGCAAATGCAGACCCTTTAAAGCAATAATGCATGGCACCCATTCCATGGGTCCCAACTCTCCAGGTTGAAGGGAATATTACTACAGCTATAACATGTACGGGAAACCTAGACAACGGACACACTGTGAATACGAAAGGTTTCTAAAACTCAACGAATAGTCCGTCTCCTGGTGCTCCGGTTTGACTTTACACCTGCTTTACTATCAACCTCCCAACTTGGAGAGACAGCCCCTTTAACCCCCTGGTTCGCACAGGTTGCCAATTTGGCAGAGGATGAAAGGGAAGAGGGAGAACCAATGAGAGAGTACCTGTTAGGCATTTGAACGGGCACATATCACTGTAATTTCCCGGCAGGAAGAAGAATTAACCAAAGTCTAAGCCCCCCACCGGAAACCAGCATAGGTCCTGAACCAAAATTTCGGACTTGCGGTCAGCTCACCAAAAACGAGTTGGAAATTGGAGCTCAGGGGCACAGCAATTCACAAACTGGCCGAGTAATAAAGGACAACTATCGTCCAAAAATCTGTTGAGGGAAGGCAACGAGGCGGACTTGAAAGCGAGGCAGAATAGCAGGAAACAGATATCAAGGGGTACGTTGGAATCACCTTTAAAGCACAGGAAGAGGGGCACAACTTCGACAATGATGCACTTGGCCAAAAAGGGCGTATGTGTTTTCTCCTGAATATAATCAGCAGAAAACGCATACGCCCTTTTTGCCCAAGCAAGCAAGCGGGCAACGCAAATCGGCACTACAATGAAGTATCACTTCCCACCGGTCCAAAGGGACATCCACAAAATGTGTAAAAACCAGAAAGGGAAGACAGGCCCCGGAGAACAGGGAGACTTGTAATGCTGTTGGGCGGGATGTAAATTGCCAACTGCCTCTCTGGAGGAGTGCATTGTGTTCCCTAAAACAAGTAAAGAACAGAGCTACAGAGCCAAGGGCACTTCCAGTCTAGGGAATATACCTTGGGAAAACTGAAAATCAATAAGGCAGAGCCAACCCAAAATTTAGGGCTGCAATGCTTACAAGGACCTCAACTTTGGTACACCTTAAATATCCCAGGAAATATAAAAATGGTTCAAAAAATTGTGGTACTTTCGTATGATGGAATATCCCTCAGCCATGAAGTCAATGTCATAAGACCAGTAGCAGCAAAATGGGTGGATTCAGGTACGATGATTCTAAGAGAAATAAGTCACACAGAAAAAGAAACTTAGCATAAGATATCACTTATGAAGATCCTGTAAACATGGCTACACTTGAACTGAGTTAAGAAAGAGAACAGTGTCTCACATTTAGAAAACACTCTTATGCCTGCTTAAGGGGGAAGGAGAGGTGGGGTGATGCATAAAACCAGAGTTTGATATAAGCACAGGTACCGTTCCAAAAACCAACTATGGAATAGACAAGACCTACACCTTCCTCAGTGAAAGGGACTCAAAACCCCATATTTCCCGCAGAGGAATATATCTGACTAGTAAGAATCTTAAAACCTATGTGTTGATATGTCTCCGTAAGGGAATCAAGTGTGTCTAGACTGGCATAAACATGGCAGCGAGAATCAGCTCAAACCCACTATAAAAAGGAATTTCAAAAACAAAACAAAAAAAATGGGAAATTCTTTACAATTCCTTCAGGGTCTCTGATGAAACCTGGAATGACCCTATATACAACGAAAGCTGGATGTGGCATAAGTAGGGACACTTGGGACTGAGAGGATTGGTGAGATTGGGTGAGCAAATGCAGACCCTTTAAAGCAAAAATGCCTGGCACCCATTCCATGGGTCCCAACTCTCCAGGTTGAAGGGAATATTACTACAGCTATACACGTACAGGAAACCTAGAGAACGGACACACTGTGAATACGAAAGGTTTCTAAAATTCAACGAATAGTCCCTCTCCTGGTGATCCGGTTTGACTTTCCTTCTGCTTTACTATCAACCTCCCAACTTGGAGAGAGAACCCTTTTAACCTCCTGGTTCGCACAGGTTGCCAATTTGGCAGAGGATGAAAGTGAACAGGGAGAACCAATGAGAGAGTAGCTGTTAGGCATTTGGACGGGCACATATCACTGTAATTTCCCGGCAGGAAGAAGAATTAACCAAAGTCTCAGCCACCCACCGGGAACCAGTATAGTTCCTGAACCAAAATTTTGGACTTGCGGTCAGCTCACCAAAAACGAGTTGAAAAATGGAGCTCAGGGGCAGAGCAATTCACAAACTGGCCGAGTAATAAAGGAAAACTATCGTCCAAAAATCTGTTGAGGGAAGGCAACGAGGTGGACTTGAAAGCGAGGCAGAATAGCAGGAAACAGATTTCAAGAGGTACGTTGGAATTACCTTTAAAGCACAGGAAGAGGGGCACAACTTCGACAATGATGCACTTGGCCAAAAAGGGCGTATGCGTTTTCTCCTGAATATATTCAGGAGAAAACGCCTACGCCCTTTTTGGCCAAGCAAGCAAGCGGGCAATGCAAATCTGCACTACAAAGAAGTATCACTTCCCACCGGTCAAAAGGGACATCCACAAAATGTGTAAAAACCAGAAAGGCAAGACAGGCCCTGGAGAACAGGGAGCCTTGTTATGCTGATGGGCGTGAAGTAAATTGCCAACTGCCTCTCTGGAGGAGTGCATTGTGTTCCCTAAAACAAGTAAAGAACAGAGTTACAGAGCCAAGGGCACTTCCAGTCTACGGAATATACCTTGGGAAAAATGAAAATCAATAAGACAGAGCCACCCCAAAATTTAGGGCTGCACTGCTTACAAGGACCTCAACTTGGATACACCTTAAGTATCCCAGGAAATATAAAAATGGTTCAAAAAATTGTGGTACTTACGTACGATGGAATATCCCTCAGCCATGAAATCAATGTCATAAGACCAGTAGCAGCAAAATGGGTGGATTCAGGTACGATGATTCTAAGTGAAATAAGTCACACAGAAAAAGAAACTTATCATAAGATATCACTTATGAAGATCCTATAAATATGGCTACACTTGAACTGAGTTAGGAAAGAGAACAGTGTCTCACATTTAGAAAACACTCTTATGCCTGCTTAAGGGGGAATGAGAGGTGGGGTGATGCATAAAACCAGAGTTTGATATAAGCACACGTACCGTTCCAAAAACCAACTATGGAATAGCCAAGACCTACCCCTTCCTCAGTGAAAGAGACTCAAAACACCATATTTCCCACAGAGGAATATATCTGACTAGTAAGAATCTTAAAACCTATGTATTGATGTGTCTCAGTAAGGGAAACAAGTGTGTCTAGACTGGCATAAACATGGCAGCGAGAATCAGCTCAAGCCCACTATAAAAAGGAATTTCAAAAACAAAACAAAAAAACTGGGAAATTCTTTACAATTCCTTCAGGGTCCCTGATGAAACCTGGAATGACCCTATCTACAACGACAGCTGGATGTGGCATAAGGAGGGACACTTGGGACTGAGAGGATTGGTGAGATTGGGTGAGCAAATGCAGACCCTTTAAATCACAAATGCCTGGCACCCATTCCATGGGCCCCAACTCTCCAGGTTGAAGTGAATATTACTCCAGCTATAACATGTACGGGAAACCTAGAGAACGGACACACTGTGAATACGAAAGGTTTCTACAACTCAACGAATAGTCCCTCACCTGGTGTTCCGCTTTGACTTTCCATCTGCTTTACTATCAACCTCCCAACTTGGAGAGACAGCCCCTTTAACCTCCTGGTTCGCACAGGTTGCCAATTTGGCAGAGGATGAAAGGGAAGAGGGAGAACCAATGAGAGAGTAGCTGTTAGGCATTTGGACGGGCACATATCACTGTAATTTCCCGGCAGGAAGAAGAATTAACCAAAGTCTCAGCCACCCACCGGGAACAAGTATAGGTCCTGAACCAAAATTTTGGACATGCGGTCAGCTCACCAAATACGATTTGAAAAATGGAGCTCAGGGGCACAGCAATTCACAAACTGGCCGAGTAATAAAGGACAACTATCGTCCAAAAATCTGTTGAGGGAAGGCAACGAGGCGGACTTGAAAGCGAGGCAGAATAGCAGGAAACAGATTTCAAGAGGTACGTTGGAATCGCCTTTAAAGCACAGGAAGAAGGACACAACTTCGACACTGATGCACTTGGCCAAAAAGTGCGTATGCGTTTTCTCCTGAATATATTCAGGAGAAAACGCATACGCCCTTTTTGCCCAAGCAAGCAAGCGGGCAATGCAAATCTGCACTACAAAGAAGTATCACTTCCCACCGGTCAAAAGGGACATCCACAAAATGTGTAAAAACCAGAAAGGAAAGACAGGCCCTGGAGAACAGGGAGCCTTGTTATGCTGATGGGCGGGATGCAAATTGCCAACTGCCTCTCTGGAGGAGTGAATTGTGTTCCCTAAAACAAGTAAAGAACAGAGCTACAGAGCCAAGGGCACTTCCAATCTAGGGAATATACCTAGGGAAATCTGAAAATCAATAAGACAGAGACACCCCAAAATTTAGGGCTGCACTGCTTACAAGGACCTCAACTTGGGTACACCTTAAATATCCCAGGAAATATAAAAATGGTTCAAAAAATTGTGGTACTTACGTACGATGGAATATCCCTCAGCCATGAAATCAATGTCATAAGACCAGTAGCAGCAAAATGGGTGGATTAAGGTACGATGATTCTAAGTGAAATAAGTCACACAGAAAAAGAAACTTATCATAAGATATCCCTTATGAAGACCCTATAAACTTGGCTACACTTGAACTGAGTTAGGAAAGAGAACAGTGTCTCATATTTAGAAAACACTCTTATGCCTGCTTAAGGGGGAAGGAGAGGTGGGGTGATGCATAAAACCAGAGTTTGATATAAGCCCAGGTACCGTTCCAAAAACCAACTATGGAATAGACAAGACCTACACATTCCTCAGTGAAAGGGACTGAAAACACCATATTTCCCGCAGAGGAATATATCTGACTAGTAAGAATCTTAAAACCTATGTATTGATATGTCTCCGTAAGGGAATCAAGTGTGTCTACACCGGCATAAACATGGCAGCGAGAATCAGCTCAAACCCACTATAAAAAGGAATTTCAAAAACAAAACAAAAAAAACTGGGAAATTCTTTACAATTCCTTCAGGGTCTCTGATGAAACCTGGAATGACCCTATCAACAACGACAGCTGGATGTGTCATAAGGAGGGACACTTGGGACTGAGACGATTGGTGAGATTGGGTGAGCAAATGCAGACCCTTTAAAGCACAAATGCCTGGCACCCATTCCATGGGTCCCAGCTCTCCAGGTTGAAGGGAATATTACTGCAGCAATAACATGTACGGGAAACCTAGAAAACGGACACACTGTGAATACGAAAGGTTTCTAAAACTCAACGAATAGTCCCTCTCCTGGTGCTCCGGTTTGACTTTACATCTGCTTTACTATCAACTTCCCAACTTGGAGAGACAGCCCCTTTAACCTCCTGGTTCGCACAGGTTGCCAATTTGGCAGAGGATGAAAGGGAAGAGGGAGAACCAATGAGAGAGTAGCTGTTAGGCATTTTGACGGGCATATATCACTGTAACTTCCCGGCAGGAAGAAGAATTAACCAAAGTCTCAGCCACCCACCGGGAACCAGTATAGGTCCTGAACCGAAATTTTGGACTTGCGGTCAGCTCACCAAAAACGAGTTGAAAATTGGAGCTCAGAGGCACAGCAATTCACAAACTGGCCGAGTAATAAAGGACAACTATCGTCCAAAAATCTGTTGATGGAAGGTAGCGAGGCGGACTTGAAAGCGAGGCAGAATAGCAGGAAACAGATTTCAAGAGGTACATTGGAATCGCCTTTAAAGCACAGGAAGAGGGGCACAACTTCGACAATGATGCTCTTGGCCAAAAAGGGCGTATGCGTTTTCTCCTGAATATATTCAGGAGAAAACGCATACGCCCTTTTTGGCCAAGCAAGCAAGCGGGCAATGCAAATCTGCACTACAAAGAAGTATCACTTCCCACCGGTCAAAAGGGACATCCACAAAATGTGTAAAAACCAGAAAGGAAAGACAGGCCCTGGAGAACAGGGAGCCTTGTTATGCTGATGGGCGGGATGTAAATTGCCAACTGCCTCTCTGGAGGAGTGCATTGTGTTCCCTAAAACAAGGAAAGGACAGAGCTAAAGAGCCAAGGGCACTTCCAGTCTAGGGAATATACCTTGGGAAAACTGAAAATCAATAAGACAGAGCCACCCCAAAATTTAGGGCTGCACTGCTTACAAGGACCTCAACTTGGGTACACCTTAAATATCCCAGGAAATATAAAAATGGTTCAAAAAATTGTGGTACTTACGTACGATGGAATATCCCTCAGCCATGAAATCAATGTCATAACACCAGTAGCAGCAAAATGGGTGGATTCAGGTTCGGTGATTCTAAGTGAAATAAGTCACACAGAAAAAGAAACTTATCATAAGATATCACTTATGAAGATCCTGTAAACATGGCTACACTTGAACTGAGTTAGGAAAGAGAACAGTGTCTCACATTTAGAAAACACTCTTATGCCTGCTTAAGGGGAAGGAGAGGTGGGGTGATGCATAAAACCAGAGTTTGATATAGGCACACGTACCGTTCCAAAAACCAACTATGGAATAGACAAGACCTACACCTTCCTCACTGAAAGGGACTCAAAACACCATATTTCCCGGAGAGGAATATATCTGACTAGTAAGAATCTTAAAACCTATGTATTGATATGTCTCCGTAAGGGAATCAAGTGTGTCTAGACTGGCATAAACATGGCAGCGAGAATCAGCTCAAACCCACTATAAAAAGGAATTTCAAAACAAAACAAAAAAACTGGGAAATTCTTTACAATTCCTTCAGGGTCTCTGATGAAACCTGGAATGACCCTATATACAACGACAGCTGGATGTGGCATAAGGAGGGACACTTGGGACTGAGACGATTGGTGAGATTGGGTGAGCAAATGCAGCCCCTTTAAAGCACAAATGCTTGGCACCCATTCCATGAGTCCCAACTCTCCAGGTTGAGGGGAATATTACTACAGCTATAACATGTACGGGAAACCTAGAGAACGGACACACTGTGAATACGAAAGGTTTCTAAAACTCAACGAATAGTCCCTATCCTGGTGTTCCGGTTTGACTTTCCATCTGCTTTACTATCAACTTCCCAACTTGGAGAGACAGCCCCTTTAACCTCCTGGTTCGCACAGGTTTCCAATTTGGCAGAGGATGAAAGGAGAGAGGGAGAACCAATGAGAGAGTAGCTATTAGGCATTTGGACGGGCACATATCACTGTAATTTCCCGGCAGGAAGAAGAATTAACCAAAGTCTGAGCCACCTACCGGGAACCAGTATAGGTCCTGAACCAAAATTTTGGACTTGCGTTCAGCTCACCAAAAACGAGTTGATAAATGGAGCTCAGGGGCAGAGCAATTCACAAACTGGCCGAGTAATAAAGGACAACTATCGTCCAAAAATCTGTTGAGGAAAGGCAACGAGGCGGACTTGAAAGCGAGGCAGAATAGCAGGAAACAGATTTCAATAGGTACGTTGGAATCGCCTTTAAGGCACAGGAAGAGGGGCACAACTTCGTCAATGATGCACTTGGCCAAAAAGGGCGTATGCGTTTTCTCCTGAATATATTCAGGAGAAAACGTATACGCCCTTTTTGGCCAAGCAAGCAAGCGGGCAATGCAAATCTGCACTACAAAGATGTAACACTTCCCACCGGTCAAAAGGGACATCCACAAAACGTGTAAAAACCAGAAAGGCAAGACAGGCCCTGGAGAACAGGGAGCCTTGTTATGCTGATGGGCGGGATGTAAATTGCCAACTGCCTCTCTGGAGGAGTGCATTGTGTTCCCTAAAACCAGTAAAGAACAGAGCTACAGAGCCAAGGGCACTTCCAGTCTAGGGAATATACCTTGGGAAAACTGAAAATCAATAAGACAGAGACAACCCAAAATTTAGGGCTGCACTGCTTACAAGGAACTCAACTTGGATACACATTAAGCATCCCAGGAAATATGAAAATGGTTCAAAAAATTGTGGTACTTACGCACGATGGAATATCCCTCAGCCATGAAATCAATATCATAAGACCAGTAGAAGCAAAATGGGTGGATTCAGGTACGATGATTCTAAGTGAAATAAGTCACACAGAAAAAGAAACTTATCATAAGATATCACTTATGAAGATCCTGTAAACATGGCTACACTTGAACTGAGTTAGGAAAGAGAACAGTGTCTCACATTTAGAAAACACACTTATGCCTGCTTAAGGGGGAAGGAGAGGTGGGGTGATGCATAAAACCAGAGTTTGATATAAGCACAGGTACCGTTCCAAAAACCAACTATGGAATAGACAAGACCTACACCTTCCTCAGTGAAAGGGACTCAAAACACCATATTTCCCGCAGAGGAATATATCTGACTAGTAAGAATCTTAAAACCTATGTATTGATATGTCTCCGTAAGGGAATCAAGGGTGTCTAGACTGACATAAACATGGCAGTGAGAATAAGCTCAAACCCACTCTAAAAAGGAATTTCAAAAACAAAACAAAAAAACTGGGAAATTCTTTACAATTCCTTCAGTGTCTCTGATGAAACCTGGAATGACCCTATCTACAACGACAGCTGGATGTGGCATAAGGAGGGACACTTGGGACTGAGACGATTGGTGAGTTTGGGTGAACAAATGAAGACACTTTAAAGCACAAATGCAAGGCACCCATTCCATGGGTCCCAACTCTCCAGGTTGAAGGGAATATTACTACAGTTATAACATGTACGGGAAACCTAGAGAACGGACATGCTGTGAATACGAAAGGTTTCTAAAACTCAACGAATAGTCCCTCTCCTGGTGCTCCGGTTTGACTTTCCATCTGCTTAACTATCAACCTCCCAACTTGGAGAGACAGCCCCTTTAACCTCCTGGTTCGCACAGGTGGCCAATTTGGCAGAGGATGAAAGGGAAGAGGGAGAACCAATGAGAGAGTAGCTGTTAGGCATTTGGACGGGCACATAACACTGTAATTTCCCGGAAGGAAGAAGAATTAAATAAAGTCTCAGCCACCCACTGGGAACCAGTATAGGTCCTGCACCAAAATTTTGGACTTGCGGTCAGCTCTCCAAAAACGAGTTGAAAAATGGAGCTTAGGGGCACAGCAATTCACAAACTGGCAGAATAATAAAGGACAAGTATCGTCCAAAAATCTGTTGAGGGAAGGCAACGAGGCGCACTTGAAAGCGAGGCAGAATACCAGGAAACAGATTTCAAGAGGTACGTTGGAATCGCCTTTAAAACACAGGAAGAAGGGCACAACTTCGACAATGATGCACTTGGCCAAAAAGGGCGTATGCGTTTTCTCCTGAATATCTTCAGGAGAAAACGCATATGCCCTTTTGGCCAAGCAAGCAAGCGGGCAATGCAAATCTGCACTACAAAGAAGTATCACTTCCCACGGGTCAAAAGGGACATCCACAAAATGTGTAAAAACCAGAAAGGCAAGACAGGCCCTGGAGAACAGGGAGCCTTGTTATGCTGATGGGCGGGATGTAAATTGCCAACTGCCTCTCTGGAGGAGTGCATTGTGTTCCCTAAAACAAGTAAAGAACAGAGCTACAGAGCCAAGGGCCTTCCAGTCTAGGGAATATACCTCGGGAAAACTGAAAATCAATAAGACAGAGCCACCCCAAAATTTAGGGCTGCACTGCTTACAGGGACCTCAACTTGGATCCACCTTAAGTATCCCAGGAAATATAAAAATGGTTCAAAAAATTCTGGTACTTACGTACGATGGAATATCCCTCAACCATGAAATCAATGTCATAAGACAAGTAGAAGCAAAATGGGTGGATTCAGGTACGATGATTCTAAGTGAAATAAGTCACACAGAAAAAGTAACTTATCATAAGATATCAGTTATGAAGATCCTGTAAACATGGCTACACTTGAACTGACTTAGGAAAGAGAACAGTGTCTCACATTTAGAAAACACTCTTATGCCTGCTTAAGGGGGAAGGAGAGGTGGGGTGATGCATAAAACCTGAGTTTGATATAAGCACACATACCGTTCCAAAAACCAACTATGGAATAGACAAGACCTACACCTTTCTCAGTGAAAGGGACTCAAAACACCATATTTCCCGCAGAGGAATATATCTGACTAGTAAGAATCTTAAAACCTATGTATTGATATGTCTCCGTAAGGGAATCAAGTGTGTCTAGACTGGCATAAACATGGCAGCGAGAATCAGCTCAAACCCACTATAAAAAGGAATTTCAAAAACAAAACAAAAAAAATGGGAAATTCTTTACAATTACTTCAGGGTCTCTGAGGAAACCTGGAGTGACCATATATACAACGACAGCTGGATGTGGATTAAGGAGGGACACTTGGGACTGAGAGGATTGGTGAGATTGGGTGAGCAAATGCAGACCCTTTAAAGCACAAATGCTTGGCACCCATTCCATGAGTCCCAACTCTCCAGGTTGAAGGAAATATTACTACAGCTATAACATGTACGGGAAACCTAGAGAACGGACACACTGTGAATACGAAAGGTTTCTAAAACTCAACGAATAGTCCCTCTCCTCGTGCTCCGGTTTGACTTTCCATCTGCTTTACTATCAACCTCCCAACTTGTAGAGACAGCCCCTTTAACCTCCTGGTTCGCACAGGTTTCCAATTTGGCAGAGGATGAAAGGGAAGAGGGAGAACCAATGAGAGAGTAGCTGTTAGGCATTTGGACGGGCACATACCACTCTAACTTCCCAGCAGGAAGAAGAATTAACCAAAGTCTCAGCCACCCACTGGGAACCAGTATAGGTCCTGAACCAAAATTTTGGACTTGCGGTCAGCTCACCAAAAACGACTTGAAAAATGGAGCTCAGGGGCACAGCAATTCACAAACTGGCCGAGTAATAAAGGAAAACTATCGTCCAAAAATCTGTTGAGGGAAGGCAACGAGGCGGACTTGAAAGCGAGGCAGAATAGCAGGAAACAGATTTCATGAGGTACGTTGGAATCGCCTTTAAAGCACAGGAAGAGGGGCACAACTTCGACATTGATGCCCTTGGCCAAAAAGGGCGTATGCGTTTTCTCCTGAATATATTCAGGAGAAAACGCATACGCCCTTTTTGGCCAAGCAAGCAAGCGGGCAATGCAAATCGGCACAACAAAGAAGTATCGCTTCCCACCGGTCAAAAGGGACATCCACAAAATGTGTAAAAAGCAGTAAGGCAAGACGGGCCCTGGAGAACAGGGAGCCTTGTTATGCTGATGGGCGGGATGTAAATTGCCAACTGCCTCTCTGGAGGAGTGCACTGTGTTTACTAAAACAAGTAAAGAACAGAGCTACAGAGCCAAGGGCACTTCCAGTCTAGGGAATATACCTTGGGAAAACTGAAAATCAATAATACAGAGCCACCCCAATATTTAGGGCTGCAGTGCTTACAAGGACCTCAACTTGGGTACACCTTAAATATCCCAGGAAATATAAAAATGGTTCAAAAAATTGTGGTAATTACGTACGATGGATTATCCCTCAGCCATGAAATCAATGTCATAAGACCAGCAGCAGCAAAATGAGTGGATTCAGGTACGATGATTCTAAGTGAAATAAGTCACACAGAAAAGGAAACTTATCATAAGATATCACTTATGAAGATCCTGTAAACATGGTTACACTTGAACTGAGTTAGGAAAGAGAACAGTGTCTCACATTTAGAAAACACTCTTATGCCTGCTTAAGGGGGATGGAGAGGTGGGGTGATGCATAAAACCTGAGTTTGATATAAGCACACGTACCGTTCCAAAAACCAACTATGGAATAGACAAGACCTACACCTTTCTCAGTGAAAGGGACTCAAAACACCATATTTCCCGCAGAGGAATATATCTGACTAGTAAGAATTTTAAAACCTATGTATTGATATGTCTCCGTAAGGGAATCAAGTGTGTCTAGACTGGCATAAACATGGCAGCGAGAATCAGCTCAAACCCACTATAAAAAGGAATTTCAAAAACAAAACAAAAAAATGGGAAATTTTTTACAATTCCTTCAGGGTCTCTGAGGAAACCTGGACTGACCCTATATACGACAGCTGGATGTGGCCTAAGGAGGGACACTTGGGACTGAGACGATTGGTGAGACTGGGTGAGCAAATGCAGACCCTTTAAAGCACAAATGCTTGGAACCCATTCCATAAGTCCCAACTGTCCAGGTTGAAGGGAATATTACTACAGCTATAACATGTACGGGAAACCTAGAGAACGGACACACTGTGAATACGAAAGGTTTCTAAAACTCAACGAATAGTCCCTATCCTGGTGCTCTGGTTTGACTTTCCATCTGCTTTACTATCAACCTCCCAACTTGGAGAGACAGCCCCTTTAACCTCCTGGTTCGCACAGGTTTCCAATTTGGCAGAGGATGAAAGGGAAGAGGGAGAAACAATGAGAGAGTAGCTCTTAGGCATTTGGACCGGCACATATCACTGTAATTTCCCTGCAGGAATAAGAATTAACCAAAGTCTCAGCC
Organism: Hyperoodon ampullatus; assembly: GCF_949752795.1. Taxonomy (NCBI): domain Eukaryota; kingdom Metazoa; phylum Chordata; class Mammalia; order Artiodactyla; family Ziphiidae; genus Hyperoodon; species Hyperoodon ampullatus. The sequence goes on along the minus strand of NW_027641044.1, from coordinate 1,690,161 downwards.
ACCCACCGGGAACCAGTATATGTCCTGAACCAAAATTTTGGACTTGCGGTCAGCTCACCAAAAACGAGTTGAAAAATGGAGCTCAGGGGCACAGCAATTCACAAACTGGCCGAGTAATAAAGGACAACTATCGTCCAAAAATCTGTTGAGGGAACGCAACGAGGCGGACTTGAAAGCGAGGCAGAATAGCAGGAAACAGATTTCAAGAGGTACGTTGAAATCGCCTTTAAAGCACAGGAAGAGGGGCACAACTTCGACAATGATGCACTTGGCCAAAAAGGGCGTATGCGTTTTCTCCTGAATATATTCAGGAGAAAACGCATACGCCCTTTTTGACCAAGCAAGCAAGCGGGCAATGCAAATCTGCACTACAAAGAAGTATCACTTCCCACCGGTCAAAAGAGACATCCACAAAATGTGTAAAAACCAGAAAGGCAAGACAGGCCCTGGAGAACAGGGAGCCTTGTTATGCTGATGGGCGGGATGTAAATTGCCAACTGCCTCTCTGGAGGAGTGCATTGTGTTCCCTAAAACAAGTAAACAACAGAGCTACAGAGCCAAGGGCACTTCCAGTCTAGGGAATATACCTTGGGAAAACTGAAAATCAATAAGACAGAGCCACCCCAAAATTTAGGGCTGCACTGCTTACAAGGACCTCAACTTGGATACACCCTAAGTATCCCAGGAAATATAAAAATGGGTCAAAAAATTGTGGTACTTACGTACGATGGAATATCCCTCAGCCATGAAATCAATGTCATAAGACCAGTAGCAGCAAAATGGGTGTATTCAGGTACGATGATTCTAAGCGAAATAAGTCACACAGAAAAAGAAACTTATCATAAGGTATCACTTAAGAAGATCCTATAAACATGGCTACACTTGAACTGAGTTAGGAAAGAGAACAGTGTCTCATATTTAGAAAACACTCTTATGCCTGCTTAAGAGGGAAGGAGAGGTGGGGTGATGCGTAAAACCAGAGTTTGATATAAGCACAGGTACCGTTCCAAAAACCAACTATGGAATAGACAAGACCTACACCTTCCTCAGTGAAAGGGATTCAAAACCCCATATTTCCCGCAGAGGAATATATCTGACTAGTAAGAATCTTAAAACCTATGTATTGATATGTCTCCGTAAGGGAATCAAGTGTGTCTAGACTGACATAAACATGGCAGCGAGAATCAGCTCAAACCCACTCTAAAAAGGAATTTCAAAAACAAAACAAAAAAACTGGGAAATTCTTTACAATTCCTTCAGTGTCTCTGATGAAACCTGGAATGACCCTATCTACAACGATAGCTGGATGTGGCATAAGGAGGGACACTTGGGACTGAGACGATTGGTGAGTTTGGGTTAACAAATGAAGACACTTTAAAGCACAAATGCAAGGCACCCATTCCATGGGTCCCAACTCTCCAGGTTGAAGGGAATATTACTACAGTTATAACATGTACGGGAAACCTAGAGAACGGACATGCTGTGAATACGAAAGGTTTCTAAAACTCAACGAATAGTCCCTCTCCTGGTGCTCCGGTTTGACTTTCCATCTGCTTAACTATCAACCTGCCAACTTGGAGAGACAGCCCCTTTAACCTCCTGGTTCGCACAGGTGGCCAATTTGGCAGAGGATGAAAGGGAAGAGGGAGAACCAATGAGAGAGTAGCTGTTAGGCATTTGGACGGGCACATAACACTGTAATTTCCCGGAAGGAAGAAGAATTAAATAAAGTCTCAGCCACCCACTGGGAACCAGTATAGGTCCTGCACCAAAATTTTGGACTTGCGGTCAGCTCTCCAAAAACGAGTTGAAAAATGGAGCTTAGGGGCACAGCAATTCACAAACTGGCAGAATAATAAAGGACAAGTATCGTCCAAAAATCTGTTGAGGGAAGGCAACGAGGCGCACTTGAAAGCGAGGCAGAATACCAGGAAACAGATTTCAAGAGGTACGTTGGAATCGCCTTTAAAACACAGGAAGAAGGGCACAACTTCGACAATGATGCACTTGGCCAAAAAGGGCGTATGCGTTTTCTCCTGAATATATTCAGGAGAAAACGCATACGCCCTTTTTGGCCAAGCAAGCAAGCGGGCAATGCAAATCTGCACTACAAAGAAGTATCACTTCCCACCGGTCAAAAGGGACATCCACAAAATGTGTAAGAACATGAAAGGCAAGACAGGCCCTGGAGAACAGGGAGCCTTGTTATGCTGATGGGTGGGATGTAAATTGCCAACTGCCTCTCTGGAGGAGTGCATTGTGTTCCCTAAAACAAGTAAAGAACAGAGCTACAGAGCCAAGGGCACTTCCAGTCTAGGGAATATACCTTGGGAAAACTGAAAATCAATAAGACAGAGCCACTCCAATATTTAGGGCTGCACTGCTTACAAGGACCTCAACTTGGGTACACCTTAAATATCACAGGAAATATAAAAATGGTTCAAAAAATTGTGGTACTTACGTACGATGGAATATCTCTCAGCCATGAAATCAATGTCATAAGACCTGTAGCAGCAAAATGGGTGGATTCAGGTACGATGATTCTAAGTGAAATATGTCACACAGAAAAAGAAACTTATCATAAGATATCACTTATGAAGATCCTGTAAACATGGCTACACTTGAACTGAGTTAGGAAAGAGAACAGTGTCTCACATTTAGAAAACACTCTTATGCCTGCTTAAGAGGGAAGGAGAGGTGGGGTGATGCATAAAACCAGAGTTTGATATAAGCACAGGTACCGTTCCAAAAACCAACTATGGAATAGACAAGACCTACACCTTCCTCAGTGAAAGGGACTCAAAACCCCATATTTCCCGCAGAGGAATATATCTGACTAGTAAGAATCTTAAAACCTATGTATTGATATGTCTCCATAAGGGAATCAAGTGTGTCTAGACTGGCATAAACATGGCAGCGAGACTCAGCTCAAACCCACTATAAAAAGGAATTTCAAAAACAAAACAAAAAAACTGGGAAATTCTTTACAATTCCTTCAGCTTCTCTGATGAAACCTGGAATGACCCTATCTACAATGACAGATGGATGTTGCATAAGGCTGGACACTTGGGACTGAGACGAATGGTGAGATTGGGTGAGCAAATGCAGACACTTTAAAGCACAAATGCCTGGCACCCATTCCATGGGTCCCAACTCTCCAGGTTGAAGGGAATATTACTACAGCTATAACATGTACGGGAAACGTAGAGAATGGACACATTGTGAATACGAAAGGTTTCTAAAACTCAACGAATAGTCCCTCTCCTGGTGCTCCGGTTTGACTTTCCATCTGCTTTACTATCAACCTCCCAAATTGGAGAGATAGCCCCTTTAACCTCCTGGTTTGCACAGGTTGCCAATTTGGCAGAGGATGAAAGGGAAGAGGGAGAACCAATGACAGAGTAGCTGTTAGGCGTTTGGACGGGCACATATCACTCTAACTTCCCGGCACGAAGAAGAATTAACCAACGTCTCAGCCACCCACCAGGAACCAGTATAGGTCCTGAACCAAAATTTTGGACTTGCGGTCAGCTCACCAAAAAAGAGTTGAAAAATGGAGCTCAAGGGCACAGCATTTCACAAACTGGGCGAGTAATAAAGGACAACTATCGTCCAAAAATCTGTTGAGGGAAGGCAACGAGGCGGACTTGAAAGCGAGGCAGAATAGCAGGAAACAGATTTCAACAGGTACGTTGGAATCGCCTTTAAAGCACAGGAAGAGGGGCACAACTTCGACAATGATGCACTTGGCCAAAAAGTGTGTATGCGTTTTCTCCTGAATATATTCAGGAGAAAATGCATACGCCCTTTTTGGCCAAGCAAGCAAGCGGGCAATGCAAGTCTGCACTACAAAGAAGTATCACTTCCCACTGGTCAAAAGGGACATCCACAAAATGTGTAAAAACCAGAAAGGCAAGACAGGCCCTGGAGAACAGGGAGCTTTGTTATGCTGATGGGCGGGATGTAAATTGCCAACTGCCTCTCTGGAGGAGTGCATTGTATTCCCTAAAACAAGTAAACAACAGAGCTACAGAGCCAAGGGCACTTCCAGTCTAGGGAATATACCTTGGGAAAACTGAAAATCAAAAAGACACAGCCACCCCAAAATTTAGGTCTGCACTGCTTACAAGGACCTCAACTTGGGTACACCTTAAATATCCCAGGAAATATAAAAATGCTTCAAAAAATTGTGGTAATTATGTACGATGGAATATCCCTCAGCCATGAAATCAATGTCATAAGACCAGTAGCAGCAAAATGGGTGGATTCAGGTACGATGATTCTAAGTGAAATAAGTCACAGAGAAAAAGAAACTTATCATAAAATATCACTTATGAAGATCCTGTAAACATGGCTACACTTGAACTGAGTTAGGAAAGAGAACAGTGTCTGACATTTAGAAAACACTCTTATGCCTGCTTAAAGGGGAAGGAGAGGTGAGGTGATGCATAAAACCAGAGTTTGATATAAGCACAGGTACCGTTCCAAAAATCAACTATAGAATAGACAAGACCTACACCTTCCTCAGTGAAAGGGACTCAAAACACCATATTTCCCGCAGAGGAATATATCTGACTAGTAAGAATCTTAAAACCTATGTATTCATATGTCTCTGTAAGGGAATCAAGTGTGTCTAGACTGGCATAAACATGGCAGCGAGAATCAGCTCAAACCCACTATAAAAAGGAATTTCAAAACCAAAACAAAACAACGGGGAAATTCTTTACAATTCCTTCAGGGTCTCTGATGAAACCTGGAATGACTCTATCTACAACGACAGCTGGATGTGGCATAAGGCTGGACACTTGGGACTGAGAGGATTGGTGAGATTGGGTGAGCAAATGCAGACCCTTTAAAGCAATAATGCATGGCACACATTCCATGAGTCCGAACTCTCCAGGTTGAAGGGAATATTACTACAGCTATAACATGTACGGGAAACCTAGAGAACGGAAAAACTGTGAATACGAATGGTTTCTAAAACTCAACGAATAGTCCCTCTCCTGGTGCTCCGGTTTGACTTTCCATCTGCTTTATTATCAACCTCCCAACTTGGAGAGACAGCCCCTTTAACCCCCTGGTTCACACAGGTTGCCAATTTGGCAGAGGATGAAAGGGAAGAGGGAGAACCAATGAGAGAGTAGCTGTTAGGCATTTGGACGGGCACATATCACTGTAATTTCCCGGCAGGAAGAAGAATTAACCAAAGTCTCAGCCACCCACCGGGAACCAGTATAGGTCCTGAACCAAAATTTTGGACTTGCGGTCAGCTCACCAAAAACGAGTTGAAAAATGGAGCTCAGGGGCACAGCAATTCACAAACTGCCCGAGTAATAAAGGACAACTATCGTCCAAAAATCTGTTGAGGGAAGGCAACGAGGCGGACTTGAAAGCGAGGCAGAATAGCAGGAAACCGATTTCAAGAGGTACGTTGGAATCGCCTTTAAAGAACAGGAAGAGGGGCACAATTTCGGCAATGATGCACTTGGCCAAAAAGGGCGTATGCATTTTCTCCTGAATATATTCAGGAGAAAACGCATACGCCCTTTTTGGCCAAGCAAGCAAGCGGGCAATGGAAATCTGCACTACAAAGAAGTATCACTTCCCACCGGTCAAAAGGGATATCCACAAAATGTGTAAAAACCAGAAAGGCAAGACAGGCCCTGGAGAACAGGGAGCCTTGTTATGCTGATGGGCAGGATGTAAATTGCCAACTGCGTCTCTGGAGGAGTGCACTGTGTTCCCTAAAACAAGTAAACAACAGAGCTACAGAGCCAAGGGCACTTCCAGTCTAGGGAATATACCTTTGGAAAACTGAAAATCAATAAGACAGAGCCACCCCAAAATTTAGGGCTGCACTGCTTACAAGGACCTCAACTTGGGTACACCTTAAATATCCCAGGAAATATAAAAATGGTTCAAAAAATTGTGGTACTTACGTACGATGGAATATACCTCAGCCATGAAATCAATGACATAATACCAGTAGCAGTAAAATGGGTGGATTCAGGTACGATGATTCTAAGTGAAATAAGTCACAGAGAAAAGGAAACTTATCATAAGATATCACTTATGAAGATCCTGTAAACATGGCTACACTTGAACTGAGTTAGGAAAGAGAACAGTGTCTCACATTTAGAAAACACTCTTATGCCTGCTTAAGGGGGAAGGAGAGGTGGGGTGATGCATAAAACCAGAGTTTGATATAAGCACAGGTACCGTTCCAAAAACCAACTATGGAATAGACAAGACCTACACCTTCCTCAGTGAAAGGGACTCAAAACCCCATATTTCCCGCAGAGGAATATATCTGACTAGTAATAATCTTAAAACCTATGGATTGATATGTCTCCGTAAGGGAATCAAGTGTGTCTAGACTGGCATAAACATGGCAGCGAGAATCAGCTCAAACCCACTATAAAAAGGAATTTCAAAAACAAAACAAGAAAACTGGGAAATTCTTTACAATTCCTTCAGGGTCTCTGATGAAACCTGGAATGACACTATCTACAACGACAGCTGGATGTGGCATAAGGTTGGACACTTGGGACTGAGAGGATTGGTGAGATTGGGTGAACAAATGCAGACCCTTTAAAGCAATAATGCATGGCACCCATTCCATGGGTCCCAACTCTCCAGGTTGAAGGGAATATTACTACAGTTATAACATGTACGGGAAACCTAGAGAACGGACACACTGTGAATACGAAAGGTTTCTAAAACTCAACGAATAGTCCCTCTCCTGGTGCTCCGGTTTGACTTTCCATCTGCTTTACTATCAACCTCCCAACTTGGAGAGACAGCCCCTTTAACCTCCTGGTTCGCACAGGTTGCCAATTTGGCAGAGGATGAAAGGGAAGAGGGAGAACCAATGAGAGAGTACCTGATAGGCATTTGGACGGGCACATATCACTGTAATTTCCCGGCAGGAAGAAGAATTAACCAAAGTCTCAGCCACCTACCGGGAACCAGTATAGGTCCTGAACCAAAACTTTGGACTTGAGGTCAGCTCACCAAAAACGAGTTGAAAAATGGAGCTCAGGGGCACAGCAATTCAAAAACTGGCCCAGTAATAAAGGACAACTATCATCCAAAAATCTGTTGAGGGAAGGCAACGAGACAGACTTGAAAGCGAGGCAGAATAGCAGGAAACAGATTTCAAGAGGTACGTTGGAATCGCCTTTAAAGCACAGGAAGAGGGGCACAACTTCGACAATGATGCACTTGGCCAAAAAGGGCGTATGCGTTTTCTCCTGAATATATTCAGGAGAAAACGCATACGCCCTTTTTGGCCAAGCAAGCAAGCGGGCAATGCAAATCTGCACTACAAAGAAGTATCACTTCCCACCGGTCAAAAGGGACATCCACAAAATGTGTAAAAACCAGAAAGGCAAGACAGGCCCTGGAGAACAGGGAGCCTTGTTATGCTGATGGGCGGGATGTAAATTGCCAACTGCCTCTCTGGAGGAGTGCATTGTGTTCCCTAAAACAAGTAAACAACAGAGCTACAGAGCCAAGGGCACATCCAGTCTAGGGAATATACCTTGGGAAAACTGAAAATCAAAAAGACACAGCCACCCAAAATTTAGGGTTGCACTGCTTACAAGGACCTCAACTTGGGTACACCTTAAATATCCCAGGAAAGATAAAAATGCTTCAAAAAATGGTGGTACTTATGTACGATGGAATATCCCTCAGCCTTGAAATCAATGTCATAAGACCAGTAGCAGCAAAATGGGTGGATTCAGGTACGATGATTCTAAGTAAAATAAGTCACAGAGAAAAGGAAACTTATCATAAGATATCACTTATGAAGATCCTGTAAACATGGCTACACTTGAACTGAGTTAGGAAAGAGAACAGTGTCTCACATTTAGAAAACACTCTTATGCCTGCTTAAGGGGGAAGGAGAGGTGAGGTGATGCATAAAAACAGAGTTTGATATAAGCACAGGTACCGTTCCAAAAACCAACTATAGAATAGACAAGACCTACACCTTCCTCAGTGAAAGGGACTCAAAACCCCATATTTCCCGCAGAGGAATATATCTGACTAGTAAGAATCTTAAAACCTATGTATTGATATGTCTCCGTAAGGGAATCAAGTGTGTCTAGACTGACATAAACATGGCAGCGAGAATCAGCTCAAACCCACTCTAAAAAGGAATTTCAAAAACAAAACAAAAAAACTGGGAAATTCTTTACAATTCCTTCAGTGTCTCTGATGAAACCTGGAATGACCCTATCTACAACGATAGCTGGATGTGGCATAAGGAGGGACACTTGGGACTGAGACGATTGGTGAGTTTGGGTTAACAAATGAAGACACTTTAAAGCACAAATGCAAGGCACCCATTCCATGGGTCCCAACTCTCCAGGTTGAAGGGAATATTACTACAGTTATAACATGTACGGGAAACCTAGAGAACGGACATGCTGTGAATACGAAAGGTTTCTAAAACTCAACGAATAGTCCCTCTCCTGGTGCTCCGGTTTGACTTTCCATCTGCTTAACTATCAACCTGCCAACTTGGAGAGACAGCCCCTTTAACCTCCTGGTTCGCACAGGTGGCCAATTTGGCAGAGGATGAAAGGGAAGAGGGAGAACCAATGAGAGAGTAGCTGTTAGGCATTTGGACGGGCACATAACACTGTAATTTCCCGGAAGGAAGAAGAATTAAATAAAGTCTCAGCCACCCACTGGGAACCAGTATAGGTCCTGCACCAAAATTTTGGACTTGCGGTCAGCTCTCCAAAAACGAGTTGAAAAATGGAGCTTAGGGGCACAGCAATTCACAAACTGGCAGAATAATAAAGGACAAGTATCGTCCAAAAATCTGTTGAGGGAAGGCAACGAGGCGCACTTGAAAGCGAGGCAGAATACCAGGAAACAGATTTCAAGAGGTACGTTGGAATCGCCTTTAAAACACAGGAAGAAGGGCACAACTTCGACAATGATGCACTTGGCCAAAAAGGGCGTATGCGTTTTCTCCTGAATATATTCAGGAGAAAACGCATACGCCCTTTTTGGCCAAGTAAGCAAGCGGGCAATGCAAATCTGCACTACAAAGAAGTATCACTTCCCACCGGTCAAAAGGGACATCCACAAAATGTGTAAGAACATGAAAGGCAAGACAGGCCCTGGAGAACAGGGAGCCTTGTTATGCTGATGGGCGGGATGTAAATTGCCAACTGCCTCTCTGGAGGAGTGCATTGTGTTCCCTAAAACAAGTAAAGAACAGAGCTACAGAGCCAAGGGCACTTCGAGTCTAGGGAATATACCTTGGGAAAACTGAAAATCAATAAGACAGAGCCACTCCAATATTTAGGGCTGCACTGCTTACAAGGACCTCAACTTGGGTACACCTTAAATATCACAGGAAATATAAAAATGGTTCAAAAAATTGTGGTACTTACGTACGATGGAATATCTCTCAGCCATGAAATCAATGTCATAAGACCTGTAGCAGCAAAATGGGTGGATTCAGGTACGATGATTCTAAGTGAAATATGTCACACAGAAAAAGAAACTTATCATAAGATATCACTTATGAAGATCCTGTAAACATGGCTACACTTGAACTGAGTTAGGAAAGAGAACAGTGTCTCACATTTAGAAAACACTCTTATGCCTGCTTAAGAGGGAAGGAGAGGTGGGGTGATGCATAAAACCAGAGTTTGATATAAGCACAGGTACCGTTCCAAAAACCAACTATGGAATAGACAAGACCTACACCTTCCTCAGTGAAAGGGACTCAAAACCCCATATTTCCCGCAGAGGAATATATCTGACTAGTAAGAATCTTAAAACCTATGTATTGATATGTCTCCATAAGGGAATCAAGTGTGTCTAGACTGGCATAAACATGGCAGCGAGACTCAGCTCAAACCCACTATAAAAAGGAATTTCAAAAACAAAACAAAAAAACTGGGAAATTCTTTACAATTCCTTCAGCTTCTCTGATGAAACCTGGAATGACCCTATCTACAATGACAGATGGATGTTGCATAAGGCTGGACACTTGGGACTGAGACGAATGGTGAGATTGGGTGAGCAAATGCAGACACTTTAAAGCACAAATGCCTGGCACCCATTCCATGGGTCCCAACTCTCCAGGTTGAAGGGAATATTACTACAGCTATAACATGTACGGGAAACGTAGAGAATGGACACATTGTGAATACGAAAGGTTTCTAAAACTCAACGAATAGTCCCTCTCCTGGTGCTCCGGTTTGACTTTCCATCTGCTTTACTATCAACCTCCCAAATTGGAGAGATAGCCCCTTTAACCTCCTGGTTTACACAGGTTGCCAATTTGGCAGAGGATGAAAGGGAAGAGGGAGAACCAATGACAGAGTAGCTGTTAGGCGTTTGGACGGGCACATATCACTCTAACTTCCCGGCACGAAGAAGAATTAACCAACGTCTCAGCCACCCACCAGGAACCAGTATAGGTCCTGAACCAAAATTTTGGACTTGCGGTCAGCTCACCAAAAAAGAGTTGAAAAATGGAGCTCAAGGGCACAGCATTTCACAAACTGGGCGAGTAATAAAGGACAACTATCGTCCAAAAATCTGTTGAGGGAAGGCAACGAGGCGGACTTGAAAGCGAGGCAGAATAGCAGGAAACAGATTTCAACAGGTACGTTGGAATCGCCTTTAAAGCACAGGAAGAGGGGCACAACTTCGACAATGATGCACTTGGCCAAAAAGTGTGTATGCGTTTTCTCCTGAATATATTCAGGAGAAAATGCATACGCCCTTTTTGGCCAAGCAAGCAAGCGGGCAATGCAAGTCTGCACTACAAAGAAGTATCACTTCCCACTGGTCAAAAGGGACATCCACAAAATGTGTAAAAACCAGAAAGGCAAGACAGGCCCTGGAGAACAGGGAGCTTTGTTATGCTGATGGGCGGGATGTAAATTGCCAACTGCCTCTCTGGAGGAGTGCATTGTATTCCCTAAAACAAGTAAACAACAGAGCTACAGAGCCAAGGGCACTTCCAGTCTAGGGAATATACCTTGGGAAAACTGAAAATCAAAAAGACACAGCCACCCCAAAATTTAGGTCTGCACTGCTTACAAGGACCTCAACTTGGGTACACCTTAAATATCCCAGGAAATATAAAAATGCTTCAAAAAATTGTGGTAATTATGTACGATGGAATATCCCTCAGCCATGAAATCAATGTCATAAGACCAGTAGCAGCAAAATGGGTGGATTCAGGTACGATGATTCTAAGTGAAATAAGTCACAGAGAAAAAGAAACTTATCATAAAATATCACTTATGAAGATCCTGTAAACATGGCTACACTTGAACTGAGTTAGGAAAGAGAACAGTGTCTGACATTTAGAAAACACTCTTATGCCTGCTTAAAGGGGAAGGAGAGGTGAGGTGATGCATAAAACCAGAGTTTGATATAAGCACAGGTACCGTTCCAAAAATCAACTATAGAATAGACAAGACCTACACCTTCCTCAGTGAAAGGGACTCAAAACACCATATTTCCCGCAGAGGAATATATCTGACTAGTAAGAATCTTAAAACCTATGTATTCATATGTCTCTGTAAGGGAATCAAGTGTGTCTAGACTGGCATAAACATGGCAGCGAGAATCAGCTCAAACCCACTATAAAAAGGAATTTCAAAACCAAAACAAAACAACGGGGAAATTCTTTACAATTCCTTCAGGGTCTCTGATGAAACCTGGAATGACTCTATCTACAACGACAGCTGGATGTGGCATAAGGCTGGACACTTGGGACTGAGAGGATTGGTGAGATTGGGTGAGCAAATGCAGACCCTTTAAAGCAATAATGCATGGCACACATTCCATGAGTCCGAACTCTCCAGGTTGAAGGGAATATTACTACAGCTATAACATGTACGGGAAACCTAGAGAACGGAAAAACTGTGAATACGAATGGTTTCTAAAACTCAACGAATAGTCCCTCTCCTGGTGCTCCGGTTTGACTTTCCATCTGCTTTATTATCAACCTCCCAACTTGGAGAGACAGCCCCTTTAACCCCCTGGTTCACACAGGTTGCCAATTTGGCAGAGGATGAAAGGGAAGAGGGAGAACCAATGAGAGAGTAGCTGTTAGGCATTTGGACGGGCACATATCACTGTAATTTCCCGGCAGGAAGAAGAATTAACCAAAGTCTCAGCCACCCACCGGGAACCAGTATAGGTCCTGAACCAAAATTTTGGACTTGCGGTCAGCTCACCAAAAACGAGTTGAAAAATGGAGCTCAGGGGCACAGCAATTCACAAACTGCCCGAGTAATAAAGGACAACTATCGTCCAAAAATCTGTTGAGGGAAGGCAACGAGGCGGACTTGAAAGCGAGGCAGAATAGCAGGAAACCGATTTCAAGAGGTACGTTGGAATCGCCTTTAAAGAACAGGAAGAGGGGCACAATTTCGGCAATGATGCACTTGGCCAAAAAGGGCGTATGCATTTTCTCCTGAATATATTCAGGAGAAAACGCATACGCCCTTTTTGGCCAAGCAAGCAAGCGGGCAATGGAAATCTGCACTACAAAGAAGTATCACTTCCCACCGGTCAAAAGGGATATCCACAAAATGTGTAAAAACCAGAAAGGCAAGACAGGCCCTGGAGAACAGGGAGCCTTGTTATGCTGATGGGCAGGATGTAAATTGCCAACTGCGTCTCTGGAGGAGTGCACTGTGTTCCCTAAAACAAGTAAACAACAGAGCTACAGAGCCAAGGGCACTTCCAGTCTAGGGAATATACCTTTGGAAAACTGAAAATCAATAAGACAGAGCCACCCCAAAATTTAGGGCTGCACTGCTTACAAGGACCTCAACTTGGGTACACCTTAAATATCCCAGGAAATATAAAAATGGTTCAAAAAATTGTGGTACTTACGTACGATGGAATATACCTCAGCCATGAAATCAATGACATAATACCAGTAGCAGTAAAATGGGTGGATTCAGGTACGATGATTCTAAGTGAAATAAGTCACAGAGAAAAGGAAACTTATCATAAGATATCACTTATGAAGATCCTGTAAACATGGCTACACTTGAACTGAGTTAGGAAAGAGAACAGTGTCTCACATTTAGAAAACACTCTTATGCCTGCTTAAGGGGGAAGGAGAGGTGGGGTGATGCATAAAACCAGAGTTTGATATAAGCACAGGTACCGTTCCAAAAACCAACTATGGAATAGACAAGACCTACACCTTCCTCAGTGAAAGGGACTCAAAACCCCATATTTCCCGCAGAGGAATATATCTGACTAGTAATAATCTTAAAACCTATGGATTGATATGTCTCCGTAAGGGAATCAAGTGTGTCTAGACTGGCATAAACATGGCAGCGAGAATCAGCTCAAACCCACTATAAAAAGGAATTTCAAAAACAAAACAAGAAAACTGGGAAATTCTTTACAATTCCTTCAGGGTCTCTGATGAAACCTGGAATGACACTATCTACAACGACAGCTGGATGTGGCATAAGGTTGGACACTTGGGACTGAGAGGATTGGTGAGATTGGGTGAACAAATGCAGACCCTTTAAAGCAATAATGCATGGCACCCATTCCATGGGTCCCAACTCTCCAGGTTGAAGGGAATATTACTACAGTTATAACATGTACGGGAAACCTAGAGAACGGACACACTGTGAATACGAAAGGTTTCTAAAACTCAACGAATAGTCCCTCTCCTGGTGCTCCGGTTTGACTTTCCATCTGCTTTACTATCAACCTCCCAACTTGGAGAGACAGCCCCTTTAACCTCCTGGTTCGCACAGGTTGCCAATTTGGCAGAGGATGAAAGGGAAGAGGGAGAACCAATGAGAGAGTACCTGATAGGCATTTGGACGGGCACATATCACTGTAATTTCCCGGCAGGAAGAAGAATTAACCAAAGTCTCAGCCACCTACCGGGAACCAGTATAGGTCCTGAACCAAAACTTTGGACTTGAGGTCAGCTCACCAAAAACGAGTTGAAAAATGGAGCTCAGGGGCACAGCAATTCAAAAACTGGCCCAGTAATAAAGGACAACTATCATCCAAAAATCTGTTGAGGGAAGGCAACGAGACAGACTTGAAAGCGAGGCAGAATAGCAGGAAACAGATTTCAAGAGGTACGTTGGAATCGCCTTTAAAGCACAGGAAGAGGGGCACAACTTCGACAATGATGCACTTGGCCAAAAAGGGCGTATGCGTTTTCTCCTGAATATATTCAGGAGAAAACGCATACGCCCTTTTTGGCCAAGCAAGCAAGCGGGCAATGCAAATCTGCACTACAAAGAAGTATCACTTCCCACCGGTCAAAAGGGACATCCACAAAATGTGTAAAAACCAGAAAGGCAAGACAGGCCCTGGAGAACAGGGAGCCTTGTTATGCTGATGGGCGGGATGTAAATTGCCAACTGCCTCTCTGGAGGAGTGCATTGTGTTCCCTAAAACAAGTAAACAACAGAGCTACAGAGCCAAGGGCACATCCAGTCTAGGGAATATACCTTGGGAAAACTGAAAATCAAAAAGACACAGCCACCCAAAATTTAGGGTTGCACTGCTTACAAGGACCTCAACTTGGGTACACCTTAAATATCCCAGGAAAGATAAAAATGCTTCAAAAAATGGTGGTACTTATGTACGATGGAATATCCCTCAGCCTTGAAATCAATGTCATAAGACCAGTAGCAGCAAAATGGGTGGATTCAGGTACGATGATTCTAAGTAAAATAAGTCACAGAGAAAAGGAAACTTATCATAAGATATCACTTATGAAGATCCTGTAAACATGGCTACACTTGAACTGAGTTAGGAAAGAGAACAGTGTCTCACATTTAGAAAACACTCTTATGCCTGCTTAAGGGGGAAGGAGAGGTGAGGTGATGCATAAAAACAGAGTTTGATATAAGCACAGGTACCGTTCCAAAAACCAACTATAGAATAGACAAGACCTACACCTTCCTCAGTGAAAGGGACTCAAAACCCCATATTTCCCGCAGAGGAATATATCTGACTAGTAAGAATCTTAAAACCTATGTATTGATATGTCTCCATAAGGGAATCATGTGTGTCTAGACTGGCATAAACATGGCAGCGAGAATCAGCTCAAACCCACTATAAAAAGGAATTTCAAAACCAAAACAAAACAACTGGGAAATTCTTTACATTTCCTTCAGGGTCTCTCATGAAACCTGGAATGACCCTATCTACAATGACAGCTGGATGTGGCATAAGGCTGGACACTTGGGACTGAGAGGATTGGTGAGATTGGGTGAGCAAATGCAGACCCTTTAAAGCAATAATGCATGGCACACATTCCATGGGTCCCAACTCTCCAGGTTGAAGGGAATATTACTACAGATATAACATGTACGGGAAACCTAGAGAACGGACACACTGTGAATACGAAAGGTTTCTAAAACTCAACGAATAGTCCCTCTCCTGGTGCTCCGGTTTGACTTTCCATCTGCTTTACTATCAACCTCCCAACTTGGAGAGACAGACCCTTTAACCTCCTTTTTCACACAGGTTGCCAATTTGGCAGAGGATTAAAAGGAAGAGGGAGAACCAATGAGAGAGTAGCTGTTAGGCATTTGGACGGGCACATATCACTGTAATTTCCCGGCAGGAAGAAGAATTAACCAAAGTCTCAGCCACCCACCGGGAACCAGTATAGGTCCTGAACCAAAATTTTGGACTTGCGGTCAGCTCACCAAAAACGAGTTGAAAAATGGAGCTCAGGGGCACAGCAATTCACAAACTGGCCGAGTAATAAAGGACAACTATCGTCCAAAAATCTGTTGAGGGAAGGCAACGAGGCGGACTTGAAAGCGAGACAGAATAGCAGGAAACAGATTTCAAGAGTTACATTGGATTCGCCTTTAAAGCACAGGAAGAGGGGCACAACTTCGACAATGATGCACTTGGCCAAAAAGGGCGTATGCGTTTTCTCCTGAATATATTCAGGAGAAAACGCATACGCCCTTTTTGGCCAAGCAAGCAAGCGGGCAATGCAAATCTGCACTACAAAGAAGTATCATTTCCCACCGGTCAAAAGGGACATCCACAAAATGTGTAAAAACCAGAAAGGCAAGATGGGCCCTGGAGAACAGGGAGCCTTGTTATGCTGATGGGCGGGATGTAAATTGCCAACTGCCTCTCTGGAGGAGTGCATTGTGTTCCCTAAAACAAGTAAAGAACAGAGGTACAGAGCCAAGGGCACTTCCAGTCTAGGGAATATACCTTGGGAAAACTGAAAATCAATATGACAGAGCCACCCCAAAATTTAGGGCTGCACTGCTTACAAGGACCTCAACTTGGGTACACCTTAAATATCCCAGGAAATATAAACATGGTTCAAAAAATTGTGGTACTTACGTACGATGAAATATCCCTCAGCCATGAAATCAATGTCATAAGACCAGTAGCAGCAAAATGGGTAGATTCAGGTACGATGATTCTAAGTGAAATAAGTCACAGAGAAAAAAAAAATTATCATAAGATATCACTTATGGAGATCCTGTAAACATGGCTACACTTGAACTGAGTTAGGAAAGAGAACAGTGTCTCACATTTAGAAAACACTCTTATGCCTGCTTAAGGGGGAAGGAGAGGTGGGGTGATGCATAAAACCAGAGTTTGATATAAGCACAGGTACCATTCCAAAAACCAACTATGGAATAGACAAGAGCTACACCTTCCGCAGTGAAAGGGACTCAAAACCCCATATTTCCCGCAGAGGAATATATCTGACTAGTAAGAATCTTAAAACCTATGTATTGATATGTCTCCGTAAGGGAATCAAGTGTGTCTAGACTGGCATAAACATGGCAGCGAGAATCAGCTCAAACCCACTATAAAAAGGAATTTCAAAAATAAATCAAAACAACTGGGAAATTCTTTACGATTCCTTCAGGGTCTCTGATGAAACCTGGAATGACCCTATCTACAACGACAGCTGGATGTGGCATAAGGCTGGACACTTGGGACTGAGAGGATTGGTGAGATTGGGTGAGCAAATGCAGACCCTTTAAAGCAATAATGCATGGCACCCATTCCATGGGTCCCAACTCTCCAGGTTGAAGGGAATATTACTACAGCTATAACATGTACGGGAAACCTAGAGAACGGACACACTGTGAATACGAAAGGTTTCTAAAACTCAACGTATAGTCCCTCTCCTGGTGCTCAGGTTTGACTTTCCATCTGCTTTACTATCAACCTCCCAACTTGGAGAGACAGCCCCTTTAACCTCCTGGTTCGCACAGGTTGCCAATTTGGCAGAGGATGAAAGGGAAGAGGGAGAACCAATGAGAGAGTAGCTGTTAGGCATTTGGACGGGCACATATCACTGTAATTTCCCGGAAGGAAGAAGAATTAACCAAAGTCTCAGCCACCCACCGGGAACCAGTATAGGTCCTGAACCAAAATTTTGGACCTGCGGTCAGCTCACCAAAAATGAGTGGAAAAATGGAGCTCAGGGGCACAGCAATTCACAAACTGGCCGAGTAATAAAGGACAACTATCGTCCAAAAATCTGTTGAGGGAAGGCAACGAGGCGGACTTGGAAGCGAGGCAGAATAGCAGGAAACAGATTTCAAGAGGTACGTTGGAATCGCCTTTAAAGCACAGGAAGAGGGGCACAACTTCGACAATGATGCACGTGGCCATAAAGGGCGTAGGCGTTTTCTCCTGAATATATTCAAGAGAAAACGCATACGCCCCTTTTGGCCAAGCAAGCAATCGGGCAATGCAAATCTGCACTACAAAGAAGTATCACTTCCCACCAGTCAAAAGGGACATCCACAAAATGTGTAAAAACCAGAAAGGCAAGACAGGCCCTGGAGAACAGGGAGCCTTGTTATGCTGATGGGCGGGATGTAAATTGCCAACTGCCTCTCTGGAGGAGTGCATTGTGTTCCCTAAAACAAGTAAACAACAGAGCTACAGAGCCAAGGGCACTTCCAGTCTAGGGAATATACCTTGGGAAAACTGAAAATCAAAAAGACACAGCCACCCCAAAATTTAGGGCTGCACTGCTTACAAGGACCTCAACTTGGGTACACCTTAAATATCCCAGGAAATATAAAAATGGTTCAAAAAATTGTGGTACTTACGTACGATGGAATACCCCTCAGCCATGAAATCAATGTCATAAGACCAGTAGCAGCAAAATGGGTGGATTCAGGTACGATGATTCTAAGTGAAATAAGTCACACAGAAAAAGAAACTTATCATAAGATATCACTTATGAAGATCCTGTAAACATGGCTACACTTGAACTGAGTTAGGAAAGAGAACAGTGTCTCACATTTAGAAAACACTCTTATGCCTGCTTAAGGGGGAAGGAGAGGTGGGGTGATGCATAAAACCAGAGATTGATATAAGCACAGGTACCGTTCCAAAAACCAACTATGGAATAGACAGGACCTACACCATCCTCAGTGAAAGGGACTCAAAACCCCATATTTCCCGCAGAGGAATATATCTGACTAGTAAGAATCTTAAAACCTATGTATTGATATGTCTCCGTAAGGGAATCAAGTGTGTGTAGACTGGGATAAATATGGCAGCGAGAATCAGCTCAAACCCACTATAAAAAGGAATTTCAAAAATAAAACAAAAAAACTGGGAAATTCTTTACAATTCCTTCAGGGTCTCTGATGAAACCTGAAATGACCCTATCTACAATGACAGCTGGATGTGGCATAAGGCTGGACACTTGGGACTGAGAGGATTGGTGAGATTGGGTGAGCAAATGCAGACCCTTTAAAGCAATAATGCATGGCACACATTCCATGGGTCCCAACTCTCCAGGTTGAAGGGAATATTACTACAGATATAACATGTACGGGAATCCTAGAGAACGGACACACTGTCTATACGAAAGGTTTCTAAAACTCAACGAATAGTCCCTCTCCTGGTGCTCCGGTTTGACTTTCCATCTGCTTTATTATCAACCTCCCAACTTGGAGAGACAGACCTTTAAGCTCCTGGTTCGCACAGGTTGCCAATTTGGCAGAGGATGAAAGGGAAGAGGGAGAACCAATGAGAGAGTAGCTGTTAGGCATTTGGACGGGCACATATCACTGTAATTTCCAGGCAGGAAGAAGAATTACACAAAGTCTCAGCCCCCCACCGGGAATCAGTATAGATCCTGAACCAAAATTTTGGACTTGCGGTCAGTTCACCAAAAACGAGTTGAAAAATGGAGCTCAGGGGCACAGCAATTCACAAACTGGCCGAGTAATAAAGGACAACTATCGTCCAAAAATCTGTTGAGGGAAGGCAACGAGGCGGACTTGAAAGCGAGGCAGAATAGCAGGAAACAGATTTCAAGAGGTACGTTGGAATCGCCTTTAAAGCACAGGAAGAGGGGCACAACTTCGACAATGATGCACTTGGCCAAAAAGGGCGTATGCGTTTTCTCCTGAATACATTCAGGAGAAAACGCATACGCCCTTTTTGTCCAAGCAAGCAAGCAGGCAATGCAAATCTGCACTACAAAGAAGTATCACTTCCCACCGGTCAAAAGGGACATCCACAAAATGTGTAAAAACCAGAAAGGCAAGACAGGCCCTGGAGAACAGGGAGCCTTGTTATGCTGATGGGCGGGATGTAAATTGCCAACTGCCTCTCTGGAGGAGTGCATTGTGTTCCCTAAAACAAGTAAACAACAGAGCTACAGAGCCAAGGGCACTTCCAGTCTAGGGAATATACCTTGGGAAAACTGAAAATCAATAAGACAGAGCCACCCCAAAATATAGGGCTGCACTGCTTACAAGGACCTCAACTTGGGTACACCTTAAATATCCCAGGAAATATAAAAATGGTTCAAAAAATTGTGGTACTTACGTACGGTGGAATATACCTCAGCCATGAAATCAATGACATAATACCAGTAGCAGTAAAATGGGTGGATTCAGGTACGATGATTCTAAGTGAAATAAGTCACACAGAAAAAGAAACTTATCATAAGATATCACTTATGAAGATCCTGTAAACATGGCTACACTTGAACTGAGTTAGGAAAGAGAACAGTGTCTCACATTTAGAAAACACTCTTATGCCTGCTTAAGGGGGAAGGAGAGGTGGGGTGATGCATAAAACCAGAGTTTGATATAAGCACAGGTACCGTTCCAAAAACCAACTATGGAATAGACAAGACCTACACCTTCCTCAGTGAAAGGGACTCAAAACCCCATATTTCCCGCAGAGGAATATATCTGACTAGTAATAATCTTAAAACCTATGGATTGATATGTCTCCGTAAGGGAATCAAGTGTGTCTAGACTGGCATAAACATGGCAGCGAGAATCAGCTCAAACCCACTATAAAAAGGAATTTCAAAAACAAAACAAAAAAACTGGGAAATTCTTTACAATTCCTTCAGGGTCTCTGATGAAACCTGGAATGACCCTATCTACAACGACAGCTAGATGTGGCATAAGGCTGGACACTTGGGACTGAGAGGATTGGTGAGATTGGGTGAACAAATGCAGACCCTTTAAAGCAATAATGCATGGCACCCATTCCATGGGTCCCAACTCTCCAGGTTGAAGGGAATATTACTACAGTTATAACATGTACGGGAAACCTAGAGAACGGACACACTGTGAATACGAAAGGTTTCTAAAACTCAACGAATAGTCCCTCTCCTGGTGCTCCGGTTTGACTTTCCATCTGCTTTACTATCAACCTCCCAACTTGGAGAGACAGCCCCTTTAACCTCCTGGTTCGCACAGGTTGCCAATT
The DNA here is from genome assembly GCF_949752795.1 of Hyperoodon ampullatus. Lineage (NCBI taxonomy): Eukaryota > Metazoa > Chordata > Mammalia > Artiodactyla > Ziphiidae > Hyperoodon > Hyperoodon ampullatus. Next base: position 1,669,413 of record NW_027641044.1, on the reverse strand, counting down.
TGGCAGAGGATGAAAGGGAAGAGGGAGAACCATTGAGAGAGTACCTGATGGGCATTTGGACGGGCACATATCACTGTAATTTCCCGGCAGGAAGAAGAATTAACCAAAGTCTCAGCCACCTACCGGGAACCAGTATAGGTCCTGAACCAAAATTTTGGACTTGCGGTCAGCTCACCAAAAACGAGTTGAAAAATTGAGCTCAGGGGCACAGCAATTCAAAAACTGGCCCAGTAATAAAGGACAACTATCATCCAAAAATCTGTTGAGGGAAGGCAACGAGACAGACTTGAAAGCGAGGCAGAATAGCAGGAAACAGATTTCAAGAGGTACGTTGGAATCGCCTTTAAAGCACAGGAAGAGGGGCACAACTTCGACAATGATGCACTTGGCCAAAAAGGGCGTATGCGTTTTCTCCTGAATATATTCAGGAGAAAACGCATACGCCCTTTTTGGCCAAGCAAGCAAGCGGGCAATGCAAATCTGCACTACAAAGAAGTATCACTTCCCACCGGTCAAAAGGGACATCCACAAAATGTGTAAAAACCAGAAAGGCAAGACAGGCCCTGGAGAACAGGGAGCCTTGTTATGCTGATGGGCGGGATGTAAATTGCCAACTCCCTCTCTGGAGGAGTGCATTGTGTTCCCTAAAACAAGTAAACAACAGAGCTACAGAGCCAAGGGCACTTCCAGTCTAGGGAATATACCTTGGGAAAACTGAAAATCAATAAGACAGAGCCACCCCAATATTTAGGGCTGCACTGCTTACAAGGACATCAACTTGGGTACACCTTAAATATCCCAGGAAATATAAAAATGGTTCAAAAAATTGTGGTACTTACGTACGATGGAATATACCTCAGCCATGAAATCAATGACATAAGAGCAGTAGCAGTAAAATGGGTGGATTCAGGTACGATGATTCTAAGTGAAATAAGTCACACAGAAAAAGAAACTTATCATAAGATATCACTTATGAAGATCCTGTAAACATGGCTACACTTGAACTGAGTTAGGAAAGAGAACAGTGTCTCACATTTAGAAAACACTCTTATACCTGCTTAAGGGGGAAGAGAGGTGGGGTGATGCATAAAACCAGAGTTTGATATAAGCACAGGTACCGTTCCAAAAACCAACTATGGAATAGACAAGACCTACACCTTCCTCAGTGAAAGGGACTCAAATCCCCATATTTCCCGCAGAGGAACATATCTGACTAGTAAGAATCTTAAAACCTATGTATTGATATGTCTCCGTAAGGGAATCAAGAGTGTCTAGACTGGCATAAACATCGCAGCGAGAATCAGCTCAAAACCACTATAAAAAGAATTTCAAAAACAAAACAAAAAAACTGGGAAATTCTTTACAATTCCTTCAGAATCTCTGATGAAACCTGGAATGACCCTATCTACAACGACAGCTGGATATGGCATAAGGCTGGACACTTGGGACTGAGAGGATTGGTGAGATTGGGTGAACAAATGCAGACCATTTAAAGCAATAATGCATGGCACACATTCCATGGGTCCCAACTCTCCAGGTTGAATGGAATATTACTACAGTTATAACATGTATGGGAAACCTAGTGAACGGACACACTGTGAATACGAAAGGTTTCTAAAACTCAACGAATAGTCCCACTCCTGGTGCTCCGGTTTGACTTTCCATCTGCTTTACTATCAACCTCCCAACTTGGAGAGACAGCCCCTTTAACCTCCTGGTTCGCACAGGTTGCCAATTTGGCAGAGGATGAAAGGGAAGAGGGAGAACCAATGGGAGAGTAGCTGTTAGGCGTTTGGACAGACACATATCACTGTAATTTCCCGGCAGGAAGAAGAATTAACCAAAGTCTCAGGCCCCCACCGGGAACCAGTATAGGTCCTGAACCAAAATTTTGGACTTGCGGTCAGCTCACCAAAAACGAGTTGAAAAATGGAGCTCAGGGGCACAGCATTTCACAAACTGGCCGAGTAATAAAGGACAACTATCGTCCAAAAATCTGTTGAGGGAAGGCAACGAGGCGGACTTGAAAGCGAGGCAGAATAGCAGGAAACAGATTTCAAGAGGTACGTTGGAATCGCCTTTAAAGCACAGGAAGAGGGGCACAACTTCGACAATGATGCACTTGGCCAAAAAGGGCGTATGCGTTTTCTCCTGAATACATTCAGGAGAAAACGCATACGCCCTTTTTGTCCAAGCAAGCAAGCAGGCAATGCAAATCTGCACTACAAAGAAGTATCACTTCCCACCGGTCAAAAGGGACATCCACAAAATGTGTAAAAACCAGAAAGGCAAGACAGGCCCTGGAGAACAGGGAGCCTTGTTATGCTGATGGGCGGGATGTAAATTGCCAACTGCCTCTCTGGAGGAGTGCATTGTGTTCCCTAAAACAAGTAAACAACAGAGCTACAGAGCCAAGGGCACTTCCAGTCTAGGGAATATACCTTGGGAAAACTGAAAATCAAAAAGACACAGCCACCCCAAAATTTAGGGCTGCACTGCTTACAAGGACCTCAACTGGGTACACCTTAAATATCCCAGGAAATATAAAAATGGTTCAAAAAATTGTGGTACTTACGTACGATGGAATATCCCTCACCCATGAAATCAATGTCATAAGACCAGTAGCAGCAAAATGGGTGGATTCAGGTACGATGATTCTAAGTGAAATAAGTCACACAGAAAAAGAAACTTATCATAAGATATCACTTATGAAGATCCTGTAAACATGGCTACACTTGAACTGAGTTAGGAAAGAGATCAGTGTCTCACATTTAGAAAGTACTCTTATGCCTGCTTAAGGGGGAAGGAGAGGTGGGGTGATGCATAAAAACAGAGTTTGATATAAGCAGAGGTACCATTCCAAAAACCAACTATGGAATAGACAAGACCTACACCTTCCTCAGTGAAAGGGACTCAAAACCCCATATTTCCCGCAGAGGAATATATCTGACTAGTAAGAATCTTAAAACCTATGTATTGATATGTCTCCGTAAGGGAATCAAGTGTGTCTAGACTGGCAGAAACATGGCAGCGAGAATCAGCTCAAACCCACTATAAAAAGGAATTTCAAAAACAAAACAAAAAAACTGGGAAATTCTTTACAATTCCTTCAGGGTCTCTGATGAAACCTGGAATGACCCTATCTACAACGACAGCTGGATGTGGCATAAGGCTGGACACTTGGGACTGAGAGAATTGGTGAGATTGGGTGAACAAATGCAGACCCTTTAAAGCAATAATGCATGGCACCCATTCCATGGGTCCCAACTCTCCAGGTTGAAGGGAATATTACTACAGTTATAACATGTACGGGAAACCTAGTGAACGGACACACTGTGAATACGAAAGGTTTCTAAAACTCAACGAATAGTCCCTCTCCTGGTGCTCCGGTTTGACTTTCCATCTGCTTTACTATCAACCTCCCAACTTGGAGAGACAGCCCCTTTAACCTCCTGGTTCGCACAGGTTGCCAATTTGGCAGAGGATGAAAGGGAAGAGGGAGAACCAATGAGAGAGTAGCTGTTAGGCATTTGGACAGACACATATCACTGTAATTTCCCGGCAGGAAGAAGAATTAACCAAAGTCGCAGGCCCCCACCGGGAACCAGTATAGGTCCTGAACCAAAATTTTGGACTTGCGGTCAGCTCACCAAAAACGAGTTGAAAAATGGAGCTCAGGGGCACAGCATTTCATAAACTGGCCGAGTAATAAAGGACAACTATCGTCCAAAAATCTGTTGAGGGAAGGCAACGAGGCGGACTTCAAAGCGAGGCAGAATAGCAGGAAACAGATTTCAAGAGGTACGTTGGAATCGCCTTTAAAGCACAGGAAGAGGGGCACAACTTCGACAATGATGCACTTGGCCAAAAAGGGCGTATGCGTTTTCTCCTGAATATATTCAGGAGAAAACGCATACGCCCTTTTTGGCCAAGCAAGCAAGCGGGCAATGCAAATCTGCACTACAAAGAAGTATCACTTCCCACCGGTCAAAAGGGACATCCACAAAATGTGTAAAAACCAGAAAGGCAAGACAGGCCCTGGAGAACAGGGAGCATTGTTATGCTGATGGGCGGGATGTAAATTGCCAACTGCCTCTCTGGAGGAGTGCATTGTGTTCCCTAAAACAAGTAAACAACAGAGCTACAGAGCCAAGGGCACTTCCAGTCTAGGGAATATACCTGGGAAAAACTGAAAATCAAAAAGACAGAGCCACCCCAAAATTTAGGGCTGCACTGCTTACAAGGACCTCAACTTGGGTACACCTTAAATATCCCAGGAAATATAAAAATGGTTCAAAAAATTGTGGTACTTACATACGATGGAATATCCCTCAGCCATGAAATCAATGTCATAAGACCAGTAGCAGCAAAATGGGTGGATTCAGGTACGATGATTCTAAGTGAAATAAGTCACAGAGAAAAAGAAACTTATCATAAGATATCACTTATGAAGATCCTGTAAACATGGCTACACTTGAACTGAGTTAGGAAAGAGAACAGTGTCTCACATTTAGAAAACACTCTTATGCCTGCTTAAGGGGGAAGGAGAGGTGGGGTGCTGCATAAAACCAGAGTTTGATATAAGCAGAGGTACCGTTCCAAAAACCAACTATGGAATAGGCAAGACCTACACCTTCCTCAGTGAAAGGGACTCAAAACCCCATATTTCCTGCAGAGGAATATATCTGACTAGTAAGAATCTTAAAACCTATGTCTTGATATGTCTCCGTAAGGGAATCAAGTATGTCTAGACTGGCATAAACATGGCAGCGAGAATCAGCTCAAACCCACTATAAAAAGGAATTTCAAAAACAAAACAAAAAAACTGGTAAATTCTTTACAATTCCTTCAGGGTCTCTGATGAAACCTGGAATGACCCTATCTACAACGACAGCTAGATGTGGCATAAGGCTGGACACTTTGGACTGAGAGGATTGTTGAGATTGGGTGAACAAATGCAGACCATTTAAAGCAATAGTGCTTGGCACACATTCCATGGGTCCCAACTCTCCAGGTTGAAGGGAATATTACTACAGTTATAACATGTACGGGAAACCTAGAGAACGGACACACTGTGAATACGAAAGGTTTCTAAAACTCAACGAATAGTCCCTCTCCTGGTGCTCCGGTTTGACTTTCCACCTGCTTTACTATCAACCTCCCAACTTGGAGAGACAGCCCCTTTAACCTCCTGGTTCGCACAGGTTGCCAATTTGGCAGAGGATGAAAGGGAAGAGGGAGAACCAATGAGAGAGTAGCTGTTAGGCATTTGGACGGGCACATATCACTGTAATTTCCCGGCAGGAAGAAGAATTAACCAAAGTCTCAGCCCCCCACCGGGAACCAGCATAGGTCCTGAACCAAAATATTGGACCTGCGGTTAGCTCACCAAAAACGAGTTGAAAAATGGAGCTCAGGGGCACAGCAATTCACAAACTGGCCGAGTAATAAAGGACAACTATCGTCCAAAAATCTGTTGAGGGAAGGCAACGAGGCAGACTTGAAAGCGAGGCAGAATAGCAGGAAACAGATTTCAAGAGGTACGTTGGAATCGCCTTTAAAGCACCGGATGAGGGGCACAACTTCGATAAGATGCACGTGGCCAAAAAGGGCGTATGCGTTTTCTCCTTAATATATTCAGGAGAAAACGCATACGCCCTTTTTGGCCAAGCAAGCAATCGGGCAATGCAAATCTGCACTACAAAGAAGTATCACTTACCACCGGTCAAAAGGGACATCCACAAAATGTGTAAAAACCAGAAAGGCAAAACAGGCCCTGGAGAACAGGGAGCCTTGTTATGCTGATGGGCTGGATGTAAATTGCCAACTGCCTCTCTGGAGGAGTACACTGTGTTCCCTAAAACAAGTAAAGAACAGAGCTACAGAGCCAAGGGCACTTCCAGTCTAGGGAATATACCTTGGGAAAACTGAAAATCAATAAGACAGAGCCACTCCAAAATTTAGGGCTGCACTGCTTATAAGGACCTCAACTTGGGTACACCTTAAATATCCCAGGAAATATAAAAATGGTTCAAAAAATTGTGGTACTTACGTACGATGGAATATCCCTCAGCCATGAAATCAATGTCATAAGACCAGTAGCAGTAAAATGGGTGGATTCAGGTACGATGATTCTAAGTGAAATAAGTCACAGAGAAAAAGAAACTTATCATAAGATATCACTTATGAAGATCCTGTAAACATGGCTACACTTGAACTGAGTTAGGAAAGAGAACAGTGTCTCACATTTAGAAAACACTCTTATGCCTGCTTAAGGGGGAAGGAGAGGTGGGGTGATGCATAAAACCAGAGTTTGATATAAGCACAGGTACCGTTCCAAAAACCAACTATGGAATAGACAAGACCTACACCTTCCTCAGTGAAAGGGACTCAAAACCCCATATTTCCTGCAGAGGAATATATCTGACTAGTAAGAATCTTAAAACCTATGTATTGATATGTCTCCGTAAGGGAATCAAGTGTGTCTAGACTGGCATAAACATGGCAGCGAGAATCAGCTCAAACCCACTATAAAAAATGAATTTCAAAAACAAAACAAAAAAACTGGGAAATTCTTTACAATTCCTTCAGGGTCTCTGATGAAACCTGGAATGACCCTATCTACAACGACAGCTGCATGTGGCATAAGACTGGACACTTTGGACGGAGAGGATTGGTGAGATTCGGTGAACAAATGCAGACCATTTAAAGCAATAATGCATGGCACACATTCCATGTGTCCCAACTCTCCAGGTTGAAGGGAATATTACTACAGTTATAACATGTACGGGAAACCTAGAGAACGGACACACTGTGAATACGAAAGGTTTCTAAAACTCAACGAATAGTCCTTCTCCTGGTGCTCCGGTTTGACTTTCCATCTGCTTTACTATCAACCTCCCAACTTGGAGAGACAGCCCCTTTAACCTCCTGGTTCTCACAGGTTGCCAATTTGGCAGAGGATGAAATGGAAGAGGGAGAACCAATGAGAGAGTAGCTGTTAGGCATTTGGACGGGCACATATCACTCTAACTTCCCGGCAGGAAGAAGAATTAACCAAAGTCTAAGCCCCCCACTGGGAACCAGCATAGTTCCTGAACCAAAATATTGGACTTGCGGTCAGCTCACCAAAAAAGAGTTGAAAAATGGAGCTCAGGGGCACAGCAATTCACAAACTGGCCGAGTAATAAAGGACAACTATCGTCCAAAAATCTGTTGATGGAAGGCAACGAGGCAGACTTGAAAGCGAGGCAGAATAGCAGGAAACAGATTTCAAGAGGTACGTTGGAATCGCCTTTAAAGCACCGGATGACGGGCACAACTTCGATAAGATGCACGTGGCCAAAAAGGGCGTATGCGTTTTCTCCTGAATATATTCAGGAGAAAACGCATACGCCCTTTTTGGCCAAGCAAGCAATCGGGCAATGCAAATCTGCACTACAAAGAAGTATCACTTCCCACCGTTCAAAAGGGACATCCACAAAATGTGTAAAAACCAGAAAGGCAAAACAGGCCCTGGAGAACAGGGAGCCTTGTTATGCTGATGGGCTGGATGTAAATTGCCAACTGCCTCTCTGGAGGAGTACACTGTGTTCCCTAAAACAAGTAAAGAACAGAGCTACAGAGCCAAGGGCACTTCCAGTCTAGGGAATATACCTTGGGAAAACTGAAAATCAATAAGACAGAGCCACTCCAAAATTTAGGGCTGCACTGCTTATAAGGACCTCAACTTGGGTACACCTTAAATATCCCAGGAAATATAAAAATGGTTCAAAAAATTGTGGTACTTACGTACGATGGAATATCCCTCAGCCATGAAATCAATGTCATAAGACCAGTAGCAGTAAAATGGGTGGATTCAGGTACGATGATTCTAAGTGAAATAAGTCACAGAGAAAAAGAAACTTATCATAAGATATCACTTATGAAGATCCTGTAAACATGGCTACACTTGAACTGAGTTAGGAAAGAGAACAGTGTCTCACATTTAGAAAACACTCTTATGCCTGCTTAAGGGGGAAGGAGAGGTGGGGTGATGCATAAAACCAGAGTTTGATATAAGCACAGGTACCGTTCCAAAAACCAACTATGGAATAGACAAGACCTACACCTTCCTCAGTGAAAGGGACTCAAAACCCCATATTTCCCGCAGAGGAATATATCTGACTAGTAAGAATCTTAAAACCTATGTATTGATATGTCTCCGTAAGGGAATCAAGTGTGTCTAGACTGGCATAAACATGGCAGCGAGAATCAGCTCAAACCCACTATAAAAAAGGAATTTCAAAAACAAAACAAAAAAACTGGGAAATTCTTTACAATTCCTTCAGGGTCTCTGATGAAACCTGGAATGACCCTATCTACAACGACAGCTGGATGTGGCATAAGACTGGACACTTTGGACGGAGAGGATTGGTGAGATTCGGTGAACAAATGCAGACCATTTAAAGCAATAATGCATGGCACACATTCCATGTGTCCCAACTCTCCAGGTTGAAGGGAATATTACTACAGTTATAACATGTACGGGAAACCTAGAGAACGGACACACTGTGAATACGAAAGGTTTCTAAAACTAAACGAATAGTCCCTCTCCTGGTGCTCCGGTTTGACTTTCCATCTGCTTTACTATCAACCTCCCAACTTGGAGAGACAGCCCCTTTAACCTCCTGGTTCTCACAGGTTGCCAATTTGGCAGAGGATGAAAGGGAAGAGGGAGAACCAATGAGAGAGTAGCTGTTAGGCATTTGGACGGGCACATATCACTGTAATTTCCCGGCAGGAAGAAGAATTAACCGAAGTCTCAGCCCCCCACCGGCAACCAGTATAGGTGCTGAACCAAAATTTTGGACTTGCGGTCAGCTCACCTAAAACGAGTTGAAAAATGGAGCTCAGGGGCACAGCAATTCACAAACTGGCCGAGTAATAAAGGACAACTATCGTCCAAATATCTGTTGAGGGAAGGCAACGAGGCGGACTTGAAAGCGAGGCAGAATAGCAGGAAACAGATTTCAAGAGGTACGTTGGAATCGCCTTTAAAGCACAGGAAGAGCGGCACAACTTCGACAGTGATGCACTTGGCCAAAAAGGGCGTATGCGTTTTCTCCTGAATATATTCAGGAGAAAACGCATACGCCCTTTTTGGCCAAGCAAGCAAGCGGGCAATGCAAATCTCCACTACAAAGAAGTATCACTTCCCACCGGTCAAAAGGGACATCCACAAAATGTGTAAAAACCAGAAAGGCAAGACAGGCCCTGGAGAACAGGGAGCCTTGTTATGCTGATGGGCGGGATGTAAATTGCCAACTGCCTCTCTGGAGGAGTGCATTGTGTTCCCTAAAACAAGTAAACAACAGAGCTACAGAGCCAAGGGCACTTCCAGTCTAGGGAATATACCTTGGGAAAACTGAAAATCAAAAAGACACAGCCACCCCAAAATTTAGGGCTGCACTGCTTACAAGGACCTCAACTTGGGTACACCTTAAATATCCCAGGAAATATAAAAATGGTTCAAAAAATTGTGGTACTTACGTACGATGGAATATCCCTCAGCCATGAAATCAATGTCATAAGACCAGTAGCAGCAAAATGGGTGGATTCAGGTACGATGATTCTAAGTGAAATAAGTCACACAGAAAAAGAAACTTATCATAAGATATCACTTATGAAGATCCTGTAAACATGGCTACACTTGAACTGAGTTAGGAAAGAGAACAGTGTCTCACATTTAGAAAACACTCTTATGCCTGCTTAAGGGGGAAGGAGAGGTGGGGTGATGCATAAAACCAGAGTTTGATATAAGCAGAGGTACCGTTCCAAAAACCAACTATGGAATAGGCAAGACCTATACCTTCCTCAGTGAAAGGGACTCAAAACTCCATATTTCCCACAGAGGAATATATCTGACTAGTAAGAATCTTAAAACCTATGTATAGATATGTCTCCGTAAGGGAACCAAGTGTGTCTAGACTGGCATAAACATGGCAGCGAGAATCAGCTCAAACCCACTATAAAAAGGAATTTCAAAAACAAAACAAAAAAACTGGGAAATTCTTTACAATTCCTTCAGAGTCTCTGATGAAACCTGGAATGACCCTATCTACAACGACAGCTGGATGTGGCATAAGGCGGGACACTTGGACTGAGAGGATTGGTGAGATTGGGTGAACAAATGCAGAACCTTTAAAGCATTAATGCATGGCACCCATTCCATGGGTCCCAACTCTACAGGTTGAAGGGAATATTACTACAGTTATAACATGTACGGGAAACCTAGAGAACGGACACACTGTGAATACGAAAGGTTTCTAAAACTCAACGAATAGTCCCTCTCCTGGTGCTCCGGTTTGACTTTCCACCTGCTTTACTATCAACCTCCCAACTTGGAGAGACAGCCCCTTTAACCTCCTGGTTCGCACAGGTTGCCAATTTGGCAGAGGATGAAAGGGAAGAGGGAGAACCAATGAGAGAGTAGCTGTTAGGCATTTGGACGGGCACATATCACTGTAATTTCCCGGCAGGAAGAAGAATTAACCAAAGTCTCAGCCCCCCACCGGGAACCAGCAGAAGTCCTGAACCAAAATTTTGGACTTGCGGTCAGCTCACCAAAAACGAGTTGAAAAATGGAGCTCAGGGGCACAGCAATTCACAAACTGGCCGAGTAATAAAGGACAACTATCGTCCAAAAATCTGTTGAGGGAAGGCAACGAGGCAGACTTGAAAGCGAGGCAGAATAGCAGGAAACAGATTTCAAGAGGTACGTTGGAATCGCCTTTAAAGCACAGGAAGAGGGGCACAACTTCGACAATGATGCACTCGGCCAAAAAGGGCGTATGCGTTTTCTCCTGAATATATTCAGGAGAAAACGCATACGCCCTTTTTGGCCAAGCAAGCAAGCGGGCAATGCATATCTCCACTACAAAGAAGTATCACTTCCCACCGGTCAAAAGGGACATCCACAAAATGTGTAAAAACCAGAAAGGCAAGACTGGTCCTGGAGAACAGGGAGCCTTGTTATGCTGATGAACGGGATGTAAATTGCCAACTGCCTCTCTGGAGGAGTGCATTTTGTTCCCTAAAACAAGTAAACAACAGAGCTACAGAGCCAAGGGCACTTCCAGTCTAGGGAATATACGTGGGAAAAACTGAAAATCAATAAGACAGAGCCACCCCAAAATTTTGGGCTGCACTGCTTACAAGGACCTCAACTTGGGTACACCTTAAATATCCCAGGAAATATAAAAATGGTTCAAAAAATTGTGGTAATTACGTACGATGGAATATCCCTCAGCCATGAAATCAATGTCATAACACCAGTAGCAGCAAAATGGGTGGATTCAGGTACGATGATTCTAAGTGAAATAAGTCACAGAGAAAAAGAAACTTATCATAAGATATCACTTATGAAGATCCTGTAAACATGGCTACACTTGAACTGGGTTAGGAAAGAGAACAGTGTCTCACATTTAGAAAACACTCTTATGCCTGCTTAAGGGGGAAGGAGAGGTGGGGTGATGCATAAAACCAGAGTTTGATATAAGCACAGGTACCGTTCCAAAAACCAACTATGGAATAGACAAGACCTACACCGTCCTCAGTGAAAGGGACTCAAAACCCCATATTTCCCGCAGAGGAATATATCTGACTAGTAAGAATCTTAAAACCTATGTATTGATATGTCTCCGTAAGGGAATCAAGTGTGTCTAGACTGGGATAAATATGGCAGCGAGAATCAGCTCAAACCCACTATAAAAAGAATTTCAAAAATAAAACAAAAAAACTGGGAAATTCTTTACAATTCCTTCAGGTTCTCTGATGAAACCTGAAATGACCCTATCTACAATGACAGCTGTATGTGGCATAAGGCTGGACACTTGGGACTGAGAGGATTGGTGAGATTGGGTGAGCAAATGCAGACCCTTTAAAGCAATAATGCATGGCACACATTCCATGGGTCCCAACTCTCCAGGTTGAAGGGCATATTACTACAGATATAACATGTACGGGAATCCTAGAGAACGGACACACTGTGAATACGAAAGGTTTCTAAAACTCAACGAATAGTCCCTCTCCTGGTGCTCCGGTTTGACTTTCCATCTGCTTTATTATCAACCTCCCAACTTGGAGAGACAGTCCCTTTAACCTCCTGGTTCGCACAGGTTGCCAATATGGCAGAGGATGAAAAGGAAGAGGGAGAACCAATGAGAGAGTAGCTGTTAGGCATTTGGACGGGCACATATCACTGTAATTTCCCAGCAGGAAGAAGTATTAACCAAAGTCTCAGCCACCCACCGGGAATCAGTATAGATCCTGAACCAAAATTTTGAACTTGCGGTTAGCTCACCAAAAACGAGTTGAAAAATGGAGCTCAGGGGCACAGCAATTCACAAACTGGCCAAGTAATAAAGGACAACCATCGTCCAAAAATCTATTGAGGGAAGGCAACGAGGCGGACTTGAAAGCGAGGCAGAATAGCAGGAAACAGATTTCAAGAGGTACGTTGGAATCGCCTTTAAAGCACAGGAAGAGGGGCACAACTTCGACAATGATGCACTTGGCCAAAAAGGGCGTATGCGTTTTCTCCTGAATATATTCAGGAGAAAACGCATACGCCCATTTTGGCCAAGCAAGCAGGCGGGCAATGCAAATCTGCACTACAAAGAAGTATCACTTCCCACCGGTCAAAAGGGACATCCACAAAATGTGTAAAAACCAGAAAGGCAAGACAGGCCCTGGAGAACACGGAGCCTTGTTATGCTGATGGGCGGGATGTAAATTGCCAACTGCCTCTCTGGAGGAGTGCATTGTGTTCCCTAAAACAAGTAAACAACAGAGCTACAGAGCCAAGGGCACTTCCAGTCTAGGGAATATACCTGGAAAAAACTGAAAATCAATAAGACAGAGCCACCCCAAAATTTAGGGCTGCACTGCTTACAATGACCTCAACTTGGGTACACCTTAAATATCCCAGGAAATATAAAATTGGTTCAAAAAATTGTGGTACTTACGTACGATGGAATATCCCTCAGCCATGAAATCAATGTCATAAGGCCAGTAGCAGCAAAATGGGTGGATTCAGGTACGATGATTCTAAGTGAAATATGTCACAGAGAAAAAGAAACTTATCATAAGTTATCACTTATGAAGATCCTGTAAACATGGCTACACTTGAACTGAGTTAGGAAAGAGAACAGTGTCTCACATTTAGAAAACACTCTTATGCCTGCTTAAGGGGGAAGGAGAGGTGGGGTGATGCATAAAACCAGAGTTTGATATAAGCACAGGTACCGTTCCAAAAACCAACTATGGAATAGAAAAGACCTACACCTTCCTCAGTGAAAGGGACTCAAAACCCCATATTTCCCGCAGAGGAATATATCTGACTAGTAAGAATCTTAAAACCTATGTATTGATATGTGTCCGTAAGGGAATCAAGTGTGTCTAGACTGGGATAAATATGACAGCGAGAATCAGCTCAAACCCACTATAAAAAGGAATTTCAAAAATAAAACAAAAAAACTGGGAAATTCTTTACAATTCCTTCAGGGTCTCTGATGAAACCTGAAATGACCCTATCTACAATGACAGCTGGATGTGGCATAAGGCTGGACACTTGGGACTGAGAGGATTGGTGAGATTGGGTGAGCAAATGCAGACCCTTTAAAGCAATAATGCATGGCACACATTCCATGGGTCCCTACACTCCAGGTTGAAGGGAACATTACTACAGATATAACATGTACGGGAATCCTAGAGAACGGACACACTGTGAATATGAAAGGTTTCTAAAACTCAACGAATAGTCCCTCTCCTGGTGCTCTGGTTTGACTTTCCATCTGCTTTATTATCAACCTCCCAACTTGGAGAGACAGCCCCTTTAACCTCCTGGTTCGCACAGGTTGCCAATTTGGCAGAGGATGAAAGGGAAGAGGGAGAACCAATGAGAGAGTAGCTGTTAGGCATTTGGACAGGCACATATCACTGTAATTTCCCGGCAGGAAGAAGAATTACCAAAGTCTCAGCCACCCACCGGGAATTAGTATAGATCCTGAACCAAAATTTTGGACTTGCGGTCAGCTCACCAAAAACGAGTTGAAAAATGGAGCTCAGGGGCACAGCAATTCACAAACTGGCCGAGTAATAAAGGACAACTATCGTCCAAAAATCTGTTGAGGGAAGGCAACGAGGCGGACTTGAAAGCGAGGCAGAATAGCAGGAAACAGATTTCAAGAGGTACGTTGGAATCGCCTTTAAAGCACAGGAAGAGGGGCACAACTTCGACAATGATGCACTTGGCCAAAAAGGGCGTATGCGTTTTCTCCTGAATATATTCAGGAGAAAACGCATACGCCCTTTTTGGCCAAGCAAGCAAGCGGGCAATGCAAATCTGCACTACAAAGAAGTATCACTTCCCACCGGTCAAAAGGGACATCCACAAAATGTGTAAAAACCAGAAAGGCAAGACAGGCCCTGGAGAACAGGGAGCCTTGTTATGCTGATGGGCGGGATGTAAATTGCCAACTGCCTCTCTGGAGGAGTGCATTGTGTTCCCTAAAACAAGTAAACAACAGAGCTACAGAGCCAAGGGCACTTCCAGTCTAGGGAATATACCTTGGGAAAACTGAAAATCAAAAAGACACAGCCACCCCAAAATTTAGGGCTGCACTGCTTACAAGGACCTCAACTTGGGTACACCTTAAATATCCCAGGAAATATAAAAATGGTTCAAAAAATTGTGGTACTTACGTACGATGGAATATCCCTCAGCCATGAAATCAATGTCATAAGACCAGTAGCAGCAAAATGGGTGGATTCAGGTACGATGATTCTAAGTGAAATAAGTCACACAGAAAAAGAAACTTATCATAAGATATCACTTATGAAGATCCTGTAAACATGGCTACACTTGAACTGAGTTAGGAAAGAGAACAGTGTCTCACATTTAGAAAACACTCTTATGCCTGCTTAAGGGGGAAGGAGAGGTGGGGTGATGCATAAAACCAGAGTTTGATATAAGCACAGGTACCGTTCCAAAAACCAACTATGGAATAGACAAGACCTACACCTTCCTCAGTGAAAGGGACTCAGAACCCCATATTTCCCGCAGAGGAATATATCTGACTAGTAAGAATCTTAAAACCTATGTATTGATATGTGTCCGTAAGGGAATCAAGTGTGTCTAGACTGGGATAAATATGGCAGCGAGAATCAGCTCAAACCCACTATAAAAAGGAATTTCAAAAATAAAACAAAAAAACTGGGAAATTCTTTACAATTCCTTCAGGGTCTCTGATGAAACCTGAAATGACCCTATCTACAATGACAGCTGGATGTGGCATAAGGCTGGACACTTGGGACTGAGAGGATTGGTGAGATTGGGTGAGCAAATGCAGACCCTTTAAAGCAATAATGCATGGCACACATTCCATGGGTCCCAACTCTCCAGGTTGAAGGGAATATTACTACAGATATAACATGTACGGGAATCCTAGAGAACGGACACACTGTGAATATGAAAGGTTTCTAAAACTCAACGAATAGTCCCTCTCCTGGTGCTCCGGTTTGACTTTCCATCTGCTTTATTATCAACCTCCCACCTTGGAGAGACAGCCCCTTTAAC
Organism: Hyperoodon ampullatus; assembly: GCF_949752795.1. Classification (NCBI taxonomy): domain Eukaryota; kingdom Metazoa; phylum Chordata; class Mammalia; order Artiodactyla; family Ziphiidae; genus Hyperoodon; species Hyperoodon ampullatus. The sequence continues at coordinate 1,653,794 of NW_027641044.1, read as the reverse complement.
CTCCTGGTTCGCACAGGTTGCCAATTTGGCAGAGGATGAAAGGGAAGAGGGAGAACCAATGAGAGAGTAGCTGTTAGGCATTTGGACGGGCACATATCACTGTAATTTCCCGGCAGGAAGAAGAATTAACCAAAGTCTCAGCCCCCCACCGGGAACCAGTATAGGTCCTGAACCAAAATTTTGGACATGCGGTCAGCTCATCTAAAACGAGTTGAAAAATGGAGCTCAGGGGCACAGCAATTCACAAACTGGCCGAGTAATAAAGGACAACTGTCGTCCAAATATCTGTTGAGGAATGCCACGAGGCGGACTTGAAAGCGAGGCAGAATAGCAGGAAACAGATTTCAAGAGGTATGTAGGAATCGCCTTTAAAGCACAGGAAGAGGGGCACAACTTCGACAATGATGCACTTGGCCAAAAAGGGCGTATGCGTTTTCTCCTGAATATATTCAGGAGGAAACGCATACGCCCTTTTTGGCCAAGCAAGCAAGTAGGCAATGCAAATCTGCACTACAAAGAAGTATCACTTCCCACCGGTCAAAAGGGACATCCACAAAATGTGTAAAAACCAGAAAGGCAAGACAGGCCCTGGAGAACAGGGAGCCTTGTTATGCTGATGGGCGGGATGTAAATTGCCAACTGCCTCTCTGGAGGAGTGCATTGTGTTCCCTAAAACAAGTAAACAACAGAGCTACAGAGCCAAGGGCACTTCCAGTCTAGGGAATATACCTGGGAAAAACTGAAAATCAATAAGACAGAGCCACCCTAAAATTTTGGGCTGCACTGCTTACAAGGACCTCAACTTGGGTACACCTTAAATATCCCAGGAAATATAAAAATGGTTCAAAAAATTGTGGTACTTACGTACGATGGAATATCCCTCAGCCATGAAATCAATGTCATAAGACCAGTAGCAGCAAAATGGGTGGATTCAGGTACGATGATTCTAAGTGAAATAAGTCACAGAGAAAAAGAAACTTATCATAGGTTATCACTTATGAAGATCCTGTAAACATGGCTACACTTGAACTGAGTTAGGAAAGAGAACAGTGTCTCACATTTAGAAAACACTCTTATGCCTGCTTAAGGGGGAAGGAGAGGTGGGGTGATGCATAAAACCAGAGTTTGATATAAGCACAGGTACCGTTCCAAAAACCAACTATGGAATAGACAAGACCTACACCTTCCTCAGTGAAAGGGACTCAAAACCCCATATTTCCCGCAGAGGAATATATCTGACTAGTAAGAATCTTAAAACCTATGTATAGATATGTCTCCGTAAGGGAATCAAGTGTGTCTAGACTGGGATAAATATGGCAGCGAGAATCAGCTCAAACCCACTATAAAAAGAATTTCAAAAATAAAACAAAAAAACTGGGAAATTCTTTACAATTCCTTCAGGGTCTCTGATGAAACCTGAAATGACCCTATCTACAATGACAGCTGTATGTGGCATAAGGCTGGACACTTGGGACTGAGAGGATTGGTGAGATTGGGTGAGCAAATGCAGACCCTTTAAAGCAATAATGCATGGCACACATTCCATGGGTCCCAACTCTCCAGGTTGAAGGGCATATTACTACAGATATAACATGTACGGGAATCCTAGAGAACGGACACACTGTGAATACGAAAGGTTTCTAAATCTCAACGAATAGTCCCTCTCCTGGTGCTCCGGTTTGACTTTCCATCTGCTTTATTATCAACCTCCCAACTTGGAGAGACAGTCCCTTTAACCTCCTGGTTCGCACAGGTTGCCAATATGGCAGAGGATGAAAAGGAAGAGGGAGAACCAATGAGAGAGTAGCTGTTAGGCATTTGGACGGGCACATATCACTGTAATTTCCCAGCAGGAAGAAGTATTAACCAAAGTCTCAGCCACCCACCGGGAATCAGTATAGATCCTGAACCAAAATTTTGAACTTGCGGTTAGCTCACCAAAAACGAGTTGAAAAATGGAGCTCAGGGGCACAGCAATTCACAAACTGGCCAAGTAATAAAGGACAACCATCGTCCAAAAATCTATTGAGGGAAGGCAACGAGGCGGACTTGAAAGCGAGGCAGAATAGCAGGAAACAGATTTCAAGAGGTACGTTGGAATCGCCTTTAAAGCACAGGAAGAGGGGCACAACTTCGACAATGATGCACTTGGCCAAAAAGGGCGTATGCGTTTTCTCCTGAATATATTCAGGAGAAAACGCATACGCCCATTTTGGCCAAGCAAGCAGGCGGGCAATGCAAATCTGCACTACAAAGAAGTATCACTTCCCACCGGTCAAAAGGGACATCCACAAAATGTGTAAAAACCAGAAAGGCAAGACAGGCCCTGGAGAACACGGAGCCTTGTTATGCTGATGGGCGGGATGTAAATTGCCAACTGCCTCTCTGGAGGAGTGCATTGTGTTCCCTAAAACAAGTAAACAACAGAGCTACAGAGCCAAGGGCACTTCCAGTCTAGGGAATATACCTGGAAAAAACTGAAAATCAATAAGACAGAGCCACCCCAAAATTTAGGGCTGCACTGCTTACAATGACCTCAACTTGGGTACACCTTAAATATCCCAGGAAATATAAAATTGGTTCAAAAAATTGTGGTACTTACGTACGATGGAATATCCCTCAGCCATGAAATCAATGTCATAAGACCAGTAGCAGCAAAATGGGTGGATTCAGGTACGATGATTCTAAGTGAAATAAGTCACAGAGAAAAAGAAACTTATCATAAGTTATCACTTATGAAGATCCTGTAAACATGGCTACACTTGAACTGAGTTAGGAAAGAGAACAGTGTCTCACATTTAGAAAACACTCTTATGCCTGCTTAAGGGGGAAGGAGAGGTGGGGTGATGCATAAAACCAGAGTTTGATATAAGCACAGGTACCGTTCCGAAAACCAACTATGGAATAGACAAGATCTACACCTTCCTCAGTGAAAGGGACTCAAAACCCCATATTTCCCGCAGAGGAATATATCTGACTAGTAAGAATCTTAAAACCTATGTATTGATATGTGTCCGTAAGGGAATCAAGTGTGTTTAGACTGGGATAAATATGACAGTGAGAATCAGCTCAAACCCACTATAAAAAGGAATTTCAAAAATAAAACAAAAAAACTGGGAAATTCTTTACAATTCCTTCAGGGTCTCTGATGAAACCTGAAATGACCCTATCTACAATGACAGCTGGATGTGGCATAAGGCTGGACACTTGGGACTGAGAGGATTGGTGAGATTGGGTGAGCAAATGCAGACCCTTTAAAGCAATAATGCATGGCACACATTCCATGGGTCCCAACTCTCCAGGTTGAAGGGAATATTACTACAGATATAACATGTACGGGAATCCTAGAGAACGGACACACTGTGAATACGAAAGGTTTCTAAAACTCAACGAATAGTCCCTCTCCTGGTGCTCCGGTTTGACTTTCCATCTGCTTTATTATCAACCTCCCAACTTGGAGAGACAGCCCCTTTAACCTCCTGGTTCGCACAGGTTGCCAATTTGGCAGAGGATGAAAGGGAAGAGGGAGAACCAATGAGAGAGTAGCTGTTAGGCATTTGGACGGGCACATATCACTGTAATTTCCCGGCAGGAAGAAGAATTAACCAAAGTCTCAGCCCCCCACCGGGAATCAGTATAGATCCTGAACCAAAATTTTGGACTTGCGGTCAGCTCACCAAAAACGAGTTGAAAAATGGAGCTCAGGGGCACAGCAATTCACAAACTGGCCGAGTAATAAAGGACAACTATCGTCCAAAAATCTGTGGAGGGAAGGCAACGAGGCGGACTTGAAAGCGAGGCAGAATAGCAGGAAACAGATTTCCAGAGGTACGTTGGAATCGCCTTTAAAGCACAGGAAGAGGGGCACAACTTCGACAATGATGCACTTGGCCAAAAAGGGCGTATGCGTTTTCTTCTGAATATATTCAGGAGAAAACGCATACGACCTTTTTGGCCAAGCAAGCAAGCGGGCAATGCAAATCTCCACTACAAAGAAGTATCACTTCCCACCGTTCAAAAGGGACATCCACAAAATGTGTAAAAACCAGAAAGGCAAGACTGGTCCTGGAGAACAGGGAGCCTTGTTATGCTGATGGACGGGATGTAAATTGCCAACTGCCTCTCTGGAGGAGTGCATTTTGTTCCCTAAAACAAGTAAACAACAGAGCTACAGAGCCAAGGGCACTTCCAGTCTAGGGAATATACCTGGGAAAAACTGAAAATCAATAAGACAGAGCCACCCCAAAATTTTGGGCTGCACTGCTTACAAGGACCTCAACTTGGGTACACCTTAAATATCCCAGGAAATATAAAAATGGTTCAAAAAATTGTGGTACTTACGTACGATGGAATATCCCTCAGCCATGAAATCAATGTCATAACACCAGTAGCAGCAAAATGGGTGGATTCAGGTACGATGATTCTAAGTGAAATAAGTCACAGAGAAAAAGAAACTTATCATAAGATATCACTTATGAAGATCCTGTAAACATGGCTACACTTGAACTGAGTTAGGAAAGAGAACAGTGTCTCACATTTAGAAAACACTCTTATGCCTGCTTAAGGGGGAAGGAGAGGTGGGGTGATGCATAAAACCAGAGTTTGATATAAGCACAGGTACCGTTCCAAAAACCAACTATGGAATAGACAAGACCTACACCTTCCTCAGTGAAAGGGACTCAAAACCCCATATTTCCCGCAGAGGAATATATCTGACTAGTAAAGTAAGAATCTTAAAACCTATGTATTGATATGTCTCCGTAAGGGAATCAAGTGTGTCTAGACTGGGATAAATATGGCAGCGAGAATCAGCTCAAACCCACTATAAAAAGGAATTTCAAAAATAAAACAAAAAAACTGGGAAATTCTTTACAATTCCTTCAGGGTCTCTGATGAAACCTGAAATGACCCTATCTACACCGACAGCTGGATGTGGCATAAGGCTGGACACTTTGGACTGAGAGGATTGGTGAGATTGCCTGAACAAATGCAGACCATTTAAAGCAATAATGCATGGCACACATTCCATGGGTCCCAACTCTCCAGGTTGAAGGGAATATTACTACAGTTATAACATGTACGGGAAACCTAGAGAACGGACACACTGTGAATACGAAAGGTTTCTAAAACTCAACGAATAGTCCCTCTCCTGGTGCTCCGGTTTGACTTTCCATCTGCTTTACTATCAACCTCCCAACTTGGAGAGACAGCCCCTTTAACCTCCTGGTTCGCACAGGTTGCCAATTTGGCAGAGGATGAAAGGGAAGAGGGAGAACCAATGAGAGAGTAGCTGTTAGGCATTTGGACGGGCACATATCACTGTAATTTCCTGGCAGGAAGAAGAATTAACCAAAGTCTCAGCCCCCCTCCGGGAACCACTATAGGTCCTGAACCAAAATTTTGGACTTGCGGTCAGCTCACCAAAAACGAGTTGAAAAATGGAGCTCAGGGGCACAGCAATTCACAAACTGGCCGAGTAATAAAGGACAACTATCGTCCAAATATCTGTTGAGGGAAGGCCACGAGGCGGACTTGAAAGCGAGGCAGAAAAGCAGGAAACAGATTTCAAGAGGTACGTTGGAATCGCCTTTAAAGCACTGGAAGAGGGGCACAACTTCGACAATGATGCACTTGGCCAAAAAGGGCGTATGCGTTTTCTCCTGAATATATTCATGAGAAAACGCATACGCCCCTTTTGGCCAAGCAAGCAAGCGGGCAATGCAAATCTGCACTACAAAGAAGTATCACTTCCCACCGGTCAAATGGGACATCCACAAAATGTGTAAAATCCAGAAAGGCAAGACAGGCCCTGGAGAACAGGGAGCCTTGTTATGCTGATGGGCGGGATGTAAATTGCCAACTGCCTCTCTGGAGGAGTGCATTGTGTTCCCTAAAACAAGTAAACAACAGAGCTACAGAGCCAAGGGCACTTCCAGTCTAGGGAATATACCTTGGGAAAACTGAAAATCAAAAAGACACAGCCACCCCAAAATTTAGGGCTGCACTGCTTACAAGGACCTCAACTTGGGTACACCTTAAATATCCCAGGAAATATAAAAATGGTTCAAAAAATTGTGGTACTTACATACGATGGAATATCCCTCAGCCATGAAATCAATGTCATAAGACCAGTAGCAGCAAAATGGGTGGATTCAGGTACGATGATTCTAAGTGAAATAAGTCACAGAGAAAAAGAAACTTATCATAAGATATCACTTATGAAGATCCTGTAAACATGGCTACACTTGAACTGAGTTAGGAAAGAGAACAGTGTCTCACATTTAGAAAACACTCTTATGCCTGCTTAAGGGGGAAGGAGAGGTGGGGTGATGCATAAAACCAGAGTTTGATATAAGCAGAGGTACCGTTCCAAAAACCAACTATGGAATAGGAAAGACCTACACCTTCCTCAGTGAAAGGGACTCAAAACCCCATATTTCCCGCAGAGGAATATATCTGACTAGTAAGAATCTTAAAACCTATGTATTGATATGTCTCTGTAAGGGAACCAAGTGTGTCTAGACTGGCATAAACATGGCAGCGAGAATCAGCTCAAACCCACTATAAAAAGGAATTTCAAAAACAATACAAAAAACTGGGAAATTCTTTACAATTCATTCAGAGTCTCTGATGAAACCTGGACTGACCCTATCTACAACGACAGCTGGATGTGGCATAAGGCGGGACACTTGGACTGAGAGGATTGGTGAGATTGGGTGAACAAATGCAGAACCTTTAAAGCATTAATGCATGGCAGCCATTCCATGGGTCCCAACTCTCCAGGTTGAAGGGAATATTACTACAGATATAACATGTACGGGAAACCTAGAGAACGGACACACTGTGAATACGAAAGGTTTCTAAAACTCAACGAATAGTCCCTCTCCTGGTGCTCCGGTTTGACTTTCGACCTGCTTTACTATCAACCTCCCAACTTGGAGAGACAGCCCCTTTAACCTCCTGGTTCGCACAGGTTGCCAATTTGGCAGAGGATGAAAGGGAAGAGGGAGAACCAATGAGAGAGTAGCTGTTAGGCATTTGGACGGGCACATATCACTCTAATTTCCCGGCAGGAAGAAGAATTAACCAAAGTCTCAGCCCCCCACCGGGAACCAGCATAGATCCTGAACCAAAATTTTGGACCTGCGGTCAGCTCACTAAAAACGAGTTGAAAAATGGAGCTCAGGGGCACAGCAATTCACAAACTGGCCGAGTAATAAAGGACACCTATCGTCCAAAAATCTGTTGAGGGAAGGCAACGAGGTGGACTTGAAAGCGAAGCAGAATAGCAGGAAACAGATTTCAAGAGGTACGTTGGAATCAGCTTTAAAGCACCGGATGAGGGGCACAACTTCGGCAATGATGCACTTGGCCAAAAAGGGCGTATGCATTTTCTCCTGAATATATTCAGGAGAAAACGCATACGCCCTTTTTGGCCAAGCAAGCAAGCGGGCAATGCAAATCTGCACTACAAAGAAGTATCACTTCCCACCGGTCAAAAGGGACATCCACAAAATGTGTAAAAACCAGAAAGGCAAGACAGGCACTGGAGAACAGGGAGCCTTGTTATGCTGATGGGCGGATGTAAATTGCCAACTGCCTCTCTGGAGGAGTACATTGTGTTCCCTAAAACAAGTAAAGAACAGAGCTACAGAGCCAAGGGCACTTCCAGTCTAAGGAATATACCTTTGGAAAACTGAATATCAAAAAGACACAGCCACCCCACAATTTAGGGCTGCACTGCTTACAAGGACCTCAACTTGGGTACACCTTAAATATCCCAGGAAATATAAAAATGGTTCAAAAAATTGTGGTACTTACGTACGATGGAATATCCCTCAGCCATGAAATCAATGTCATAAGACCAGTAGCAGCAAAATGGGTGGATTCAGATACGATGATTCTAAGTGAAATAAGTCACACAGAAAAAGAAACTTATCATAAGATATCACTTATGAAGATCCTGTAAACATGGCTACACTTGAACTGAGTTAGGAAAGAGAACAGCGTCTCACATTTAGAAAACACTCTTATGCCTGCTTAAGGGGGAAGGAGAGGTGGGGTGATGCATAAAACCAGAGTTTGATATAAGCACAGGTACCGTTCCAAAAACCAACTATGGAATAGACAAGACCTACACCTTCCTCAGTGAAAGGGACTCAAAACCCCATATTTCCCGCAGAGGAATATATCTGACTAGTAAGAATCTTAAAACCTATGTATTGATATGTCTCCGTAAGGGAATCAAGTGTGTCTAGACTGGCATAAACATGGCAGCGAGAATCAGCTCAAACCCACTATAAAAAGGAATTTCAAAAACAAAACAAAAAAACTGGGAAATTCTTTACAATTCTTTCAGGGTCTCTGATGAAACCTGGAATGACCCTATCTACAACGACAGCTGGATGTGGCATAAGGCTGGACACTTTGGACTGAGAGGATTGGTGAGATTGGGTGAACAAATGCAGACCATTTAAAGCAATAATGCATGGCACAAATTCCATGGGTCCCAACTCTCCAGGTTGAAGGGAATATTACTACAGATATAACATGTACGGGAATCCTAGAGAACGGACACACTGTGAATACGAAAGGTTTCTAAAACTCAACGAATAGTCCCTCTCCTGGTGCTCCGGTTTGACTTTCCATCTGCTTTATTATCAACCTCCCAACTTGGAGAGACAGCCCCTTTAACCTCCTGGTTCGCACAGGTTGCCAATTTGGCAGAGGATGAAAGGGAAGAGGGAGAACCAATGAGAGAGTAGCTGTTAGGCATTTGGACGGGCACATATCACTGTAATTTCCCGGCAGGAAGAAGAATTAACCAAAGTCTCAGCCACCCACCGGGAATCAGTATAGATCCTGAACCAAAATTTTGGACTTGCGGTCAGCTCACCAAAAACGAGTTGAAAAATGGAGCTCAGGGGCACAGCAATTCACAAACTGGCCGAGTAATAAAGGACAACTATCGTCCAAAAATCTGTTGAGGGAAGGCAATGAGGCGGACTTGAAAGCGAGGCAGAATAGCAGGAAACAGATTTCAAGAGGTACGTTGGAATCGCCTTTAAAGCACAGGAAGAGGGGCACAACTTCGACAATGATGCACTTGGCCAAAAAGGGCGTATGCATTTTCTCCTGAATATATTCAGGAGAAAACGCATACGACCTTTTTGGCCAAGCAAGCAAGCGGGCAATGCAAATCTGCACTACAAAGAAGTATCACTTCCCACCGGTCAAAAGGGACATCCACAAAATGTGTAGAAACCAGAAAGGCAAGACAGGCCCTGGAGAACAGGGAGCCTTGTTATGCTGATGGGCGGGATGTAAATTGCCAACTGCCTCTCTGGAGGAGAGCATTGTGTTCCCTAAAACAAGTAAACAACAGAGCTACAGAGCCAAGGGCACTTCCAGTCTAGGGAATACACCTTGGGAAAACTGAAAATCAAAAAGACACAGCCACCCCAAAATTTAGGGCTGCACTGCTTACAAGGACCTCAACTTGGGTACACCTTAAATATCCCAGGAAATATAAAAATGGTTCAAAAAATTGTGGTACTTACGTACGATGGAATATCCCTCAGCCATGAAATCAATGTCATAAGACCAGTAGCAGCAAAATGGGTGGATTCAGGTACGATGATTCTAAGTGAAATAAGTCACACAGAAAAAGAAACTTATCATAAGATATCACTTATGAAGATCCTGTAAACATGGCTACACTTGAACTGAGTTAGGAAAGAGAACAGTGTCTCACATTTAGAAAACACTCTTATGCCTGCTTAAGGGGGAAGGAGAGGTGGGGTGATGCATAAAACCAGAGTTTGATATAAGCACAGGTACTGTTCCAAAAACCAACTATGGAATAGACAAGACCTACACCTTCCTCAGTGAAAGGGACTCAAAACCCCATATTTCCCGCAGAGGAATATATCTGACTAGTAAGAATCTTAAAAGCTACGTATTGATATGTCTCCGTAAGGGAATCAAGTGTGTCTAGACTGGGATAAATATGGCAGCGAGAATCAGCTCAAACCCACTATAAAAAGGAATTTCAAAAATAAAACAAAAAAACTGGGAAATTCTTTACAATTCCTTCAGGGTCTCTGATGAAACCAGAAATGACCCTATCTACAATGACAGCTGGATGTGGCATAAGGCTGGACACTTGGGACTGAGAGGATTGGTGAGACTGGGTGAGCAAATGCAGACCCTTTAAAGCAATAATGCATGGCACACATTCCATGGGTCCCAACTCTCCAGGTTGAAGGGAATATTACTACAGATATAACATGTACGGGAATCCTAGAGAACAGACACACTGTGAATACGAAAGGTTTCTAAAACTCAACGAAAGTCCCTCTCCTGGTGCTCCGGTTTGACTTTCCATCTGCTTTATTATAAACCTCCCAACTTGGAGAGACAGCCCCTTTAACCTCCTGGTTCGCACAGGTTGCCAATTTGGCAGAGGATGAAAGGGAAGAGGGAGAACCTATGAGAGAGTAGCTGTTAGGCATTTGGACGGGCACATATCACTGTAATTTCCCAGCAGGAAGAAGAATTAACCAAAGTCTCAGCCACCCACCGGGAATCAGTATAGATCCTGAACCAAAATTTTGAACTTGCGGTCAGCTCAACAAAAAAGAGTTGAAAAATGGAGCTCAGGGGCACAGCAATTCACATACTGGCCAAGTAATAAAGGACAACTATCGTCCAAAAATCTGTTGAGGGAAGGCAACGAGGCGGACTTGAAAGTGAGGCAGAATAGCAGGAAACAGATTTCAAGAGGTACGTTGGAATCGCCTTTAAAGCACAGGAAGAGGGGCACAACTTCGACAATGATGCACTTGGCCAAAAAGGGCGTATGTGTTTTCTCCTGAATATATTCAGGAGAAAACGCATACGCCCTTTTTGGCCAAGCAAGCAAGCGGGCAATGCAAATCTGCACTACAAAGAAGTATCACTTCCCACCAGTCAAAAGGGACATCCACAAAATGTGTAAAAACCAGAAAGTCAAGACAGGCCCTGGAGAACAGGGTGCCTTGTTATGCTGATGGGCGGGATGTAAATTGCCAACTGCCTCTCTGGAGGAGTGCATTGTGTTCCCTAAAACAAGTAAACAACAGAGTTACAGAGCCAAGGGCACTTCCAGTCTAGGGAATATACCTTGGGAAAACTGAAAATCAAAAAGACACAGCCACCCCAAAATTTAGGGCTGCACTGCTTACAAGGACCTCAACTTGGGTACACCTTAAATATCCCAGGAAATATATAAATGGTTCAAAAAATTGTGGTACTTACGTACGATGGAATATCCCTCAGCCATGAAATCAATGTCATAAGACCAGTAGCAGCAAAATGGGTGGATTCAGGTATGATGATTCTAAGTGAAATAAGTCACACAGAAAAAGAAACTTATCATAAGATATCACTTATGAAGATCCTGTAAACATGGCTACACTTGAACTGAGTTAGGAAAGAGAACAGTGTCTCACATTTAGAAAACACTCTTATGCCTGCTTAAGGGGGAAGGAGAGGTGGGGTGATGCATAAAACCAGAGTTTGATATAAGCACAGGTACCATTCCAAAAACCAACTATGGAATAGACAAGACCTACACCTTCCTCAGTGAAAGGGACTCAAAACCCCATATTTCCCGCAGAGGAATATATCTGACTAGTAAGAATCTTAAAAGCTACGTATTGATATGTCTCCGTAAGGGAATCAAGTGTGTCTAGACTGGGATAAATATGGCAGCGAGAATCAGCTCAAACCCACTATAAAAAGGAATTTCAAAAATAAAACAAAAAAACTGGGAAATTCTTTACAATTCCTTCAGGGTCTCTGATGAAACCTGAAATGACCCTATCTACAATGACAGCTGGATGTGGCATAAGGCTGGACACTTGGGACTGAGAGGATTGGTGAGATTGGGTGAGCAAATGCAGACCCTTTAAAGCAATAATGCATGGCACACATTCCATGGGTCCCAACTCTCCAGGTTGAAGGGAATATTACTACAGATATAACATGTACAGGAATCCTAGAGAACGGACACACTGTGAATACGAAAGGTTTCTAAAACTCAACGAATAGTCCCTCTCCTGGTGCTCCGGTTTGACTTTCCATCTGCTTTATTATCAACCTCCCAACTTGGAGAGACAGCCCCTTTAACCTCCTGGTTCGCACAGGTTGCCAATTTGGCAGAGGATGAAAGGGAAGAGGGAGAACCAATGAGAGAGTAGCTGTTAGGCATTTGGACAGGCACATATCACTGTAATTTCCCGGCAGGAAGAAGAATTAACCAAAGTCTCAGACACCCACCGGGAATCAGTATAGATCCTGAACCAAAATTTTGGACTTGCGGTCAGCTCACCAAAAACGAGTTGAAAAATGGAGCTCAGGGGCACAGCAATTCACAAACTGGCCGAGTAATAAAGGACAACTATCTTCCAAAAATCTGTTGAGGGAAGGCAACGAGGCGGACTTGAAAGCGAGGCAGAATAGCAGGAAACAGATTTCAAGAGGTACGTTGGAATCGCCTTTAAAGCACAGGAAGAGGGGCACAACTTCGACAATGATGCACTTGGCCAAAAAGGGCGTATGCGTTTTCTCCTGAATATATTCAGGAGAAAACGCATACGCCCTTTTTGGCCAAGCAAGCAAGCGGGCAATGCAAATCTGCACTACAAAGAAGTATCACTTCCCACCGGTCAAAAGGGACATCCACAAAATGTGTAAAAACCAGAAAGGCAAGACAGGCCCTGGAGAACAGGGAGCCTTGTTATGCTGATGGGCGGGATGTAAATTGCCAACTGCGTCTCTGGAGGAGTGCATTGTGTTCCCTAAAACAAGTAAACAACAGAGCTACAGAGCCAAGGGCACTTCCAGTCTAGGGAATATACCTTGGGAAAACTGAAAATCAAAAAGACACAGCCACCCCAAAATTTAGGGCTGCACTGCTTACAAGGACCTCAACTTGGGTACACCTTAAATATCCCAGGAAATATAAAAATGGTTCAAAAAATTGTGGTACTTACGTACGATGGAATATCCCTCAGCCATGAAATCAATGTCATAAGACCAGTAGCAGCAAAATGGGTGGATTCAGGTACGATGATTCTAAGTGAAATAAGTCACACAGAAAAAGAAACTTATCATAAGATATCACTTATGAAGATCCTGTAAACATGGCTACACTTGAACTGAGTTAGGAAAGAGAACAGTGTCTCACATTTAGAAAACACTCTTATGCCTGCTTAAGGGGGAAGGAGAGGTGGGGTGATGCATAAAACCAGAGTTTGATATAAGCACAGGTACCGTTCCAAAAATCAACTATGGAATAGACAAGACCTACACCTTCCTCAGTGAAAGGGACTCAAAACCCCATATTTCCCGCAGAGGAATATATCTAACTAGTAAGAATCTTAAAAGCTACGTATTGATATGTCTCCGTAAGGGAATCAAGTGTGTCTAGACTGGGATAAATACGGCAGCGAGAATCAGCTCAAACCCACTATAAAAAGGAATTTCAAAAATAAAACAAAAAAACTGGGAAATTCTTTACAATTCCTTCAGGGTCTCTGATGAAACCTGAAATGACCCTATCTACAATGACAGCTGGATGTGGCATAAGGCTGGACACTTGGGACTGAGAGGATTGGTGAGATTGGGTGAGCAAATGCAGACCCCTTAAAGCAATAATGCATGGCACACATTCCATGGGTCCCAACTCTCCAGGTTGAAGGGAATATTACTACAGATATAACATGTACGGGAATCCTAGAGAATGGACACACTGTGAATACGAAAGGTTTCTAAAACTCAACGAATAGTCCCTCTCCTGGTGCTCCGGTTTGACTTTCCATCTGCTTTATTATCAACCTCCCAACTTGGAGAGACAGCCCCTTTAACCTCCTGGTTCGCACAGGTTGCCAATTTGGCAGAGGATGAAAGGGAAGAGGGAGAACCAATGAGAGAGTAGCTGTTAGGCATTTGGACAGGCACATATCACTGTAATTTCCCGGCAGGAAGAAGAATTAACCAAAGTCTCAGCCACCCACCGGGAATCAGTATAGATCCGGAACCAAAATTTTGGACTTGCGGTCAGCTCACCAAAAACGAGTTGAAAAATGGAGCTCAGGGGCACAGCAATTCACAAACTGGCCGAGTAATAAAGGACAACTATCGTCCAAAAATCTGTTGAGGGAAGGCAACGAGGCGGACTTGAAAGCGAGGCAGAATAGCAGGAAACAGATTTCAAGAGGTACGTTGGAATCGCCTTTAAAGCACAGGAAGAGGGGCACAACTTCGACAATGATGAACTTGGCCAAAAAGGGCGTATGCGTTTTCTCCTGAATATATTCAGGAGAAAACGCATACGCCCTTTTTGGCCAAGCAAGCAAGCGGGCAATGCAAATCTGCACTACAAAGAAGTATCACTTCCCACCGGTCAAAAGGGACATCCACAAAATGTGTAAAAACCAGAAAGGCAAGACAGGCCCTGGAGAACAGGGAGCCTTGTTATGCTGATGGGCGGGATGTAAATTGCCAACTGCCTCTCTGGAGGAGTGCATTGTGTTCCCTAAAACAAGTAAACAACAGAGCTACAGAGCCAAGGGCACTTCCAGTCCAGGGAATATACCTGGGAAAAACTGAAAATCAATAAGACAGAGCCACCCCAAAATTTAGGGCTGCACTGCTTACAAGGACCTCAACTTGGGTACACCTTAAATATCCCAGGAAATATAAAATTGGTTCAAAAAATTGTGGTACTTACGTACGATGGAATATCCCTCAGCCATGAAATCAATGTCATAAGACCAGTAGCAGCAAAATGGGTGGATTCAGGTACGATGATTCTAAGTGAAATAAGTCACAGAGAAAAAGAAACTTATCATAAGTTATCACTTATGAAGGTCCTGTAAACATGGCTACACTTGAACTGAGTTAGGAAAGAGAACAGTGTCTCACATTTAGAAAACACTCTTATGCCTGCTTAAGGGGGAAGGAGAGGTGGGGTGATGCATAAAACCAGAGTTTGATATAAGCACAGGTACCGTTCCAAAAACCAACTATGGAATAGACAAGACCTACACCTTCCTCAGTGAAAGGGACTCAAAACCCTATATTTCCCGCAGAGGAATATATCTGACTAGTAAGAATCTTAAAACCTATGTATTGATATGTCTCCGTAAGGGAATCAAGTGTGTCTAGACAGGCATAAACATGGCAGTGAGAATCAGCTCAAACCCACTATAAAAAGGAATTTCAAAAACAAAACAAAAAAACTGGGAAATTCTTTACGATTCCTTCAGGGTCTCTGATGAAACCTGAAATGACCCTATCTACAATGACAGCTGGATGTGGCATAAGGCTGGACACTTGGGACTGAGAGGATTGGTGAGATTGGGTGAGCAAATGCAGACCCTTTAAAGCAATAATGCATGGCACACATTCCATGGGTCCCAACTCTCCAGGTTGAAGGGAATATTACTACAGATATAACATGTACGGGAATCCTAGAGAACGGACACACTGTGAATACGAAAGGTTTCTAAAACTCAACGAATAGTCCCTCTCCTGGTGCTCCGGTTTGACTTTCCATCTGCTTTATTATCAACCTCCCAACTTGGAGAGACAGCCCCTTTAAGCTCCTGGTTCGCACAGGTTGCCAATTTGGCGGAGGATGAAAGGGAAGAGGGAGAACCAATGAGAGAGTAGCTGTTAGGCATTTGGACGGGCACATATCACTGTAATTTCCCGGCAGGAAGAAGAATTAACCAAAGTCTCAGCCACCCACCGGGAATCAGTATAGATCCTGAACCAAAATTTTGGACTTGCGGTCAGCTCACCAAAAACGAGTTGAATAATGGAGCTCAGGGGCACAGCAATTCACAAACTGGCCGAGTAATAAAGGACAACTATCGTCCAAAAATCTGTTGAGGGAAGGCAATGAGGCGGACTTGAAAGCGTGGCAGAATAGCAGGAAACAGATTTCAAGAGGTACGTTGGAATCGCCTTTAAAGCACAGGAAGAGGGGCACAACTTCGACAATGATGCACTTGGCCAAAAAGGGCGTATGCGTTTTCTCCTGAATATATTCAGGAGAAAACGCATACGCCCTTTTTGGCCAAGCAAGCAAGCGGGCAATGCAAATCTGCACTACAAAGAAGTATCACTTCCCACCAGTCAAAAGGGACATCCACAAAATGTGTAAAAACCAGAAAGGCAAGACAGGCCCTGGAGAACAGGGTGCCTTGTTATGCTGATGGGCGGGATGTAAATTGCCAGTGCCTCTCTGGAGGAGTGCATTGTGTTCCCTAAAACAAGTAAACAACAGAGCTACAGAGCCAAGGGCACTTCCAGTCTAGGGAATATACCTTGGGAAAACTGAAAATCAAAAAGACACAGCCACCCCAAAATTTAGGGCTGCACTGCTTACAAGGACCTCAACTTGGGTACACCTTAAATATCCCAGGAAATATAAAAATGGTTCAAAAAATTGTGGTACTTACGTACGTTGGAATATCCCTCAGCCATGAAATCAATGTCATAAGACCAGTAGCAGCAAAATGGGTGGATTCAGGTACGATGATTCTAAGTGAAATAAGTCACACAGAAAAAGAAACTTATCATAAGATATCACTTATGAAGATCCTGTAAACATGGCTACACTTGAACTGAGTTAGGAAAGAGAACAGTGTCTCACATTTAGAAAACACTCTTATGCCTGCTTAAGGGGGAACGAGAGGTGGGGTGATGCATAAAACCAGAGTTTGATATAAGCAGAGGTACCGTTCCAAAAACCAACTATGGAATAGACAAGACCTACACCTTCCTCAGTGAAAGGGACTCAAAACCCCATATTTCCCGCAGAGGAATATATCTGACTAGTAAAGTAAGAATCTTAAAACCTATGTATTGATATGTCTCCGTAAGGGAATCAAGTGTGTCTAGACTGGGATAAATATGGCAGCGAGAATCAGCTCAAACCCACTATAAAAAGGAATTTCAAAAATAAAACAAAAAAACTGGGAAATTCTTTACAATTCCTTCAGGGTCTCTGATGAAACCTGAAATGACCCTATCTACAACGACAGCTGGATGTGGCATAAGGCTGGACACTTGGGACTGAGAGGATTGGTGAGATTGGGTGAGCAAATGCAGACCCTTTAAAGCAATAATGCATGGCACACATTCCATGGGTCCCAACTCTCCAGGTTGAAGGGAATATTACTACAGATATAACATGTACGGGAATCCTAGAGAATGGACACACTGTGAATACGAAAGGTTTCTAAAACTCAACGAATAGTCCCTCTCCTGGTGCTCCGGTTTGACTTTCCATCTGCTTTATTATCAACCTCCCAACTTGGAGAGACAACCCCTTTAACCTCCTGGTTCGCACAGGTTGCCAATTTGGCAGAGGATGAAAGGGAAGAGGGAGAACCAATGAGAGAGTAGCTGTTAGGCATTTGGACGGGCACATATCACTGTAATTTCCCGGCAGGAAGAAGAATTAACCAAAGTCTCAGCCACCCACCGGGAATCAGTATAGATCCTGAACCAAAATTTTGGACTTGCGGTCAGCTCACCAAAAACGAGTTGAAAAATGGAGCTCAGGGGCACAGCAATTCACAAACTGGCCGAGTAATAAAGGACAACTATCGTCCAAAAATCTGTTGAGGGAAGGCAACGAGGTGGACTTGAAAGCGAGGCAGAATAGCAGGAAACAGATTTCAAGAGGTAAGTTGGAATCGCCTTTAAAGCACAGGAAGAGGGGCACAACTTCGTCAATGATGCACTTGGCCAAAAAGGGCGTATGCGTTTTCTCCTGAATATATTCAGGAGAAAACGCATACGCCCTTTTTGGCCAAGCAGGCAAGCGGGCAATGCAATTCTGCACTACAAAGAAGTATCACTTCCCACCGGTCAAAAGGGACATCCACAAAATGTGTAAAAACCAGAAAGGCAAGACAGGCCCTAGAGAACAAGGAGCCTTGTTATGCTGATGGGCGGGATGTAAATTGCCAACTGCCTCTCTGGAGGAGTGCATTGTGTTCCCTAAAACAAGTAAACAACAGAGCTACAGAGCCAAGGGCACTTCCAGTCTAGGGAATATACCTTGGGAAAACTGAAAATCAAAAAGACACAGCCACCCCAAAATTTAGGGCTGCACTGCTTACAAGGACCTCAACTTGGGTACACCTTAAATATCCCAGGAAATATAAAAATGGTTCAAAAAATTGTGGTACTTACGTACGATGGAATATCCCTCAGCCATGAAATCAATGTCATAAGACCAGTAGCAGCAAAATGGGTGGATTCAGGTACGATGATTCTAAGTGAAATAAGTCACACAGAAAAAGAAACTTATCATAAGATATCACTTATGAAGATCCTGTAAACATGGCTACACTTGAACTGAGTTAGGAAAGAGAACAGTGTCTCACATTTAGAAAACACTCTTATGCCTGCTTAAGGGGGAAGGAGAGGTGGGGTGATGCATAAAACCAGAGTTTGATATAAGCACAGGTACCGTTCCAAAAACCAACTATGGAATAGACAAGACCTACACCTTCCTCAGTGAAAGGGACTCAAAACCCCATATTTCCCGCAGAGGAATATATCTGACTAGTAAGAATCTTAAAAGCTACGTATTGATATGTCTCCGTAAGGGAATCAAGTGTGTCTAGACTGGGATAAATATGGCAGCGAGAATCAGCTCAAACCCACTATAAAAATGAATTTCAAAAATAAAACAAAAAAACTGGGAAATTCTTTACAATTCCTTCAGGGTCTCTGATGAAACCTGAAATGACCCTATCTACAATGACAGCTGGATGTGGCATAAGGCTGGACACTTGGGACTGAGAGGATTGGTGAGATTGGGTGAGCAAATGCAGACCCTTTAAAGCAATAATGCATGGCACACATTCCATGGGTCCCAACTCTCCAGGTTGAAGGGAATATTACTACAGATATAACATGTACGGGAATCCTAGAGAACGGACACACTGTGAATACGAAAGGTTTCTAAAACTCAACGAATAGTCCCTCTCCTGGTGCTCTGGTTTGACTTTCCATCTGCTTTATTATCAACCTCCCAATTTGGAGAGACAGCCCCTTTAACCTCCTGGTTCGCACAGGTTGCCAATTTGGCAGAGGATGAAAGGGAAGAGGGAGAACCAATGAGAGAGTAGCTGTTAGGCATTTGGACGGGCACATATCACTGTAATTTCCCGGCAGGAAGAAGAATTAACCAAAGTCTCAGCCACCCACCGGGAATCAGTATAGATCCTGAACCAAAATTTTGGACTTGCGGTCAGCTCACCAAAAACGAGTTGAAAAATGGAGCTCAGGGGCACAGCAATTCACAAACTGGCCGAGTAATAAAGGACAACTATCGTCCAAAAATCTGTTGAGGGAAGGCAACGAGGTGGACTTGAAAGCGAGGCAGAATAGCAGGAAACAGATTTCAAGAGGTACGTTGGAATCGCCTTTAAAGCACAGGAAGAGGGGCACAACTTCGACAATGATGCACTTGGCCAAAAAGGGCGTATGCGTTTTCTCCTGAATATATTCAGGAGAAAACGCATACGCCCTTTTTGGCCAAGCAAGCAAGCGGGCAATGCAAATCTGCACTACAAAGAAGTATCACTTCCCACCGGTCAAAAGGGACATCCACAAAATGTGTAAAAACCAGAAAGGCAAGACAGGCCCTGGAGAACAGGGTGCCTTGTTATGCTGATGGGCGGGATGTAAATTGCCAACTGCCTCTCTGGAGGAGTGCATTGTGTTCCCTAAAACAAGTAAACAACAGAGCTACAGAGCCAAGGGCACTTCCAGTCTAGGGAATATACCTTGGGAAAACTGAAAATCAAAAAGACACAGCCACCCCAAAATTTAGGGCTGCACTGCTTACAAGGACCTCAACTTGGGTACACCTTAAATATCCCAGGAAATATAAAAATGGTTCAAAAAATTGTGGTACTTACGTACGATGGAATATCCCTCAGCCATGAAATCAATGTCATAAGACCAGTAGCAGCAAAATGGGTGGATTCAGGTACGATGATTCTAAGTGAAATAAGTCACAGAGAAAAAGAAACTTATCATAAGATATCACTTATGAAGATCCTGTAAACATGGCTACACTTGAACTGAGTTAGGAAAGAGAACAGTGTCTCACATTTAGAAAACACTCTTATGCCTGCTTAAGGGGGAAGGAGAGGTGGGGTGATGCATAAAACCAGAGTTTGATATAAGCACAGGTACCGTTCCAAAAACCAACTATGGAATAGACAAGACCTACACCTTCCTCAGTGAAAGGGACTCAAAACCCCATATTTCCCGCAAAGGAATATATCTGACTAGTAAGAATCTTAAAACCTATGTATTGATATGTGTCCGTAAGGGAATCAAGTGTGTCTAGACTGGGATAAATATGGCAGCGAGAATCAGCTCAAACCCACTATAAAAAGGAATTTCAAAAATAAAACAAAAAAACTGGGAAATTCTTTACAATTCCTTCAGGGTCTCTGATGAAACCTGAAATGACCCTATCTACAATGACAGCTGGATGTGGCATAAGGCTGGACACTTGGGACTGAGAGGATTGGTGAGATTGGCTGAGCAAATGCAGACCCTTTAAAGCAATAATGCATGGCACACATTCCATGGGTCCCAACTCTCCAGGTTGAAGGGAATATTACTACAGATATAACATGTACGGGAATCCTAGAGAACGGACACACTGTGAATACGAAAGGTTTCTAAAACTCAACGAATAGTCCCTCTCCTGGTGCTCCGGTTTGACTTTCCATCTGCTTTATAATCAACCTCCCAACTTGGAGAGACAGCCCCTTTAACCTCCTGGTTCGCACAGGATGCCAATTTGGCAGAGGATGAAAGGGAAGAGGGAGAACCAATGAGAGAGTAGCTGTTAGGCATTTGGACGGGCACATATCACTGTAATTTCCCGGCAGGAAGAAGAATTAACCAAAGCCTCAGCCACCCACCGGGAATCAGTATAGATCCTGAACCAAAATTTTGGACTTGCGGTCAGCTCACCAAAAACGAGTTGAAAAATGGAGCTCAGGGGCACAGCAATTCACAAACTGGCCGAGTAATAAAGGACAACTATCGTCCAAAAATCTGTGGAGGGAAGGCAATGAGGCGGACTTGAAAGCGTGGCAGAATAGCAGGAAACAGATTTCAAGAGGTACGTTGGAATCGCCTTTAAAGCACAGGAAGAGGGGCACAACTTCGACAATGATGCACTTGGCCAAAAAGGGCGTATGCGTTTTCTCCTGAATATATTCAGGAGAAAACGCATACGCCCTTTTTGGCCAAGCAAGCAAGCGGGCAATGCAAATCTGCACTACAAAGAAGTATCACTTCCCACCAGTCAAAAGGGACATCCACAACATGTGTAAAAACCAGAAAGGCAAGACAGGCCCTGGAGAACAGGGTGCCTTGTTATGCTGATGGTCGGGATGTAAATTGCCAATGCCTCTCTGGAGGAGTGCATTGTGTTCCCTAAAACAAGTAAACAACAGAGCTACAGAGCCAAGGGCACTTCCAGTCTAGGGAATATACCTTGGGAAAACTGAAAATCAAAAAGACACAGCCACCCCAAAATTCAGGGCTGCACTGCTTACAAGGACCTCAACTTGGGTACACCTTAAATATCCCAGGAAATATAAAAATGGTTCAAAAAATTGTGGTACTTACGTACGATGGAATATCCCTCAGCCATGAAATCAATGTCATAAGACCAGTAGCAGCAAAATGGGTGGATTCAGGTACGATGATTCTAAGTGAAATAAGTCACACAGAAAAAGAAACTTATCATAAGATATCACTTATGAAGATCCTGTAAACATGGCTACACTTGAACTGAGTTAGGAAAGAGAACAGTGTCTCACATTTAGAAAACACTCTTATGCCTGCTTAAGGGGGAAGGAGAGGTGGGGTGATGCATAAAACCAGAGTTTGATATAAGCACAGGTACCGTTCCAAAAACCAACTATGGAATAGACAAGACCTACACCTTCCTCAGTGAAAGGGACTCAAAACCCCATATTTCCCGCAGAGGAATATATCTGACTAGTAAGAATCTTAAAAGCTACGTATTGATATGTCTCCGTAAGGGAATCAAGTGTGTCTAGACTGGGATAAATATGGCAGCGAGAATCAGCTCAAACCCACTATAAAAAGGAATTTCAAAAATAAAACAAAAAAACTGGGAAATTCTTTACAATTCCTTCAGGGTCTCTGATGAAACCTGAAATGACCCTATCTACAATGACAGCTGGATGTGGCATAAGGCTGGACACTTGGGACTGAGAGGATTGGTGAGATTGGGTGAGCAAATGCAGACCCTTTAAAGCAATAATGCATGGCACACATTCCATGGGTCCCAACTCTCCAGGTTGAAGGGAATATTACTACAGATATAACATGTACGGGAATCCTAGAGAACGGACACACTGTGAATACGAAAGGTTTCTAAAACTCAACGAATAGTCCCTCTCCTGGTGCTCCGGTTTGACTTTCCATCTGCTTTATTATCAACCTCCCAACTTGGAGAGACAGCCCCTTTAACCTCCTGGTTCGCACAGGTTGCCAATTTGGCAGAGGATGAAAGGGAAGAGGGAGAACCAATGAGAGAGTAGCTGTTAGGCATTTGGACGGGCACATATCACTGTAATTTCCCGGCAGGAAGAAGAATTAACCAAAGTCTCAGCCACCCACCGGGAATCAGTATAGATCCTGAACCAAAATTTTGGACTTGCGGTCAGCTCACCAAAAACGAGTTGAAAAATGGAGCTCAGGGGCACAGCAATTCACAAACTGGCCGAGTAATAAAGGACAACTATCGTCCAAAAATCTGTTGAGGGAAGGCAACGAGGCGGACTTGAAAGCGAGGCAGAATAGCAGGAAACAGATTTCCAGAGGTACGTTGGAATCGCCTTTAAAGCACAGGAAGAGGGGCACAACTTCGACAATGATGCACTTGGCCAAAAAGGGCGTATGCGTTTTCTCCTGAATATATTCAGGAGAAAACGCATACGCCCTTTTTGGCCAAGCAAGCAAGCGGGCAATGCAAATCTGCACTACAAAGAAGTATCACTTCCCACCGGTCAAAAGGGACATCCACAAAATGTGTAAAAACCAGAAAGGCAAGACAGGCCCTGGAGAACAGGGAGCCTTGTTATGCTGATGGGTGGGATGTAAATTGCCAACTGCCTCTCTGGAGGAGTGCATTGTGTTCCCTAAAACAAGTAAACAACAGAGCTACAGAGCCAAGGGCACTTCCAGTCTAGGGAATATACCTTGGGAAAACTGAAAATCAAAAAGACACAGCCACCCCAAAATTTAGGGCTACACTGCTTACAAGGACCTCCACTTGGGTACACCTTAAATATCCCAGGAAATATAAAAATAGTTCAAAAAATTGTGGTACTTACGTACGATGGAATATCCCTCAGCCATGAAATCAATGTCATAAGAACAGTAGCAGCAAAATGGCTGGATTCAGGTACGATGATTCTAAGTGAAATAAGTCACAGAGAAAAAGAAACTTATCATAAGATATCACTTATGAAGATCCTGTAAACATGGCTACACTTGAACTGAGTTAGGAAAGAGAACAGTGTCTCACATTTAGAAAACACTCTTATGCCTGCTTAAGGGGGAAGGAGAGGTGGGGTGATGCATAAAACCAGAGTTTGATATAAGCACAGGTACCGTTCCAAAAACCAACTATGGAATAGACAAGACCTACACCTTCCTCAGTGAAAGGGACTCAAAACCCCATATTTCCCGCAGAGGAATATATCTGACTAGTAAGAATCTTAAAACCTATGTATTGATATGTCTCCGTAAGGGAATCAAGTGTGTCTAGACTGGGATAAATATGGCAGCGAGAATCAGCTCAAACCCACTATAAAAAGGAATTTCAAAAATAAAACAAAAAAACTGGGAAATTCTTTACAATTCCTTCAGGGTCTCTGATGAAACCTGAAATGACCCTTTCTACAATGAAAGCTGGATGTGGCCTAAGGCTGGACACTTGGGACTGAGAGGATTGGTGAGATTGGGTGAGCAAATGCAGACCCTTTAAAGCAATAATGCATGGCACACATTCCATGGGTCCCAACTCTCCAGGTTGAAGGGAATATTACTACAGATATAACATGTACGGGAATCCTAGAGAACGGACACACTGTGAATACGAAAGGTTTCTAAAACTCAACGAATAGTCCCTCTCCTGGTGCTCCGGTTTGACTTTCCATCTGCTTTATTATCAACCTCCCAACTTGGAGAGACAGCCCCTTTAACCTCCTGGTTCGCACAGGTTGCCAATTTAGCAGAGGATGAAAGGGAAGAGGGAGAACCAATGAGAGAGTAGCTGTTAGGCATTTGGACAGGCACATATCACTGTAATTTCCCGGCAGGAAGAAGAATTAACCAAAGTCTCAGCCACCCACCGGGAATCAGTATAGATCCTGAACCAAAATTTTGGACTTGCGGTCAGCTCACCAAAAACGAGTTGAAAAATGGAGCTCAGGGGCACAGCAATTCACAAACTGGCCGAGTAATAAAGGACAACTATCGTCCAAAAATCTGTTGAGGGAAGGCAACGAGGCGGACTTGAAAGCGAGGCAGAATAGCAGGATACAGATTTCCAGAGGTACGTTGGAATCGCCTTTAAAGCACAGGAAGAGGGGCACAACTTCGACAATGATGCACTTGGCCAAAAAGGGCGTATGCGTTTTCTCCTGAATATATTCAGGAGAAAACGCATACGCCCTTTTTGGCCAAGCAAGCAAGCGGGCAATGCAAATCTGCACTACAAAGAAGTATCACTTCCCACCGGTCAAAAGGGACATCCACAAAATG
This sequence comes from Hyperoodon ampullatus, assembly GCF_949752795.1. Lineage (NCBI taxonomy): Eukaryota > Metazoa > Chordata > Mammalia > Artiodactyla > Ziphiidae > Hyperoodon > Hyperoodon ampullatus. The sequence continues at coordinate 1,628,885 of NW_027641044.1, read as the reverse complement.
TGTAAAAACCAGAAAGGAAAGACAGGCCCTGGAGAACAGGGAGCCTTGTTATGCTGATGGGCGGGATGTAAATTGCCAACTGCCTCTCTGGAGGAGTGCATTGTGTTCCCTAAAACAAGTAAACAACAGAGCTACAGAGCCAAGGGCACTTCCAGTCTAGGGAATATACCTTGGGAAAACTGAAAATCAAAAAGACACAGCCACCCCAAAATTTAGGGCTGCACTGCTAACAAGGACCTCAACTTGGGTACACCTTAAATATCCCAGGAAATATAAAAATGGTTCAAAAAATTGTGGTACTTACGTACGATGGAATATCCCTCAGCCATGAAATCAATGTCATAAGACCAGTAGCAGCAAAATGCGTGGATTCAGGTACGATGATTCTAAGTGAAATAAGTCACACAGAAAAAGAAACTTATCATAAGATATCACTTATGAAGATCCTGTAAACATGGCTACACTTGAACTGAGTTAGGAAAGAGAACAGTGTCTCACATTTAGAAAACACTCTTATGCCTGCTTAAGGGGGAAGGAGAGGTGGGGTGATGCATAAAACCAGAGTTTGATATAAGCACAGGTACCGTTCCAAAAACCAACTATGGAATAGACAAGACCTACACCTTCGTCAGTGAAAGGGACTCAAAACCCCATATTTCCCGCAGAGGAATATATCTGACTAGTAAGAATCTTAAAATCTATGTATTGATATGTCTCTGTAAGGGAATCAAGTGTGTCTAGACTGGGATAAATATGGCAGCGAGAATCAGCTCAAACCCACTATAAAAAGGAATTTCAAAAATAAAACAAAAAAACTGGGAAATTCTTTACAATTCCTTCAGGGTCTCTGATGAAACCTGAAATGACCCTATCTACAATGACAGCTGGATGTGGCATAAGGCTGGACACTTGGGACTGAGAGGATTGGTGAGATTGGCTGAGCAAATGCAGACCCTTTAAAGCAATAATGCATGGCACACATTCCATGGGTCCCAACTCTCCAGGTTGAAGGGAATATTACTACAGATATAACATGTACGGGAATCCTAGAGAACGGACACACTGTGAATACGAAAGGTTTCTAAAACTCAACGAATAGTCCCTCTCCTGGTGCTCCGGTTTGACTTTCCATCTGCTTTATTATCAACCTCCCAACTTGGAGAGACAGCCCCTTTAACCTCCTGGTTCGCACAGGTTGCCAATTTGGCAGAGGATGAAAGGGAAGAGGGAGAACCAATGAGAGAGTAGCTGTTAGGCATTTGGACGGGCACATATCACTGTAATTTCCCGGCAGGAAGAAGAATTAACCAAAGTCTCAGCCACCCACCGGGAATCAGTATAGATCCTGAACCAAAATTTTGGACTTGCGGTCAGCTCACCAAAAACGAGTTGAAAAATGGAGCTCAGGGGCACAGCAATTCACAAACTGGCCGAGTAATAAAGGACAACTATCGTCCAAAAATCTGTTGAGAGAAGGCAACGAGGTGGACTTGAAAGCGAGGCAGAATAGCAGGAAACAGATTTCAAGAGGTACGTAGGAATCGCCTTTAAAGCACAGGAAGAGGGGCACAACTTCGACAATGATGCACTTGGCCAAAAAGGCGTATGCGTTTTCTCCTGAATATATTCAGGAGAAAACGCATACGCCCTTTTTGGCCAAGCAAGCAAGCGGGCAATGCAAATCTGCACTACAAAGAAGTATCACTTCCCACCGGTCAAAAGGGACATCCACAAAATGTGTAAAAACCAGAAAGGCAAGACAGGCCCTGGAGAACAGGGTGCCTTGTTATGCTGATGGGCGGGATGTAAATTGCCAACTGCCTCTCTGGAGGAGTGCATTGTGTTCCCTAAAACAAGTAAACAACAGAGCTACAGAGCCAAGGGCACTTCCAGTCTAGGGAATATACCTTGGGAAAACTGAAAATCAAAAAGACACAGCCACCCCAAAATTTAGGGCTGCACTGCTTACAAGGACCTCAACTTGGGTACACCTTAAATATCCCAGGAAATATAAAAATGGTTCAAAAAATTGTGGTACTTACGTACGATGGAATATCCCTCAGCCATGAAATCAATGTCATAAGACCAGTAGCAGCAAAATGGGTGGATTCAGGTACGATGATTCTAAGTGAAATAAGTCACACAGAAAAAGAAACTTATCATAAGATATCACTTATGAAGATCCTGTAAACATGGCTACACTTGAACTGAGTTAGGAAAGAGAACAGTGTCTCACATTTAGAAAACACTCTTATGCCTGCTTAAGGGGGAAGGAGAGGTGGGGTGATGCATAAAACCAGAGTTTGATATAAGCACAGGTACCGTTCCAAAAACCAACTATGGAATACACAAGACCTACACCTTCCTCAGTGAAAGGGACTCAAAACCCCATATTTCCCGCAGAGGAATATATCTGACTAGTAAGAATCTTAAAACCTATGTATTGATATGTGTCCGTAAGGGAATCAAGTGTGTCTAGACTGGGATAAATATGGCAGCGAGAATCAGCTCAAACCCACTATAAAAAGGAATTTCAAAAATAAAACAAAAAAACTGGGAAATTCTTTACAATTCCTTCAGGGTCTCTGATGAAACCTGAAATGACCCTATCTACAATGACAGCTGGATGTGGCATAAGGCTGGACACTTGGGACTGAGAGGATTGGTGAGATTGGGTGAGCAAAGGCAGACCCTTTAAAGCAATAATGCATGGCACACATTCCATGGGTCCCAACTCTCCAGGTTGAAGGGAATATTACTACAGATATAACATGTATGGGAATCCTAGAGAACGGACACACTGTGAATACGAAAGGTTTCTAAAACTCAACGAATAGTCCCTCTCCTGGTGCTCCGGTTTGACTTTCCATCTGCTTTATTATCAACCTCCCAACTTGGAGAGACAGCCCCTTTAACCTCCTGGTTCGCACAGGTTGCCAATTTGGCAGAGGATGAAAGGGAAGAGGGAGAACCAATGAGAGAGTAGCTGTTAGGCATTTGGACAGGCACATATCACTGTAATTTCCCGGCAGGAAGAAGAATTAACCAAAGTCTCAGCCACCCACCGGGAATCAGTATAGATCCTGAACCAAAATTTTGGACTTGCGGTCAGCTCACCAAAAACGAGTTGAAAAATGGAGCTCAGGGGCACAGCAATTCACAAACTGGCCGAGTAATAAAGGACAACTATCGTCCAAAAATCTGTTGAGGGAAGGCAATGAGGCGGACTTGAAAGCGAGGCAGAATAGCAGGAAACAGATTTCCAGAGGTACGTTGGAATCGCCTTTAAAGCACAGGAAGAGGGGCACAACTTCGACAATGATGCACTTGGCCAAAAAGGGCGTATGCGTTTTCTCCTGAATATATTCAGGAGAAAACGCATACGCCCTTTTTGGCCAAGCAAGCAAGCGGGCAATGCAAATCTGCACTACAAAGAAGTATCACTTCCCACCGGTCAAAAGGGACATCCACAAAATGTGTAAAAACCAGAAAGGCAAGACAGTCCCTGGAGAACAGGGAGCCTTGTTATGCTGATGGGCGGGATGTAAATTGCCAACTGCCTCTCTGGAGGAGTGCATTGTGTTCCCTAAAACAAGTAAACAACAGAGCTACAGAGCCAAGGGCACTTCCAGTCTAGGGAATATACCTTGGGAAAACTGAAAATCAAAAAGACACAGCCACCCCAAAATTTAGGGCTGCACTGCTTACAAGGACCTCAACTTGGGTACACCTTAAATATCCCAGGAAATATAAAAATGGTTCAAAAAATTGTGGTACTTACGTACGATGGAATATCCCTCAGCCATGAAATCAATGTCATAAGACCAGTAGCAGCAAAATGGGTGGATTCAGGTACGATGATTCTAAGTGAAATAAGTCACACAGAAAAAGAAACTTATCATAAGATATCACTTATGAAGATCCTGTAAACATGGCTACACTTGAACTGAGTTAGGAAAGAGAACAGTGTCTCACATTTAGAAAACACTCTTATGCCTGCTTAAGGGGGAAGGAGAGGTGGGGTGATGCATAAAACCAGAGTTTGATATAAGCACAGGTACCGTTCCAAAAACCAACTATGGAATAGACAAGACCTACACCTTCCTCAGTGAAAGGGACTCAAAACCCCATATTTCCCGCAGAGGAATATATCTGACTAGTAAGAATTTTAAAATCTATGTATTGATATGTCTCTGTAAGGGAATCAAGTGTGTCTAGACTGGGGTAAATATGGCAGCGAGAATCAGCTCAAACCCACTATAAAAAGGAATTTCAAAAATAAAACAAAAAAACTGGGAAATTCTTTACAATTCCTTCAGGGTCTCTGATGAAACCTGAAATGACCCTATCTACAATGACAGCTGGATGTGGCATAAGGCTGGACACTTGGGACTGAGAGGATTGGTGAGATTGGGTGAGCAAATGCAGACCCTTTAAAGCAATAATGCATGGCACACATTCCATGGGTCCCAACTCTCCAGGTTGAAGGGAATATTACTACAGATATAACATGTACGGGAATCCTAGAGAACGGACACACTGTGAATACGAAAGGTTTCTAAAACTCAACGAATAGTCCCTCTCCTGGTGCTCCGGTTTGACTTTCCATCTGCTTTATTATCAACCTCCCAACTTGGAGAGACAGCCCCTTTAACCTCCTGGTTCGCACAGGTTGCCAATTTGGCAGAGGATGAAAGGGAAGAGGGAGAACCAATGAGAGAGTAGCTGTTAGGCATTTGGACGGGCACATATCACTGTAATTTCCCGGCAGGAAGAAGAATTAACCAAAGTCTCAGCCACCCACCGGGAATCAGTATAGATCCTGAACCAAAATTTTGGACTTGCGGTCAGCTCACCAAAAACGAGTTGAAAAATGGAGCTCAGGGGCACAGCAATTCACAAACTGGCCGAGTAATAAAGGACAACTATCGTCCAAAAATCTGTTGAGCGAAGGCAACGAGGCGGACTTGAAAGCGAGGCAGAATAGCAGGAAACAGATTTCCAGAGGTACATTGGAATCGCCTTTAAAGCACAGGAAGATGGGCACAACTTCGACAATGATGCACTTGGCCAAAGAGGGCGTATGCGTTTTCTCCTGAATATATTCAGGAGAAAACGCATACGCCCTTTTTGGCCAAGCAAGCAAGCGGGCAATGCAAATCTGCACTACAAAGAAGTATCACTTCCCACCGGTCAAAAGGGACATCCACAAAATGTGTAAAAACCAGAAAGGCAAGACAGGCCCTGGAGAACAGGGAGCCTTGTTATGCTGATGGGCGGGATGTAAATTGCCAACTGCCTCTCTGGAGGAGTGCATTGTGTTCCCTAAAACAAGTAAACAACAGAGCTACAGAGCCAAGGGCACTTCCAGACTAGGGAATATACCTTGGGAAAACTGAAAATCAAAAAGACACAGCCACCCCAAAATTTAGGGCTGCACTGCTTACAAGGACCTCAACTTGGGTACACCTTAAATATCCCAGGAAATATAAAAATGGTTCAAAAAATTGTGGTACTTACGTACGATGGAATATCCCTCAGCCATGAAATCAATGTCATAAGACCAGTAGCAGCAAAATGGGTGGATTCAGGTACGATGATTCTAAGTGAAATAAGTCACACAGAAAAAGAAACTTATCATAAGATATCACTTATGAAGATCCTGTAAACATGGCTACCCTTGAACTGAGTTAGGAAAGAGAACAGTGTCTCACATTTAGAAAACACTCTTATGCCTGCTTAAGGGGGAAGGAGAGGTGGGGTGATGCATAAAAGCAGAGTTTGATATAAGCACAGGTACCGTTCCAAAAACCAACTATGGAATAGACAAGACCTACACCTTCCTCAGTGAAAGGGACACAAAACCCCATATTTCCCGCAGAGGAATATATCTGACTAGTAAGAATCTTAAAACCTATGTATTGATATGTCTCCGTAAGGGAATCAAGTGTGTCTAGACTGGGATAAATATGGCAGCGAGAATCAGCTCAAACCCACTATAAAAAGGAATTTCAAAAATAAAACAAAAAAACTGGGAAATTCTTTACAATTCCTTCAGGGTCTCTGATGAAACCTGAAATGACCCTATCTACAATGACAGCTGGATGTGGCATAAGCCTGGACACTTGGGACTGAGAGGATTGGTGAGATTGGGTGAGCAAATGCAGACCCTTTAAAGCAATAATGCATGGCACACATTCCATGGGTCCCAACTCTCCAGGTTGAAGGGAATATTACTACAGATATAACATGTACGGGAATCCTAGAGAACGGACACACTGTGAATACGAAAGGTTTCTAAAACTCAACGAATAGTCCCTCTCCTGGTGCTCCGGTTTGACTTTCCATCTGCTTTATTATCAACCTCCCACCTTGGAGAGACAGCCCCTTTAACCTCCTGGTTCGCACAGGTTGCCAATTGGGCAGAGGATGAAAGGGAAGAGGGAGAACCAATGAGAGAGTAGCTGTTAGGCATTTGGACGGGCACATATCACTGTAATTTCCCGGCAGGAAGAAGAATTAACCAAAGTCTCAGCCACCCACCGGGAATCAGTATAGATCCTGAACCAAAATTTTGGACTTGCGGTCAGCTCACCAAAAACGAGTTGAAAAATGGAGCTCAGGGGCACAGCAATTCACAAACTGGCCGAGTAATAAAGGACAACTATCGTCCAAAAATCTGTTGAGCGAAGGCAACGAGGCGGACTTCTAAGCGAGGCAGAATAGCAGGAAACAGATTTCCAGAGGTACGTTGGAATCGCCTTTAAAGCACAGGAAGAGGGGCACAACTTCGACAATGATGCACTTGGCCAAAAAGGGCGTATGCGTTTTCTCCTGAATATATTCAGGAGAAAACGCATACGCCCTGTTTGGCCAAGCAAGCAAGCGGGCAATGCAAATCTGCACTACAAAGAAGTATCACTTCCCACCGGTCAAAAGGGACATCCACAAAATGTGTAAAAACCAGAAAGGCAAGACAGGCCCTGGAGAACAGGGAGCCTTGTTATGCTGATGGGCGGGATGTAAATTGCCAACTGCCTCTCTGGAGGAGTGCATTGTGTTCCCTAAAACAAGTAAACAACAGAGCTACAGAGCCAAGGGCACTTCCAGTCTAGGGAATATACCTTGGGAAAACTGAAAATCAAAAAGACACAGCCACCCCAAAATTTAGGGCTGCACTGCTTACAAGGACCTCAACTTGGGTACACCTTAAATATCCCAGGAAATATAAAAATGGTTCAAAAAATTGTGGTACTTACGTACGATGGAATATCCCTCAGCCATGAAATCAATGTCATAAGACCAGTAGCAGCAAAATGGGTGGATTCAGGTACGATGATTCTAAGTGAAATAAGTCACACAGAAAAAGAAACTTATCATAAGATATCACTTATGAAGATCCTGTAAACATGGCTACACTTGAACTGAGTTAGGAAAGAGAACAGTGTCTCACATTTAGAAAACACTCTTATGCCTGCTTAAGGGGGAAGGAGAGGTGGGGTGATGCATAAAACCAGAGTTTGATATAAGCACAGGTACCGTTCCAAAAACCAACTATGGAATAGACAAGACCTACACCTTCCTCAGTGAAAGGGACTCAAAACCCCATATTTCCCGCAGAGGAATATATCTGACTAGTAAGAATCTTAAAACCTATGTATTGATATGTCTCCGTAAGGGAATCAAGTGTGTCTAGACTGGGATAAATATGGCAGCGAGAATCAGCTCAAACCCACTATAAAAAGGAATTTCAAAAATAAAACAAAAAAACTGGGAAATTCTTTACAATTCCTTCAGGGTCTCTGATGAAACCTGAAATGACCCTATCTACAATGACAGCTGGATGTGGCATAAGGCTGGACACTTGGGACTGAGAGGATTGGTGAGATTGGGTGAGCAAATGCAGACCCTTTAAAGCAATAATGCATGGCACACATTCCATGGGTCCCAACTCTCCAGGTTGAAGGGAATATTACTACAGATATAACATGTACGGGAATCCTAGAGAACGGACACACTGTGAATACGAAAGGTTTCTAAAACTCAACGAATAGTCCCTCTCCTGGTGCTCCGGTTTGACTTTCCATCTGCTTTATTATCAACCTCCCAACTTGGAGAGACAGCCCCTTTAACCTCCTGGTTCGCACAGGTTGCCAATTTGGCAGAGGATGAAAGGGAAGAGGGAGAACCAATGAGAGAGTAGCTGTTAGGCATTTGGACGGGCACATATCACTGTAATTTCCCGGCAGGAAGAAGAATTAACCAAAGTCTCACCCACCCACCGGGAATCAGTATAGATCCTGAACCAAAATTTTGGACTTGCGGTCAGCTCACCAAAAACGAGTTGAAAAATGGAGCTCAGGGGCACAGCAATTCACAAACTGGCCGAGTAATAAAGGACAACTATCGTCCAAAAATCTGTTGAGGGAAGGCAACGAGGCGGACTTGAAAGCGAGGCAGAATAGCAGGAAACAGATTTCCAGAGGTACGTTGGAATCGCCTTTAAAGCACAGGAAGAGGGGCACAACTTCGACAATGATGCACTTGGCCAAAAAGGGCGTATGCGTTTTCTCCTGAATATATTCAGGAGAAAACGCATACGCCCTTTTTGGCCAAGCAAGCAAGCGGGCAATGCAAATCTGCACTACAAAGAAGTATCACTTCCCACCGGTCAAAAGGGACATCCACAAAATGTGTAAAAACCAGAAAGGCAAGACAGGCCCTGGAGAACAGGGAGCCTTGTTATGCTGATGGGCGGGATGTAAATTGCCAACTGCCTCTCTGGAGGAGTGCATTGTGTTCCCTAAAACAAGTAAACAACAGAGCTACAGAGCCAAGGGCACTTCCAGTCTAGGGAATATACCTTGGGAAAACTGAAAATCAAAAAGACACAGCCACCCCAAAATTTAGGGCTGCACTGCTTACAAGGACCTCAACTTGGGTACACCTTAAATATCCCAGGAAATATAAAAATGGTTCAAAAAATTGTGGTACTTACGTACGATGGAATATCCCTCAGCCATGAAATCAATGTCATAAGACCAGTAGCAGCAAAATGGGTGGATTCAGGTACGATGATTCTAAGTGAAATAAGTCACACAGAAAAAGAAACTTATCATAAGATATCACTTATGAAGATCCTGTAAACATGGCTACACTTGAACTGAGTTAGGAAAGAGAACAGTGTCTCACATTTAGAAAACACTCTTATGCCTGCTTAAGGGGGAAGGAGAGGTGGGGTGATGCATAAAACCAGAGTTTGATATAAGCACAGGTACCGTTCCAAAAACCAACTATGGAATAGACAAGACCTACACCTTCCTCAGTGAAAGGGACTCAAAACCCCATATTTCCCGCAGAGGAATATATCTGACTAGTAAGAATCTTAAAATCTATGTATTGATATGTCTCTGTAAGGGAATCAAGTGTGTCTAGACTGGGATAAATATGGCAGCGAGAATCAGCTCAAACCCACTATAAAAAGGAATTTCAAAAATAAAACAAAAAAACTGGGAAATTCTTTACAATTCCTTCAGGGTCTCTGATGAAACCTGAAATGACCCTATCTACAATGACAGCTGGATGTGGCATAAGGCTGGACACTTGGGACTGAGAGGATTGGTGAGATTGGGTGAGCAAATGCAGACCCTTTAAAGCAATAATGCATGGCACACATTCCATGGGTCCCAACTCTCCAGGTTGAAGGGAATATTACTACAGATATAACATGTACGGGAATCCTAGAGAACGGACACACTGTGAATACGAAAGGTTTCTAAAACTCAACGAATAGTCCCTCTCCTGGTGCTCCGGTTTGACTTTCCATCTGCTTTATTATCAACCTCCCAACTTGGAGAGACAGCCCCTTTAACCTCCTGGTTCGCACAGGTTGCCAATTTGGCAGAGGATGAAAGGGAAGAGGGAGAACCAATGAGAGAGTAGCTGTTAGGCATTTGGACGGGCACATATCACTGTAATTTCCCGGCAGGAAGAAGAATTAACCAAAGTCTCAGCCACCCACCGGGAATCAGTATAGATCCTGAACCAAAATTTTGGACTTGCGGTCAGCTCACCAAAAACGAGTTGAAAAATGGAGCTCAGGGGCACAGCAATTCACAAACTGGCCGAGTAATAAAGGACAACTATCGTCCAAAAATCTGTTGAGGGAAGGCAATGAGGCGGACTTGAAAGCGAGGCAGAATAGCAGGAAACAGATTTCCAGAGGTACGTTGGAATCGCCTTTAAAGCACAGGAAGAGGGGCACAACTTCGACAATGATGCACTTGGCCAAAAAGGACGTATGCGTTTTCTCCTGAATATATTCAGGAGAAAACGCATACGCCCTTTTTGGCCAAGCAAGCAAGCGGGCAATGCAAATCTGCACTACAAAGAAGTATCACTTCCCACCGGTCAAAAGGGACATCCACAAAATGTGTAAAAACCAGAAAGGCAAGACAGGCCCTGGAGAACAGGGAGCCTTGTTATGCTGATGGGCGGGATGTAAATTGCCAACTGCCTCTCTGGAGGAGTGCATTCTGTTCCCTAAAACAAGTAAAGAACAGAGCTACAGAGCCAAGGGCACTACCAGTCTAGGGAATATACCTTGGGAAAACTGAAAATCAATAAGACAGAGCCACCCCAAAATTTAGGGCTGCACTGCATACAAGGACCTCAACTTGGATACACCTTAAGTATCCCAGAAAATATAAACATGGTTCAAAAAATTGTGGTACTTACGTACGATGGAATATCCCTCAGCCATGAAATCAATGTCATAAGACCAGTAGCAGCAAAATGGGTGGATTCAGGTACGATGATTCTAAGTGAAATAAGTCACACAGAAAAAGAAACTTATCATAAGATATCACTTATGAAGATCCTGTAAACATGGCTACACTTGAACTGAGTTAGGAAAGAGAACAGTGTCTCACATTTAGAAAACACTCTTATACCTGCTTAAGGGGGAAGGAGAGGTGGGGTGATGCATAAAACCAGAGTTTGATATAAGCACAGGTACCGTTCCAAAAACCAACTATGGAATAGACAAGACCTACACCGTCCTCAGTGAAAGGGACTAAAAACCCCATATTTCCCGCAGAGGAAAATATCTGACTAGTAAGAATCTTAAAACCTATGTATTGATATGTCTCCGTAAGGGAATCAAGTGTGTCTAGACTGGCATAAACATGGCAGCGAGAATCAGCTCAAACCCACTATAAAAAGGAATTTCAAAAACAAAACAAAAAAACTGGGAAATTCTTTACAATTCCTTCAGGGTCTCTGATGAAGGCTGAAATGACCCTATCTACAACGACAGCTGGATGTGGCATAAGGAGGGACACTTGGGACTGAGACGATTGGTGAGATTGGGTGAGCAAATGCAGACCCTTTAAAGCAATAATGCATGGCACCCATTCCATGGGTCCGAACTCTCCAGGTTGAAGGGAATATTACTACAGCTATAACATGTGCGGGAAACCTAGAGAACGGACACACTGTGAATACGAAAGGTTTCTAAAACTCAACGCATAGTCCCTCTCCTGGTGCTCCGGTTTGACTTTCCGTCTGCTTTACTATCAACCTCCCAACTTGGAGAGACAGCCCCTTTAACCTCTTGGTTCGCACAGGTTGCCAATTTGGCAGAGGATGAAAGGGAAGAGGGAGAACCAATGAGAGAGTAGCTGTTAGGCATTTGGACGGGCACATATCACTGTAATTTCCCGGCAGGAAGAAGAATTAACCAAATTCTCAGCCACCCACCGGGAACCAGTATAGGTCCTGAACCAAAATTTTGGACTTGCGGTCAGCTCACCAAAAACGAGTTGAAAAATGGAGCTCAGGGGCACAGCCATTCACAAACTGGCCGAGTAATAAAGGACAACTATCGTCCAAAAATCTGTTGAGGGAAGGCAACGAGGCGGACTTGAAAGCGAGGCAGAATAGCAGGAAACAGATTTCCAGAGGTACGTTGGAATCGCCTTTAAAGCACAGGAAGAGGGGCACAACTTCGACAATGATGCACTTGGCCAAAAAGGGCGTATGCGTTTTCTCCTGAATATATTCAGGAGAAAACGCATACGCCCTTTTTGGCCAAGCAAGCAAGCGGGCAATGCAAATCTGCACTACAAAGAAGTATCACTTCCCACCGGTCAAAAGGGACATCCACAAAATGTGTAAGAACAAGAAAGGCAAGACAGGCCCTGGAGAACAGGGAGCCTTGTTATGCTGATGGGCGGGATGTAAATTGCCAACTGCCTCTCTGGAGGAGTGCATTCTGTTCCCTACAACAAGTAAAGAACAGAGCTACAGAGCCAAGGGCACTACCAGTCTAGGGAATATACCTTGGGAAAACTGAAAATCAATAAGACAGAGCCACCCCAAAATTTAGGGCTGCACTGCATACAAGGACCTCAACTTGGATACACCTTAAGTATCCCAGAAAATATAAACATGGTTCAAAAAATTGTGGTACTTACGTACGATGGAATATCCCTCAGCCATGAAATCAATGTCATAAGACCAGTAGCAGCAAAATGGGTGGATTCAGGTACGATGATTCTAAGTGAAATAAGTCACACAGAAAAAGAAACTTATCATAAGATATCACTTATGAAGATCCTGTAAACATGGCTACACTTGAACTGAGTTAGGAAAGAGAACAGTGTCTCACATTTAGAAAACACTCTTATACCTGCTTAAGGGGGAAGGAGAGGTGGGGTGATGCATAAAACCAGAGTTTGATATAAGCACAGGTACCGTTCCAAAAACCAACTATGGAATAGACAAGACCTACACCGTCCTCAGCGAAAGGGACTCAAAACCCCATATTTCCCGCAGAGGAAAATATCTGACTAGTAAGAATCTTAAAACCTATGTATTGATATGTCTCCGTAAGGGAATCAAGTGTGTCTAGACTGGCATAAACATGGCAGCGAGAATCAGCTCAAACCCACTATAAAAAGGAATTTCAAAAACAAAACAAAAAAAACTGGGAAATTCTTTACAATTCCTTCAGTGTCTCTGATGAAAGCTGGAATGACCCTATCTACAACGACAGCTGGATGTGGCATAAGGAGGGACACTTGGGACTGAGACGATTGGTGAGATTGGGTGAGCAAATGCAGACCCTTTAAAGCAATAATGCATGGCACCCATTCCATGGGTCCGAACTCTCCAGGTTGAAGGGAATATTACTACAGCTATAACATTTGCAGGAAACCTAGAGAACGGACACACTGTGAATACGAAAGGTTTCTAAAACTCAACGCATAGTCCCTCTCCTGGTGCTCCGGTTTGACTTTCCGTCTGCTTTACTATCAACCTCCCAACTTGGAGAGACAGCCCCTTTAACCTCTTGGTTCGCACAGGTTGCCAATTTGGCAGAGGATGAAAGGGAACAGGGAGAACCAATGAGAGAGTAGCTGTTAGGCATTTGGACGGGCACATATCACTGTAATTTCCCGGCAGGAAGAAGAATTAACCAAATTCTCAGCCACCCACCGGGAACCAGTATAGGTCCTGAGCCAAAATTTTGGACTTGCGGTCAGCTCACCAAAAACGAGTTGAAAAATGGAGCTCAGGGGCACAGCAATTCACAAACTGGCCGAGTAATAAAGGACAACTATCGTCCAAAAATCTGTTGAGGGAAGGCAACGAGGCGGACTTGAAAGCGAGGCAGAATAGCAGGAAACAGATTTCAAGAGGTACGTTGGAATCGCCTTTAAAGCACAGGAAGAGGGGCACAACTTCGACAATGATGCACTTGGCCAAAAAGGGCGTATGCGTTTTCTCCTGAATATATTCAGGAGAAAACGCATACGCCCTTTTTGGCCAAGCAAGCAAGCGGGCAATGCAAATCTGCACTACAAAGAAGTATCACTTCCCACCGGTCAAAAGGGACATCCACAAAATGTGTAAGAACAAGAAAGGCAAGACAGGCCCTGGAGAACAGGGAGCCTTGTTATGCTGATGGGCGGGATGTAAATTGCCAACTGCCTCTCTGGAGGAGTGCATTCTGTTCCCTAAAACAAGTAAAGAACAGAGCTACAGAGCCAAGGGCACTACCAGTCTAGGGAATATACCTTGGGAAAACTGAAAATCAATAAGACAGAGCCACCCCAAAATTTAGGGCTGCACTGCATACAAGGACCTCAACTTGGATACACCTTAAGTATCCCAGAAAATATAAACATGGTTCAAAAAATTGTGGTACTTACGTACGATGGAATATCCCTCAGCCATGAAATCAATGTCATAAGACCAGTAGCAGCAAAATGGGTGGATTCAGGTACGATGATTCTAAGTGAAATAAGTCACACAGAAAAAGAAACTTATCATAAGATATCACTTATGAAGATCCTGTAAACATGGCTACACTTGAACTGAGTTAGGAAAGAGAACAGTGTCTCACATTTAGAAAACACTCTTATACCTGCTTAAGGGGGAAGGAGAGGTGGGGTGATGCATAAAACCAGAGTTTGATATAAGCACAGGTACCGTTCCAAAAACCAACTATGGAATAGACAAGACCTACACCGTCCTCAGCGAAAGGGACTCAAAACCCCATATTTCCCGCAGAGGAAAATATCTGACTAGTAAGAATCTTAAAACCTATGTATTGATATGTCTCCGTAAGGGAATCAAGTGTGTCTAGACTGGCATAAACATGGCAGCGAGAATCAGCTCAAACCCACTATAAAAAGGAATTTCAAAAACAAAACAAAAAAAACTGGGAAATTCTTTACAATTCCTTCAGTGTCTCTGATGAAAGCTGGAATGACCCTATCTACAACGACAGCTGGATGTGGCATAAGGAGGGACACTTGGGACTGAGACGATTGGTGAGATTGGGTGAGCAAATGCAGACCCTTTAAAGCAATAATGCATGGCACCCATTCCATGGGTCCGAACTCTCCAGGTTGAAGGGAATATTACTACAGCTATAACATGTGCGGGAAACCTAGGGAACGGACACACTGTGAATACGAAAGGTTTCTAAAACTCAACGAATAATCCCACTCCTGGTGCTCCGGTTTGACTTTCCGTCTGCTTTACTATCAACCTCCCAACTTGGAGAGACAGCCCCTTTAACCTCTTGGTTCGCACAGGTTGCCAATTTGGCAGAGGATGAAAGGGAAGAGGGAGAACCAATGAGAGAGTAGCTGTTAGGCATTTGGACGGGCACATATCACTGTAATTTCCCGGCAGGAAGAAGAATTAACCAAATTCTCAGCCACCCACCGGGAACCAGTATAGGTCCTGAGCCAAAATTTTGGACTTGCGGTCAGCTCACCAAAAACGAGTTGAAAAATGGAGCTCAGGGGCACAGCAATTCACAAACTGGCCGAGTAATAAAGGACAACTATCGTCCAAAAATCTGTTGAGGGAAGGCAACGAGGCGGACTTGAAAGCGAGGCAGAATAGCAGGAAACAGATTTCAAGAGGTACGTTGGAATCGCCTTTAAAGCACAGGAAGAGGGGCACAACTTCGACAATGATGCACTTGGCCAAAAAGGGCGTATGCGTTTTCTCCTGAATATATTCAGGAGAAAACGCATACGCCCTTTTTGGCCAAGCAAGCAAGCGGGCAATGCAAATCTGCACTACAAAGAAGTATCACTTCCCACCGGTCAAAAGGGACATCCACAAAATGTGTAAGAACAAGAAAGGCAAGACAGGCCCTGGAGAACAGGGAGCCTTGTTATGCTGATGGGCGGGATGTAAATTGACAACTGCCTCTCTGGAGGAGTGCATTCTGTTCCCTACAACAAGTAAAGAACAGAGCTACAGAGCCAAGGGCACTACCAGTCTAGGGAATATACCTTGGGAAAACTGAAAATCAATAAGACAGAGCCACCCCAAAATTTAGGGCTGCACTGCATACAAGGACCTCAACTTGGATACACCTTAAGTATCCCAGAAAATATAAACATGGTTCAAAAAATTGTGGTACTTACGTACGATGGAATATCCCTCAGCCATGAAATCAATGTCATAAGACCAGTAGCAGCAAAATGGGTGGATTCAGGTACGATGATTCTAAGTGAAATAAGTCACACAGAAAAAGAAACTTATCATAAGATATCACTTATGAAGATCCTGTAAACATGGCTACACTTGAACTGAGTTAGGAAAGAGAACAGTGTCTCACATTTAGAAAACACTCTTATACCTGCTTAAGGGGGAAGGAGAGGTGGGGTGATGCATAAAACCAGAGTTTGATATAAGCACAGGTACCGTTCCAAAAACCAACTATGGAATAGACAAGACCTACACCGTCCTCAGTGAAAGGGACTCAAAACCCCATATTTCCCGCAGAGGAAAATATCTGACTAGTAAGAATTTTAAAACCTATGTATTGATATGTCTCCGTAAGGGAATCAAGTGTGTCTAGACTGGCATAAACATGGGAGCGAGAATCAGCTCAAAGCCACTATAAAAAGGAATTTCAAAAACAAAACAAAAAAACTGGGAAATTCTTTACAATTCCTTCAGGGTCTCTGATGAAATCTGGAATGACCCTATCTACAACGACAGCTGGATGTGGCATAAGGAGGGACACTTGGGACTGAGACGATTGGTGAGATTGGGTGAGCAAATGCAGACCCTTTAAAGCAATAATGCATGGCACCCATTCCATGGGTCCGAACTCTCCAGGTTGAAGGGAATATTACTACAGCTATAACATTTGCAGGAAACCTAGAGAACGGACACACTGTGAATACGAAAGGTTTCTAAAACTCAACGCATAGTCCCTCTCCTGGTGCTCCGGTTTGACTTTCCGTCTGCTTTACTATCAACCTCCCAACTTGGAGAGACAGCCCCTTTAACCTCTTGGTTCGCACAGGTTGCCAATTTGGCAGAGGATGAAAGGGAACAGGGAGAACCAATGAGAGAGTAGCTGTTAGGCATTTGGACGGGCACATATCACTGTAATTTCCCGGCAGGAAGAAGAATTAACCAAATTCTCAGCCACCCACCGGGAACCAGTATAGGTCCTGAGCCAAAATTTTGGACTTGCGGTCAGCTCACCAAAAACGAGTTGAAAAATGGAGCTCAGGGGCACAGCAATTCACAAACTGGCCGAGTAATAAAGGACAACTATCGTCCAAAAATCTGTTGAGGGAAGGCAACGAGGCGGACTTGAAAGCGAGGCAGAATAGCAGGAAACAGATTTCAAGAGGTACGTTGGAATCGCCTTTAAAGCACAGGAAGAGGGGCACAACTTCGACAATGATGCACTTGGCCAAAAAGGGCGTATGCGTTTTCTCCTGAATATATTCAGGAGAAAACGCATACGCCCTTTTTGGCCAAGCAAGCAAGCGGGCAATGCAAATCTGCACTACAAAGAAGTATCACTTCCCACCGGTCAAAAGGGACATCCACAAAATGTGTAAGAACAAGAAAGGCAAGACAGGCCCTGGAGAACAGGGAGCCTTGTTATGCTGATGGGCGGGATGTAAATTGACAACTGCCTCTCTGGAGGAGTGCATTCTGTTCCCTACAACAAGTAAAGAACAGAGCTACAGAGCCAAGGGCACTACCAGTCTAGGGAATATACCTTGGGAAAACTGAAAATCAATAAGACAGAGCCACCCCAAAATTTAGGGCTGCACTGCATACAAGGACCTCAACTTGGATACACCTTAAGTATCCCAGAAAATATAAACATGGTTCAAAAAATTGTGGTACTTACGTACGATGGAATATCCCTCAGCCATGAAATCAATGTCATAAGACCAGTAGCAGCAAAATGGGTGGATTCAGCTACGATGATTCTAAGTGAAATAAGTCACACAGAAAAAGAAACTTATCATAAGATATCACTTATGAAGATCCTGTAAACATGGCTACACTTGAACTGAGTTAGGAAAGAGAACAGTGTCTCACATTTAGAAAACACTCTTATACCTGCTTAAGGGGGAAGGAGAGGTGGGGTGATGCATAAAACCAGAGTTTGATATAAGCACACGTACCGTTAGAAAAACCAACTATGGAATAGACAAGACCTACACCGTCCTCAGCGAAAGGGACTCAAAACCCCATATTTCCCGCAGAGGAAAATATCTGACTAGTAAGAATCTTAAAACCTATGTATTGATATGTCTCCGTAAGGGAATCAAGTGTGTCTAGACTGGCATAAACATGGGAGCGAGAATCAGCTCAAACCCACTATAAAAAGGAATTTCAAAAACAAAACAAAAAAACTGGGAAATTCTTTACAATTCCTTCAGGGTCTCTGATGAAATCTGGAATGACCCTATCTACAACGACAGCTGGATGTGGCATAAGGAG
Source organism: Hyperoodon ampullatus (assembly GCF_949752795.1). Lineage (NCBI taxonomy): Eukaryota > Metazoa > Chordata > Mammalia > Artiodactyla > Ziphiidae > Hyperoodon > Hyperoodon ampullatus. The sequence continues at coordinate 1,610,591 of NW_027641044.1, read as the reverse complement.
GGACACTTGGGACTGAGACGATTGGTGAGATTGGGTGAGCAAATGCAGACCCTTTAAAGCAATAATGCATGGCACCCATTCCATGGGTCCGAACTCTCCAGGTTGAAGGGAATATTACTACAGCTATAACATGTGCAGGAAACCTAGAGAACGGACACACTGTGAATACGAAAGGTTTCTAAAACTCAACGCATAGTCCCTCTCCTGGTGCTCCGGTTTGACTTTCCGTCTACTTTACTATCAACCTCCCAACTTGGAGAGACAGCCCCTTTAACCTCTTGGTTCGCACATGTTGCCAATTTGGCAGAGGATGAAAGGGAAGAGGGAGAACCAATGAGAGAGTAGCTGTTAGGCATTTGGACGGGCACATATCACTGTAATTTCCCGGCAGGAAGAAGAATTAACCAAATTCTCAGCCACCCACCGGGAACCAGTATAGGTCCTGAACCAAAATTTTGGACTTGCGGTCAGCTCACCAAAAACGAGTTGAAAAATGGAGCTCAGGGGCACAGCAATTCACAAACTGGCCGAGTAATAAAGGACAACTATCGTCCAAAAATCTGTTGAGGGAAGGCAATGAGGCGGACTTGAAAGCGAGGCAGAATAGCAGGAAACAGATTTCAAGAGGTACGTTGGAATCACCTTTAAAGCACAGGAAGAGGGGCACAACTTCGACAATGATGCACTTGGCCAAAAAGGGCGTATGCGTTTTCTCCTGAATATATTCAGGAGAAAACGCATACGCCCTTTTTGGCCAAGCAAGCAAGCGGGCAATGCAAATCTGCACTAAAAAGAAGTATCACTTCCCACCGGTCAAAGGGGACATCCACAAAATGTGTAAGAACAAGAAAGGCAAGACAGGCCCTGGAGAACAGGGAGCCTTGTTATGCTGATGGGCGGGATGTAAATTGCCAACTGCCTCTCTGGAGGAGTGCATTCTGTTCCCTACAACAAGTAAAGAACAGAGCTACAGAGCCAAGGGCACTATCAGTCTAGGGAATATACCTTGGGAAAACTGAAAATCAATAAGACAGAGCCACCCCAAAATTTAGGGCTGCACTGCATACAAGGATCTCAACTTGGATACACCTTAAGTATCCCAGAAAATATAAACATGGTTCAAAAAATTGTGGTACTTACGTACGATGGAATATCCCTCAGCCATGAAATCAATGTCATAAGACCAGTAGCAGCAAAATGGGTGGATTCAGGTACGATGATTCTAAGTGAAATAAGTCACACAGAAAAAGAAACTTATCATAAGATATCACTTATGAAGATCCTGTAAACATGGCTACACTTGAACTGAGTTAGGAAAGAGAACAGTGTCTCACATTTAGAAAACACTCTTATACCTGCTTAAGGGGGAAGGAGAGGTGGGGTGATGCATAAAACCAGAGTTTGATATAAGCACAGGTACCGTTCCAAAAACCAACTATGGAATAGACAAGACCTACACCGTCCTCAGCGAAAGGGACTCAAAACCCCATATTTCCCGCAGAGGAAAATATCTGACTAGTAAGAATCTTAAAACCTATGTATTGATATGTCTCCGTAAGGGAATCAAGTGTGTCTAGACTGGCATAAACATGGCAGCGAGAATCAGCTCAAACCCACTATAAAAAGGAATTTCAAAAACAAAACAAAAAAAACTGGGAAATTCTTTACAATTCCTTCAGTGTCTCTGATGAAAGCTGGAATGACCCTATCTACAACGACAGCTGGATGTGGCATAAGGAGGGACACTTGGGACTGAGACGATTGGTGAGATTGGGTGAGCAAATGCAGACCCTTTAAAGCAATAATGCATGGCACCCATTCCATGGGTCCGAACTCTCCAGGTTGAAGGGAATATTACTACAGCTACAACATGTGCGGGAAACCTAGGGAACGGACACACTGTGAATACGAAAGGTTTCTAAAACTCAACGAATAATCCCACTCCTGGTGCTCCGGTTTGACTTTCCGTCTGCTTTACTATCAACCTCCCAACTTGGAGAGACAGCCCCTTTAACCTCTTGGTTCGCACAGGTTGCCAATTTGGCAGAGGATGAAAGGGAAGAGGGAGAACCAATGAGAGAGTAGCTGTTAGGCATTTGGACGGGCACATATCACTGTAATTTCCCGGCAGGAAGAAGAATTAACCAAATTCTCAGCCACCCACCGGGAACCAGTATAGGTCCTGAGCCAAAATTTTGGACTTGCGGTCAGCTCACCAAAAACGAGTTGAAAAATGGAGCTCAGGGGCACAGCAATTCACAAACTGGCCGAGTAATAAAGGACAACTATCGTCTAAAAATCTGTTGAGGGAAGGCAACGAGGCGGACTTGAAAGCGAGGCAGAATAGCAGGAAACAGATTTCAAGAGGTACGTTGGAATCGCCTTTAAAGCACAGGAAGAGGGGCACAACTTCGACAATGATGCACTTGGCCAAAAAGGGCGTATGCGTTTTCTCCTGAATATATTCAGGAGAAAACGCATACGCCCTTTTTGGCCAAGCAAGCAAGCGGGCAATGCAAATCTGCACTACAAAGAAGTATCACTTCCCACCGGTCAAAAGGGACATCCACAAAATGTGTAAGAACAAGAAAGGCAAGACAGGCCCTGGAGAACAGGGAGCCTTGTTATGCTGATGGGCGGGATGTAAATTGCCAACTGCCTCTCTGGAGGAGTGCATTCTGTTCCCTACAACAAGTAAAGAACAGAGCTACAGAGCCAAGGGCACTACCAGTCTAGGGAATATACCTTGGGAAAACTGAAAATCAATAAGACAGAGCCACCCCAAAATTTAGGGCTGCACTGCATACAAGGACCTCAACTTGGATACACCTTAAGTATCCCAGAAAATATAAACATGGTTCAAAAAATTGTGGTACTTACGTACGATGGAATATCCCTCAGCCATGAAATCAATGTCATAAGACCAGTAGCAGCAAAATCGGTGGATTCAGGTACGATGATTCTAAGTGAAATAAGTCACACAGAAAAAGAAACTTATCATAAGATATCACTTATGAAGATCCTGTAAACATGGCTACACTTGAACTGAGTTAGGAAAGAGAACAGTGTCTCACATTTAGAAAACACTCTTATACCTGCTTAAGGGGGAAGGAGAGGTGGGGTGATGCATAAAACCAGAGTTTGATATAAGCACAGGTACCGTTCCAAAAACCAACTATGGAATAGACAAGACCTACACCGTCCTCAGTGAAAGGGACTCAAAACCCCATATTTCCCGCAGAGGAAAATATCTGACTAGTAAGAATCTTAAAACCTATGTATTGATATGTCTCCGTAAGGGAATCAAGTGTGTCTAGACTGGCATAAACATGGCAGCGAGAATCAGCTCAAACCCACTATAAAAAGGAATTTCAAAAACAAAACAAAAAAACTGGGAAATTCTTTACAATTCCTTCAGGGTCTCTGATGAAATCTGGAATGACCCTATCTACAACGACAGCTGGATGTGGCATAAGGAGGGACACTTGGGACTGAGACGATTGGTGAGATTGGGTGAGCAAATGCAGACCCTTTAAAGCAATAATGCATGGCACCCATTCCATGGGTCCGAACTCTCCAGGTTGAAGGGAATATTACTACAGCTATAACATGTGCAGGAAACCTAGAGAACGGACACACTGTGAATACGAAAGGTTTCTAAAACTCAACGCATAGTCCCTCTCCTGGTGCTCCGGTTTGACTTTCCGTCTGCTTTACTATCAACCTCCCAACTTGGAGAGACAGCCCCTTTAAGCTCTTGGTTCGCACAGGTTGCCAATTTGGCAGAGGATGAAAGGGAAGAGGGAGAACCAATGAGAGAGTAGCTGTTAGGCATTTGGACGGGCACATATCACTGTAATTTCCCGGCAGGAAGAAGAATTAACCAAATTCTCAGCCACCCACCGGGAACCAGTATAGGTCCTGAACCAAAATTTTGGACTTGCGGTCAGCTCACCAAAAACGAGTTGAAAAATGGAGCACAGGGGCACAGCAATTCACAAACTGGCCGAGTAATAAAGGACAACTATCGTCCAAAAATCTGTTGAGGGAAGGCAACGAGGCGGACTTGAAAGCGAGGCAGAATAGCAGGAAACAGATTTCAAGAGGTACGTTGGAATCGCCTTTAAAGCACAGGAAGAGGGGCACAACTTCGACAATGATGCACTTGGCCAAAAAGGGCGTATGCGTTTTCTCCTGAATATATTCAGGAGAAAACGCATACGCCCTTTTTGGCCAAGCAAGCAAGCGGGCAATGCAAATCTGCACTACAAAGAAGTATCACTTCCCACCGGTCAAAAGGGACATCCACAAAATGTGTAAGAACAAGAAAGGCAAGACAGGCCCTGGAGAACAGGGAGCCTTGTTATGCTGATGGGCGGGATGTAAATTGCCAACTGCCTCTCTGGAGGAGTGCATTCTGTTCCCTACAACAAGTAAAGAACAGAGCTACAGAGCCAAGGGCACTACCAGTCTAGGGAATATACCTTGGGAAAACTGAAAATCAATAAGACAGAGCCACCCCAAAATTTAGGGCTGCACTGCATACAAGGACCTCAACTTGGATACACCTTAAGTATCCCAGAAAATATAAACATGGTTCAAAAAATTGTGGTACTTACGTACGATGGAATATCCCTCAGCCATGAAATCAATGTCATAAGACCAGTAGCAGCAAAATGGGTGGATTCAGGTACGATGATTCTAAGTGAAATAAGTCACACAGAAAAAGAAACTTATCATAAGATATCACTTATGAAGATCCTGTAAACATGGCTACACTTGAACTGAGTTAGGAAAGAGAACAGTGTCTCACATTTAGAAAACACTCTTATACCTGCTTAAGGGGGAAGGAGAGGTGGGGTGATGCATAAAACCAGAGTTTGATATAAGCACAGGTACCGTTCCAAAAACCAACTATGGAATAGACAAGACCTACACCGTCCTCAGTGAAAGGGACTCAAAACCCCATATTTCCCGCAGAGGAAAATATCTGACTAGTAAGAATCTTAAAACCTATGTATAGATATGTCTCCGTAAGGGAATCAAGTGTGTCTAGACTGGCATAAACATGGCAGCGAGAATCAGCTCAAACCCACTATAAAAAGGAATTTCAAAAACAAAACAAAAAAACTGGGAAATTCTTTACAATTCCTTCAGGGTCTCTGATGAAAGCTGGAATGACCCTATCTACAATGACAGCTGGATGTGGCATAAGGAGGGACACTTGGGACTGAGACGATTGGTGAGATTGGGTGAGCAAATGCAGACCCTTTAAAGCAATAATGCATGGCACCCATTCCATGGGTCCGAACTCTCCAGGTTGAAGGGAATATTACTACAGCTATAACATGTGCGGGAAACCTAGAGAACAGACACACTGTGAATACGAAACGTTTCTAAAACTCAACAAATAGTCCCTCTCCTGGTGCTCCGGTTTGACTTTCCGTCTGCTTTACTATCAACCTCCCAACTTGGAGAGACAGCCCCTTTAACCTCTTGGTTCGCACAGGTTGCCAATTTGGCAGAGGATGAAAGGGAAGAGGGAGAACCAATGAGAGAGTAGCTGTTAGGCATTTGGACGGGCACATATCACTGTAATTTCCTGGCAGGAAGAAGAATTAACCAAATTCTCAGCCACCCACCGGGAACCAGTATAGGTCCTGAGCCAAAATTTTGGACTTGCGGTCAGCTCTCCAAAAACGAGTTGAAAAATGGAGCTCAGGGACACAGCAATTCACAAACTGGCCGAGTAATAAAGGACACCTATCGTCCAAAAATCTGTTGACGGAAGGCAACGAGGCGGACTTGAAAGCGAGGCAGAATAGCAGGAAACAGATTTCAAGAGGTACGTTGGAATCGCCTTTAAAGCACAGGGAGAGGGGCACAACTTCGACAATGATGCACTTGGCCAAAAAGGGCGTATGCGTTTTCTCCTGAATATATTCAGGAGAAAACGCATACGCCCTTTTTGGCCAAGCAAGCAAGCGGGCAATGCAAATCTGCACTACAAAGAAGTATCACTTCCCACCGGTCAAAAGGGACATCCACAAAATGTGTAAGAACAAGAAAGGCAAGACAGGCCCTCGAGAACAGGGAGCCTTGTTATGCTGATGGGCGGGATGTAAATTGCCAACTGCCTCTCTGGAGGAGTGCATTCTGTTCCCTACAACAAGTAAAGAACAGAGCTACAGAGCCAAGGGCACTACCAGTCTAGGGAATATACCTTGGGAAAACTGAAAATCAATAAGACAGAGCCACCCCAAAATTTAGGGCTGCACTGCATACAAGGACCTCAACTTGGATACACCTTAAGTATCCCAGAAAATATAAACATGGTTCAAAAAATTGTGGTACTTACGTACGATGGAATATCCCTCAGCCATGAAATCAATGTCATAAGACCAGTAGCAGCAAAATCGGTGGATTCAGGTACGATGATTCTAAGTGAAATAAGTCACACAGAAAAAGAAACTTATCATAAGATATCACTTATGAAGATCCTGTAAACATGGCTACACTTGAACTGAGTTAGGAAACAGAACAGTGTCTCACATTTAGAAAACACTCTTATGCCTGCTTAAGGGGGAAGGAGAGGTGGGGTGATGCATAAAACCAGAGTTTGATATAAGCACAGGTACCGTTCCAAAAACCAACTATGGAATAGACAAGACCTACACCGTCCTCAGTGAAAGGGACTCAAAACCCCATATTTCCCGCAGAGGAAAATATCTGACTAGTAAGAATCTTAAAACCTATGTATAGATATGTCTCCGTAAGGGAATCAAGTGTGTCTAGACTGGCATAAACATGGCAGCGAGAATCAGCTCAAACCCACTATAAAAAGGAATTTCAAAAACAAAACAAAAAAACTGGGAAATTCTTTACAATTCCTTCAGGGTCTCTGATGAAAGCTGGAATGACCCTATCTAAAATGACAGCTGGATGTGGCATAAGGAGGGACACTTGGGACTGAGACGATTGGTGAGATTGGGTGAGCAAATGCAGACCCTTTAAAGCAATAATGCATGGCACCCATTCCATGGGTCCGAACTCTCCAGGTTGAAGGGAATATTACTACAGCTATAACATGTGCGGGAAACCTAGAGAACGGACACACTGTGAATACGAAAGGTTTCTAAAACTCAACGAATAGTCCCTCTCCTGGTGCTCCGGTTTGACTTTCCGTCTGCTTTACTATCAACCTCCCAACTTGGAGAGACAGCCCCTTTAAGCTCTTGGTTCGCACAGGTTGCCAATTTGGCAGAGGATGAAAGGGAAGAGGGAGAACCAATGAGAGAGTAGCTGTTAGGCATTTGGACGGGCACATATCTCTGTAATTTCCTGGCAGGAAGAGGAATTAACCAAATTCTCAGCCACCCACCGGGAACCAGTATAGGTCCTGAGCCAAAATTTTGGACTTGCGGTCAGCTCTCCAAAAACGAGTTGAAAAATGGAGCTCAGGGACACAGCAATTCACAAACTGGCCGAGTAATAAAGGACACCTATCGTCCAAAAATCTGTTGACGGAAGGCAACGAGGCGGACTTGAAAGCGAGGCAGAATAGCAGGAAAGAGATTTCAAGAGGTACGTTGGAATCGCCTTTAAAGCACAGGAAGAGGGGCACAACTTCGACAATGATGCACTTGGCCAAAAAGGGCGTATGTGTTTTCTCCTGAATATATTCAGGAGAAAACGCATACGCCCTTTTTGGCCAAGCAAGCAAGCGGGCAATGCAAATCTGCACTACAAAGAAGTATCACTTCCCACCGGTCAAAAGGGACATCCACAAAATGTGTAAGAACCAGAAAGGCAAGACAGGCCCTGAAGAACAGGGAGCCTTGTTATGCTGATGGGCGGGATGTAAATTGCCAACTGCCTCTCTGGAGGAGTGCATTCTGTTCCCTAAAACAAGTAAAGAACAGAGCTACAGAGCCAAGGGCACTACCAGTCTAGGGAATATACCTTGGGAAAACTGAAAATCAATAAGACAGAGCCACCCCAAAATTTAGGGTTGCACTGCATACAAGGACCTCAACTTGGATACACCTTAAGTATCCCAAAAAATATAAACATGGTTCAAAAAATTGTGGTACTTACGTACGATGGAATATCCCTCAGCCATGAAATCAATGTCATAAGACCAGTAGCAGCAAAATGGGTGGATTCAGGTACGATGATTCTAAGTGAAATAAGTCACACAGAAAAAGAAACTTATCATAAGATATCACTTATGAAGATCCTGTAAACATGGCTACACTTGAACTGAGTTAGGAAAGAGAACAGTGTCTCACATTTAGAAAACACTCTTATACCTGCTTAAGGGGGAAGGAGAGGTGGGGTGATGCATAAAACCAGAGTTTGATATAAGCACAGGTACCGTTCCAAAAACCAACTATGGAATAGACAAGACCTACACCGTCCTCAGTGAAAGGGACTCAAAACCCCATATTTCCCGCAGAGGAAAATATCTGACTAGTAAGAATCTTAAAACCTATGTATAGATATGTCTCCGTAAGGGAATCAAGTGTGTCTAGACTGGCATAAACATGGCAGCGAGAATCAGCTCAAACCCACTATAAAAAGGAATTTCAAAAACAAAACAAAAAAACTGGGAAATTCTTTACAATTCCTTCAGGGTCTCTGATGAAAGCTGGAATGACCCTATCTACAACGACAGCTGGATGTGGCATAAGGAGGGACACTTGGGACTGAGACGATTGGTGAGATTGGGTGAGCAAATGCAGACCCTTTAAAGCAATAATGCATGGCACCCATTCCATGGGTCCGAACTCTCCAGGTTGAAGGGAATATTACTACAGCTATAACATGTGCGGGAAACCTAGAGAACGGACACACTGTGAATATGAAAGTGTTCTAAAACTCAACGAATAAACCCTCTCCTGGTGCTCCGGATTGACTTTCCGGCTGCTTTACTATCAACCTCCCAACTTGGAGAGACAGCCCCTTTAACCTCTTGGTTCGCACAGGTTGCCAATTTGGCAGAGGATGAAAGGGAAGAGGGAGAACCAATGAGAGAGTAGCTGTTAGGCATTTGGACGGGCACATATCACTGTAATTTCCCGGCAGGAAGAAGAATTAACCAAATTCTCAGCCACCCACCGGGAACCAGTATAGGTCCTGAACCAAAATTTTGGACTTGCGGTCAGCTCACCAAAAACGAGTTGAAAAATGGAGCTCAGGGGCACAGCAATTCACAAACTGGCCGAGTAATAAAGGACAACTATCGTCCAAAAATCTGTTGAGGGAAGGCAACGAGGCGGACTTGAAAGCGAGGCAGGATAGCAGGAAACAGATTTCAAGAGGTACGTTGGAATCGACTTTAAAGCACAGGAAGAGGGGCACAACTTCGACAATGATGCACTTGGCCAAAAAGGGCGTATGCGTTTTCTCCTGAATATATTGAGGAGAAAACGCATACGCCCTTTTTGGCCAAGCAAGCAAGCGGGCAATGCAAATCTGCACTACAAAGAAGTATCACTTCCCACCGGTCAAAAGGGACATCCACAAAATGTGTAAGAACCAGAAAGGCAAGACAGGCCCTGGAGAACAGGGAGCCTTGTTATGCTGATGGGCGGGATGTAAATTGCCAACTGCCTCTCTGGAGGAGTGCATTCTGTTCCCTAAAACAAGTAAAGAACAGAGCTACAGAGCCAAGGGCACTACCAGTCTAGGGAATATACCTTGGGAAAACTGAAAATCAATAAGACAGAGCCACCCCAAAATTTAGGGCTGCACTGCATACAAGGACCTCAACTTGGATACACCTTAAGTATCCCAGAAAATATAAACATGGTTCAAAAAATTGTGGTACTTACGTACGATGGAATATCCCTCAGCCATGAAATCAATGTCATAAGACCAGTAGCAGCAAAATGGGTGGATTCAGGTACGATGATTCTAAGTGAAATAAGTCACACAGAAAAAGAAACTTATCATAAGATATCACTTATGAAGATCCTGTAAACATGGCTACACTTGAACTGAGTTAGGAAAGAGAACAGTGTCTCACATTTAGAAAACACTCTTATACCTGCTTAAGGGGGAAGGAGAGGTGGGGTGATGCATAAAACCAGAGTTTGATATAAGCACAGGTACCGTTCCAAAAACCAACTATGGAATAGACAAGACCTACACCGTCCTCAGTGAAAGGGACTCAAAACCCCATATTTCCCGCAGAGGAAAATATCTGACTAGTAAGAATCTTAAAACCTATGTATAGATATGTCTCCGTAAGGGAATCAAGTGTGTCTAGACTGGCATAAACATGGCAGCGAGAATCAGCTCAAACCCACTATAAAAAGGAATTTCAAAAACAAAACAAAAAAACTGGGAAATTCTTTACAATTCCTTCAGGGTCTCTGATGAAAGCTGGAATGACCCTATCTACAATGACAGCTGGATGTGGCATAAGGAGGGACACTTGGGACTGAGACGATTGGTGAGATTGGGTGAGCAAATGCAGACCCTTTAAAGCAATAATGCATGGCACCCATTCCATGGGTCCGAACTCTCCAGGTTGAAGGGAATATTACTACAGCTATAACATGTGCGGGAAACCTAGAGAACGGACACACTGTGAATACGAAAGGTTTCTAAAACTCAACGAATAGTCCCTCTCCTGGTGCTCCGGTTTGACTTTCCGTCTGCTTTACTATCAACTTCCCAACTTGGAGAGACAGCCCCTTTAAGCTCTTGGTTCGCACAGGTTGCCAATTTGGCAGAGGATGAAAGGGAAGAGGGAGAACCAATGAGAGAGTAGCTGTTAGGCATTTGGACGGGCACATATCACTGTAATTTCCTGGCAGGAAGAAGAATTAACCAAATTCTCAGCCACCCACCGGGAAGCAGTATAGGTCCTGAGCCAAAATTTTGGACTTGCGGTCAGCTCTCCAAAAACGAGTTGAAAAATGGAGCTCAGGGACACAGCAATTCACAAACTGGCCGAGTAATAAAGGACACCTATCGTCCAAAAATCTGTTGACGGAAGGCAACGAGGCGGACTTGAAAGCGAGGCAGAATAGCAGGAAACAGATTTCAAGAGGTACGTTGGAATCGCCTTTAAAGCACAGGAAGAGGGGCACAACTTCGACAATGATGCACTTGGCCAAAAAGGGCGTATGCGTTTTCTCCTGAATATATTCAGGAGAAAACGCATACGCCCTTTTTGGCCAAGCAAGCAAGCGGGCAATGCAAATCTGCACTACAAAGAAGTATCACTTCCCACCGGTCAAAAGGGACATCCACAAAATGTGTAAGAACAAGAAAGGCAAGACAGGCCCTGGAGAACAGGGAGCCTTGTTATGCTGATGGGCGGGATGTAAATTGCCAACTGCCTCTCTGGAGGAGTGCATTCTGTTCCCTACAACAAGTAAAGAACAGAGCTACAGAGCCAAGGGCACTACCAGTCTAGGGAATATACCTTGGGAAAACTGAAAATCAATAAGACAGAGCCACCCCAAAATTTAGGGCTGCACTGCATAAAAGGACCTCAACTTGGATACACCTTAAGTATCCCAGAAAATATAAACATGGTTCAAAAAATTGTGGTACATACGTACGATGGAATATCCCTCAGCCATGAAATCAATGTCATAAGACCAGTAGTAGCAAAATGGGTGGATTCAGGTGCGATGATTCTAAGTGAAATAAGTCACACAGAAAAAGAAACTTATCATAAGATATCACTTATGAAGATCCTGTAAACATGGCTACACTTGAACTGAGTTAGGAAAGAGAACAGTGTCTCACATTTAGAAAACACTCTTATACCTGCTTAAGGGGGAAGGAGAGGTGGGGTGATGCATAAAACCAGAGTTTGATATAAGCACAGGTACCGTTCCAAAAACCAACTATGGAATAGACAAGACCTACACCGTTCTCAGTGAAAGGGACTCAAAACCCCATATTTCCCGCAGAGGAAAGTATCTGACTAGTAAGAATCTTAAAACCTATGTATTGATATGTCTCCGTAAGGGAATCAAGTGTGTCTAGACTGGCATAAACATGGCAGCGAGAATCAGCTCAAACCCACTATAAAAAGGAATTTCAAAAACAAAACAAAAAAACTGGGAAATTCTTTACAATTCCTTCAGGGTCTCTGATGAAAGCTGGAATGACCCTATCTACAACGACAGCTGGATGTGGCATGAGGAGGGACACTTGGGACTGAGATGATTGGTGAGATTGGGTGAGCAAATGCAGACCCTTTAAAGCAATAATGCATGGCACCCATTCCATGGGTCCGAACTCTCCAGGTTGAAGGGAATATTACTACAGCTATAACATGTGCGGGAAACCTAGGGAACGGACACACTGTGAATACGAAAGGTTTCTAAAACTCAACGCATAGTCCCTCTCCTGGTGCTCCGGTTTGACTTTCCGTCTGCTTTACTATCAACCTCCCAACTTGGAGAGACAGCCCCTTTAACCTCTTGGTTCGCACAGGTTGCCAATTTGGCAGAGGATGAAAGGGAAGAGGGAGAACCAATGAGAGAGTAGCTGTTAGGCATTTGGACGGGCACATATCACTGTAATTTCCCGGCAGGAAGAAGAATTAACCAAATTCTCAGCCACCCACCGGGAACCAGTATAGGTCCTGAACCAAAATTTTGGACTTGCGGTCAGCTCACCAAAAACGAGTTGAAAAATGGAGCTCAGGGGCACAGCAATTCACAAACTGGCCGAGTAATAAAGGACAACTATCGTCCAAAAATCTGTTGAGGGAAGGCAACGAGGCGGACTTGAAAGCGAGGCAGGATAGCAGGAAACAGATTTCAAGAGGTACGTTGGAATCGACTTTAAAGCACAGGAAGAGGGGCACAACTTCGACAATGATGCACTTGGCCAAAAAGGGCGTATGCGTTTTCTCCTGAATATATTGAGGAGAAAACGCATACGCCCTTTTTGGCCAAGCAAGCAAGCGGGCAATGCAAATCTGCACTACAAAGAAGTATCACTTCCCACCGGTCAAAAGGGACATCCACAAAATGTGTAAGAACCAGAAAGGCAAGACAGGCCCTGGAGAACAGGGAGCCTTGTTATGCTGATGGGCGGGATGTAAATTGCCAACTGCCTCTCTGGAGGAGTGCATTCTGTTCCCTAAAACAAGTAAAGAACAGAGCTACAGAGCCAAGGGCACTACCAGTCTAGGGAATATACCTTGGGAAAACTGAAAATCAATAAGACAGAGCCACCCCAAAATTTAGGGCTGCACTGCATACAAGGACCTCAACTTGGATACACCTTAAGTATCCCAGAAAATATAAACATGGTTCAAAAAATTGTGGTATTTACGTACGATGGAATATCCCTCAGCCATGAAATCAATGTCATAAGACCAGTAGCAGCAAAATGGGTGGATTCAGGTACGATGATTCTAAGTGAAATAAGTCACACAGAAAAAGAAACTTATCATAAGATATCACTTATGAAGATCCTGTAAACATGGCTACACTTGAACTGAGTTAGGAAAGAGAACAGTGTCTCACATTTAGAAAACACTCTTATACCTGCTTAAGGGGGAAGGAGAGGTGGGGTGATGCATAAAACCAGAGTTTGATATAAGCACAGGTACCGTTCCAAAAACCAACTATGGAATAGACAAGACCTACACCGTCCTCAGTGAAAGGGACTCAAAACCCCATATTTCCCGCAGAGGAAAATATCTGACTAGTAAGAATCTTAAAACCTATGTATAGATATGTCTCCGTAAGGGAATCAAGTGTGTCTAGACTGGCATAAACATGGCAGCGAGAATCAGCTCAAACCCACTATAAAAAGGAATTTCAAAAACAAAACAAAAAAACTGGGAAATTCTTTACAATTCCTTCAGGGTCTCTGATGAAAGCTGGAATGACCCTATCTACAATGACAGCTGGATGTGGCATAAGGAGGGACACTTGGGACTGAGACGATTGGTGAGATTGGGTGAGCAAATGCAGACCCTTTAAAGCAATAATGCATGGCACCCATTCCATGGGTCCGAACTCTCCAGGTTGAAGGGAATATTACTACAGCTATAACATGTGCGGGAAACCTAGAGAATGGACACACTGTGAATACGAAAGGTTTCTAAAACTCAACGAATAGTCCCTCTCCTGGTGCTCCGGTTTGACTTTCCGTCTGCTTTACTATCAACCTCCCAACTTGGAGAGACAGCCCCTTTAAGCTCTTGGTTCGCACAGGTTGCCAATTTGGCAGAGGATGAAAGGGAAGAGGGAGAACCAATGAGAGAGTAGCTGTTAGGCATTTGGACGGGCACATATCACTGTAATTTCCTGGCAGGAAGAAGAATTAACCAAATTCTCAGCCACCCACTGGGAAGCAGTATAGGTCCTGAGCCAAAATTTTGGACTTGCGGTCAGCTCTCCAAAAACGAGTTGAAAAATGGAGCTCAGGGACACAGCAATTCACAAACTGGCCGAGTAATAAAGGACACCTATCGTCCAAAAATCTGTTGACGGAAGGCAACGAGGCGGACTTGAAAGCGAGGCAGAATAGCAGGAAACAGATTTCAAGAGGTACGTTGGAATCGCCTTTAAAGCACAGGAAGAGGGGCACAACTTCGACAATGATGCACTTGGCCAAAAAGGGCGTATGCGTTTTCTCCTGAATATATTCAGGAGAAAACGCATACGCCCTTTTTGGCCAAGCAAGCAAGCGGGCAATGCAAATCTGCACTACAAAGAAGTATCACTTCCCACCGGTCAAAAGGGACATCCACAAAATGTGTAAGAACCAGAAAGGCAAGACAGGCCCTGGAGAACAGGGAGCCTTGTTATGCTGATGGGCGGGATGTAAATTGCCAACTGCCTCTCTGGAGGAGTGCATTCTGTTCCCTAAAACAAGTAAAGAACAGAGCTACAGAGCCAAGGGCACTACCAGTCTAGGGAATATACCTTGGGAAAACTGAAAATCAATAAGACAGAGCCACCCCAAAATTTAGGGCTGCACTGCATACGAGGACCTCAACTTGGATACACCTTAAGTATCCCAGAAAATATAAACATGGTTCAAAAAATTGTGGTACTTACGTACGATGGAATATCCCTCAGCCATGAAATCAATGTCATAAGACCAGTAGCAGCAAAATGGGTGGATTCAGGTACGATGATTCTAAGTGAAATAAGTCACACAGAAAAAGAAACTTATCATAAGATATCACTTATGAAGATCCTGTAAACATGGCTACACTTGAACTGAGTTAGGAAAGAGAACAGTGTCTCACATTTAGAAAACACTCTTATACCTGTTTAAGGGGGAAGGAGAGGTGGGGTGATGCATAAAACCAGAGTTTGATATAAGCACAGGTACCGTTCCAAAAACCAACTATGGAATAGACAAGACCTACACCGTCCTCAGTGAAAGGGACTCAAAACCCCATATTTCCCGCAGAGGAAAATATCTGACTAGTAAGAATCTTAAAACCTATGTATAGATATGTCTCCGTAAGGGAATCAAGTGTGTCTAGACTGGCATAAACATGGCAGCGAGAATCAGCTCAAACCCACTATAAAAAGGAATTTCAAAAACAAAACAAAAAAACTGGGAAATTCTTTACAATTCCTTCAGGGTCTCTGATGAAAGCTGGAATGACCCTATCTACAACGACAGCTGGATGTGGCATAAGGAGGGACACTTGGGACTGAGATGATTGGTGAGATTGGGTGAGCAAATGCAGACCCTTTAAAGCAATAATGCATGGCACCCATTCCATGGGTCCGAACTCTCCAGGTTGAAGGGAATATTACTACAGCTATAACATGTGCTGGAAACCTAGGGAACGGACACACTGTGAATACGAAAGGTTTCTAAAACTCAACGCATAGTCCCTCTCCTGGTGCTCCGGTTTGACTTTCCGTCTGCTTTACTATCAACCTCCCAACTTGGAGAGACAGCCCCTTTAACCTCTTGGTTCGCACAGGTTGCCAATTTGGCAGAGGATGAAAGGGAAGAGGGAGAACCAATGAGAGAGTAGCTGTTAGGCATTTGGACGGGCACATATCACTGTAATTTCCCGGCAGGAAGAAGAATTAACCAAATTCTCAGCCACCCACCGGGAACCAGTATAGGTCCTGAACCAAAATTTTGGACTTGCGGTCAGCTCACCAAAAACGAGTTGAAAAATGGAGCTCAGGGGCACAGCAATTCACAAACTGGCCGAGTAATAAAGGACAACTATCGTCCAAAAATCTGTTGAGGGAAGGCAACGAGGCGGACTTCAAAGCGAGGCAGGATAGCAGGAAACAGATTTCAAGAGGTACGTTGGAATCGACTTTAAAGCACAGGAAGAGGGGCACAACTTCGACAATGATGCACTTGGCCAAAAAGGGCGTATGCGTTTTCTCCTGAATATATTCAGGAGAAAACGCATACGCCCTTTTTGGCCAAGCAAGCAAGCGGGCAATGCAAATCTGCACTACAAAGAAGTATCACTTCCCACCGGTCAAAAGGGACATCCACAAAATGTGTAAGAACAAGAAAGGCAAGACAGGCCCTGGAGAACAGGGAGCCTTGTTATGCTGATGGGCGGGATGTAAATTGCCAACTGCCTCTCTGGAGGAGTGCATTCTGTTCCCTAAAACAAGTAAAGAACAGAGCTACAGAGCCAAGGGCACTACCAGTCTAGGGAATATACCTTGGGAAAACTGAAAATCAATAAGACAGAGCCACCCCAAAATTTAGGGCTGCACTGCATACAAGGACCTCAACTTGGATACACCTTAAGTATCCCAGAAAATATAAACATGGTTCAAAAAATTGTGGTACTTACGTACGATGGAATATCCCTCAGCCATGAAATCAATGTCATAAGACCAGTAGCAGCAAAATGGGTGGATTCAGGTACGATGATTCTAAGTGAAATAAGTCACACAGAAAAAGAAACTTATCATAAGATATCACTTATGAAGATCCTGTAAACATGGCTACACTTGAACTGAGTTAGGAAAGAGAACAGTGTCTCACATTTAGAAAACACTCTTATACCTGCTTAAGGGGGAAGGAGAGGTGGGGTGATGCATAAAACCAGAGTTTGATATAAGCACAGGTACCGTTCCAAAAACCAACTATGGAATAGACAAGACCTACACCGTCCTCAGTGAAAGGGACTCAAAACCCCATATTTCCCGCAGAGGAAAATATCTGACTAGTAAGAATCTTAAAACCTATGTATAGATATGTCTCCGTAAGGGAATCAAGTGTGTCTAGACTGGCATAAACATGGCAGCGAGAATCAGCTCAAACCCACTATAAAAAGGAATTTCAAAAACAAAACAAAAAAACTGGGAAATTCTTTACAATTCCTTCAGGGTCTCTGATGAAAGCTGGAATGACCCTATCTACAACGACAGCTGGATGTGGCATAAGGAGGGACACTTGGGACTGAGATGATTGGTGAGATTGGGTGAGCAAATGCAGACCCTTTAAAGCAATAATGCATGGCACCCATTCCATGGGTCCGAACTCTCCAGGTTGAAGGGAATATTACTACAGCTATAACATGTGCGGGAAACCTAGGGAACGGACACACTGTGAATACGAAAGGTTTCTAAAACTCAACGCATAGTCCCTCTCCTGGTGCTCCGGTTTGACTTTCCGTCTGCTTTACTATCAACCTCCCAACTTGGAGAGACAGCCCCTTTAACCTCTTGGTTCGCACAGGTTGCCAATTTGGCAGAGGATGAAAGGGAAGAGGGAGAACCAATGAGAGAGTAGCTGTTAGGCATTTGGACGGGCACATATCACTGTAATTTCCCGGCAGGAAGAAGAATTAACCAAATTCTCAGCCACCCACCGGGAACCAGTATAGGTTCTGAACCAAAATTTTGGACTTGCGGTCAGCTCACCAAAAACGAGTTGAAAAATGGAGCTCAGGGGCACAGCAATTCACAAACTGGCCGAGTAATAAAGGACAACTATCGTCCAAAAATCTGTTGAGGGAAGGCAACGAGGCGGACTTGAAAGCGAGGCAGGATAGCAGGAAACAGATTTCAAGAGGTACGTTGGAATCGACTTTAAAGCACAGGAAGAGGGGCACAACTTCGACAATGATGCACTTGGCCAAAAAGGGCGTATGCGTTTTCTCCTGAATATATTGAGGAGAAAACGCATACGCCCTTTTTGGCCAAGCAAGCAAGCGGGCAATGCAAATCTGCACTACAAAGAAGTATCACTTCCCACCGGTCAAAAGGGACATCCACAAAATGTGTAAGAACCAGAAAGGCAAGACAGGCCCTGGAGAACAGGGAGCCTTGTTATGCTGATGGGCGGGATGTAAATTGCCAACTGCCTCTCTGGAGGAGTGCATTCTGTTCCCTAAAACAAGTAAAGAACAGAGCTACAGAGCCAAGGGCACTACCAGTCTAGGGAATATACCTTGGGAAAACTGAAAATCAATAAGACAGAGCCACCCCAAAATTTAGGGCTGCACTGCATACAAGGACCTCAACTTGGATACACCTTAAGTATCCCAGAAAATATAAACATGGTTCAAAAAATTGTGGTATTTACGTACGATGGAATATCCCTCAGCCATGAAATCAATGTCATAACACCAGTAGCAGCAAAATGGGTGGATTCAGGTACGATGATTCTAAGTGAAATAAGTCACACAGAAAAAGAAACTTATCATAAGATATCACTTATGAAGATCCTGTAAACATGGCTACACTTGAACTGAGTTAGGAAAGAGAACAGTGTCTCACATTTAGAAAACACTCTTATACCTGCTTAAGGGGGAAGGAGAGGTGGGGTGATGCATAAAACCAGAGTTTGATATAAGCACAGGTACCGTTCCAAAAACCAACTATGGAATAGACAAGACCTACACCGTCCTCAGTGAAAGGGACTCAAAACCCCATATTTCCCGCAGAGGAAAATATCTGACTAGTAAGAATCTTAAAACCTATGTATAGATATGTCACCATAAGGGAATCAAGTGTGTCTAGACTGGCATAAACATGGCAGCGAGAATCAGCTCAAACCCACTATAAAAAGGAATTTCAAAAACAAAACAAAAAAACTGGGAAATTCTTTACAATTCCTTCAGGGTCTCTGATGAAAGCTGGAATGACCCTATCTACAATGACAGCTGGATGTGGCATAAGGAGGGACACTTGGGACTGAGACGATTGGTGAGATTGGGTGAGCAAATGCAGACCCTTTAAAGCAATAATGCATGGCACCCATTCCATGGGTCCGAACTCTCCAGGTTGAAGGGAATATTACTACAGCTATAACATGTGCGGGAAACCTAGAGAATGGACACACTGTGAATACGAAAGGTTTCTAAAACTCAACGAATAGTCCCTCTCCTGGTGCTCCGGTTTGACTTTCCGTCTGCTTTACTATCAACCTCCCAACTTGGAGAGACAGCCCCTTTAAGCTCTTGGTTCGCACAGGTTGCCAATTTGGCAGAGGATGAAAGGGAAGAGGGAGAACCAATGAGAGAGTAGCTGTTAGGCATTTGGACGGGCACATATCACTGTAATTTCCTGGCAGGAAGAAGAATTAACCAAATTCTCAGCCACCCACTGGGAAGCAGTATAGGTCCTGAGCCAAAATTTTGGACTTGCGGTCAGCTCTCCAAAAACGAGTTGAAAAATGGAGCTCAGGGACACAGCAATTCACAAACTGGCCGAGTAATAAAGGACACCTATCGTCCAAAAATCTGTTGACGGAAGGCAACGAGGCGGACTTGAAAGCGAGGCAGAATAGCAGGAAACAGATTTCAAGAGGTACGTTGGAATCGCCTTTAAAGCACAGGAAGAGGGGCACAACTTCGACAATGATGCACTTGGCCAAAAAGGGCGTATGCGTTTTCTCCTGAATATATTCAGGAGAAAACGCATACGCCCTTTTTGGCCAAGCAAGCAAGCGGGCAATGCAAATCTGCACTACAAAGAAGTATCACTTCCCACCGGTCAAAAGGGACATCCACAAAATGTGTAAGAACCAGAAAGGCAAGACAGGCCCTGGAGAACAGGGAGCCTTGTTATGCTGATGGGCGGGATGTAAATTGCCAACTGCCTCTCTGGAGGAGTGCATTCTGTTCCCTAAAACAAGTAAAGAACAGAGCTACAGAGCCAAGGGCACTACCAGTCTAGGGAATATACCTTGGGAAAACTGAAAATCAATAAGACAGAGCCACCCCAAAATTTAGGGCTGCACTGCATACAAGGACCTCAACTTGGATACACCTTAAGTATCCCAGAAAATATAAACATGGTTCAAAAAATTGTGGTACTTACGTACGATGGAATATCCCTCAGCCATGAAATCAATGTCATAAGACCAGTAGCAGCAAAATGGGTGGATTCAGGTACGATGATTCTAAGTGAAATAAGTCACACAGAAAAAGAAACTTATCATAAGATATCACTTATGAAGATCCTGTAAACATGGCTACACTTGAACTGAGTTAGGAAAGAGAACAGTGTCTCACATTTAGAAAACACTCTTATACCTGTTTAAGGGGGAAGGAGAGGTGGGGTGATGCATAAAACCAGAGTTTGATATAAGCACAGGTACCGTTCCAAAAACCAACTATGGAATAGACAAGACCTACACCGTCCTCAGTGAAAGGGACTCAAAACCCCATATTTCCCGCAGAGGAAAATATCTGACTAGTAAGAATCTTAAAACCTATGTATAGATATGTCTCCGTAAGGGAATCAAGTGTGTCTAGACTGGCATAAACATGGCAGCGAGAATCAGCTCAAACCCACTATAAAAAGGAATTTCAAAAACAAAACAAAAAAACTGGGAAATTCTTTACAATTCCTTCAGGGTCTCTGATGAAAGCTGGAATGACCCTATCTACAACGACAGCTGGATGTGGCATAAGGAGGGACACTTGGGACTGAGATGATTGGTGAGATTGGGTGAGCAAATGCAGACCCTTTAAAGCAATAATGCATGGCACCCATTCCATGGGTCCGAACTCTCCAGGTTGAAGGGAATATTACTACAGCTATAACATGTGCTGGAAACCTAGGGAACGGACACACTGTGAATACGAAAGGTTTCTAAAACTCAACGCATAGTCCCTCTCCTGGTGCTCCGGTTTGACTTTCCGTCTGCTTTACTATCAACCTCCCAACTTGGAGAGACAGCCCCTTTAACCTCTTGGTTCGCACAGGTTGCCAATTTGGCAGAGGATGAAAGGGAAGAGGGAGAACCAATGAGAGAGTAGCTGTTAGGCATTTGGACGGGCACATATCACTGTAATTTCCCGGCAGGAAGAAGAATTAACCAAATTCTCAGCCACCCACCGGGAACCAGTATAGGTCCTGAACCAAAATTTTGGACTTGCGGTCAGCTCACCAAAAACGAGTTGAAAAATGGAGCTCAGGGGCACAGCAATTCACAAACTGGCCGAGTAATAAAGGACAACTATCGTCCAAAAATCTGTTGAGGGAAGGCAACGAGGCGGACTTCAAAGCGAGGCAGGATAGCAGGAAACAGATTTCAAGAGGTACGTTGGAATCGACTTTAAAGCACAGGAAGAGGGGCACAACTTCGACAATGATGCACTTGGCCAAAAAGGGCGTATGCGTTTTCTCCTGAATATATTCAGGAGAAAACGCATACGCCCTTTTTGGCCAAGCAAGCAAGCGGGCAATGCAAATCTGCACTACAAAGAAGTATCACTTCCCACCGGTCAAAAGGGACATCCACAAAATGTGTAAGAACAAGAAAGGCAAGACAGGCCCTGGAGAACAGGGAGCCTTGTTATGCTGATGGGCGGGATGTAAATTGCCAACTGCCTCTCTGGAGGAGTGCATTCTGTTCCCTAAAACAAGTAAAGAACAGAGCTACAGAGCCAAGGGCACTACCAGTCTAGGGAATATACCTTGGGAAAACTGAAAATCAATAAGACAGAGCCACCCCAAAATTTAGGGCTGCACTGCATACAAGGACCTCAACTTGGATACACCTTAAGTATCCCAGAAAATATAAACATGGTTCAAAAAATTGTGGTACTTACGTACGATGGAATATCCCTCAGCCATGAAATCAATGTCATAAGACCAGTAGCAGCAAAATGGGTGGATTCAGGTACGATGATTCTAAGTGAAATAAGTCACACAGAAAAAGAAACTTATCATAAGATATCACTTATGAAGATCCTGTAAACATGGCTACACTTGAACTGAGTTAGGAAAGAGAACAGTGTCTCACATTTAGAAAACACTCTTATACCTGCTTAAGGGGGAAGGAGAGGTGGGGTGATGCATAAAACCAGAGTTTGATATAAGCACAGGTACCGTTCCAAAAACCAACTATGGAATAGACAAGACCTACACCGTCCTCAGTGAAAGGGACTCAAAACCCCATATTTCCCGCAGAGGAAAATATCTGACTAGTAAGAATCTTAAAACCTATGTATAGATATGTCTCCGTAAGGGAATCAAGTGTGTCTAGACTGGCATAAACATGGCAGCGAGAATCAGCTCAAACCCACTATAAAAAGGAATTTCAAAAACAAAACAAAAAAACTGGGAAATTCTTTACAATTCCTTCAGGGTCTCTGATGAAAGCTGGAATGACCCTATCTACAACGACAGCTGGATGTGGCATAAGGAGGGACACTTGGGACTGAGATGATTGGTGAGATTGGGTGAGCAAATGCAGACCCTTTAAAGCAATAATGCATGGCACCCATTCCATGGGTCCGAACTCTCCAGGTTGAAGGGAATATTACTACAGCTATAACATGTGCGGGAAACCTAGGGAACGGACACACTGTGAATACGAAAGGTTTCTAAAACTCAACGCATAGTCCCTCTCCTGGTGCTCCGGTTTGACTTTCCGTCTGCTTTACTATCAACCTCCCAACTTGGAGAGACAGCCCCTTTAACCTCTTGGTTCGCACAGGTTGCCAATTTGGCAGAGGATGAAAGGGAAGAGGGAGAACCAATGAGAGAGTAGCTGTTAGGCATTTGGACGGGCACATATCACTGTAATTTCCCGGCAGGAAGAAGAATTAACCAAATTCTCAGCCACCCACCGGGAACCAGTATAGGTCCTGAACCAAAATTTTGGACTTGCGGTCAGCTCACCAAAAACGAGTTGAAAAATGGAGCTCAGGGGCACAGCAATTCACAAACTGGCCGAGTAATAAAGGACAACTATCGTCCAAAAATCTGTTGAGGGAAGGCAACGAGGCGGACTTGAAAGCGAGGCAGGATAGCAGGAAACAGATTTCAAGAGGTACGTTGGAATCGACTTTAAAGCACAGGAAGAGGGGCACAACTTCGACAATGATGCACTTGGCCAAAAAGGGCGTATGCGTTTTCTCCTGAATATATTGAGGAGAAAACGCATACGCCCTTTTTCGCCAAGCAAGCAAGCGGGCAATGCAAATCTGCACTACAAAGAAGTATCACTTCCCACCGGTCAAAAGGGACATCCACAAAATGTGTAAGAACCAGAAAGGCAAGACAGGCCCTGGAGAACAGGGAGCCTTGTTATGCTGATGGGCGGGATGTAAATTGCCAACTGCCTCTCTGGAGGAGTGCATTCTGTTCCCTAAAACAAGTAAAGAACAGAGCTACAGAGCCAAGGGCACTACCAGTCTAGGGAATATACCTTGGGAAAACTGAAAATCAATAAGACAGAGCCACCCCAAAATTTAGGGCTGCACTGCATACAAGGACCTCAACTTGGATACACCTTAAGTATCCCAGAAAATATAAACATGGTTCAAAAAATTGTGGTATTTACGTACGATGGAATATCCCTCAGCCATGAAATCAATGTCATAACACCAGTAGCAGCAAAATGGGTGGATTCAGGTACGATGATTCTAAGTGAAATAAGTCACACAGAAAAAGAAACTTATCATAAGATATCACTTATGAAGATCCTGTAAACATGGCTACACTTGAACTGAGTTAGGAAAGAGAACAGTGTCTCACATTTAGAAAACACTCTTATACCTGCTTAAGGGGGAAGGAGAGGTGGGGTGATGCATAAAACCAGAGTTTGATATAAGCACAGGTACCGTTCCAAAAACCAACTATGGAATAGACAAGACCTACACCGTCCTCAGTGAAAGGGACTCAAAACCCCATATTTCCCGCAGAGGAAAATATCTGACAAGTAAGAATCTTAAAACCTATGTATAGATATGTCACCATAAGGGAATCAAGTGTGTCTAGACTGGCATAAACATGGCAGCGAGAATCAGCTCAAACCCACTATAAAAAGGAATTTCAAAAACAAAACAAAAAAACTGGGAAATTCTTTACAATTCCTTCAGGGTCTCTGATGAAAGCTGGAATGACCCTATCTACAATGACAGCTGGATGTGGCATAAGGAGGGACACTTGGGACTGAGACGATTGGTGAGATTGGGTGAGCAAATGCAGACCCTTTAAAGCAATAATGCATGGCACCCATTCCATGGGTCCGAACTCTCCAGGTTGAAGGGAATATTACTACAGCTATAACATGTGCGGGAAACCTAGAGAATGGACACACTGTGAATACGAAAGGTTTCTAAAACTCAACGAATAGTCCCTCTCCTGGTGCTCCGGTTTGACTTTCCGTCTGCTTTACTATCAACCTCCCAACTTGGAGAGACAGCCCCTTTAAGCTCTTGGTTCGCACAGGTTGCCAATTTGGCAGAGGATGAAAGGGAAGAGGGAGAACCAATGAGAGAGTAGCTGTTAGGCATTTGGACGGGCACATATCACTGTAATTTCCTGGCAGGAAGAAGAATTAACCAAATTCTCAGCCACCCACTGGGAAGCAGTATAGGTCCTGAGCCAAAATTTTGGACTTGCGGTCAGCTCTCCAAAAACGAGTTGAAAAATGGAGCTCAGGGACACAGCAATTCACAAACTGGCCGAGTAATAAAGGACACCTATCGTCCAAAAATCTGTTGACGGAAGGCAACGAGGCGGACTTGAAAGCGAGGCAGAATAGCAGGAAACAGATTTCAAGAGGTACGTTGGAATCGCCTTTAAAGCACAGGAAGAGGGGCACAACTTCGACAATGATGCACTTGGCCAAAAAGGGCGTATGCGTTTTCTCCTGAATATATTCAGGAGAAAACGCATACGCCCTTTTTGGCCAAGCAAGCAAGCGGGCAATGCAAATCTGCACTACAAAGAAGTATCACTTCCCACCGGTCAAAAGGGACATCCACAAAATGTGTAAGAACCAGAAAGGCAAGACAGGCCCTGGAGAACAGGGAGCCTTGTTATGCTGATGGGCGGGATGTAAATTGCCAACTGCCTCTCTGGAGGAGTGCATTCTGTTCCCTAAAACAAGTAAAGAACAGAGCTACAGAGCCAAGGGCACTACCAGTCTAGGGAATATACCTTGGGAAAACTGAAAATCAATAAGACAGAGCCACCCCAAAATTTAGGGCTGCACTGCATACAAGGACCTCAACTTGGATACACCTTAAGTATCCCAGAAAATATAAACATGGTTCAAAAAATTGTGGTACTTACGTACGATGGAATATCCCTCAGCCATGAAATCAATGTCATAAGACCAGTAGCAGCAAAATGGGTGGATTCAGGTACGATGATTCTAAGTGAAATAAGTCACACAGAAAAAGAAACTTATCATAAGATATCACTTATGAAGATCCTGTAAACATGGCTACACTTGAACTGAGTTAGGAAAGAGAACAGTGTCTCACATTTAGAAAACACTCTTATACCTGTTTAAGGGGGAAGGAGAGGTGGGGTGATGCATAAAACCAGAGTTTGATATAAGCACAGGTACCGTTCCAAAAACCAACTATGGAAT
The DNA here is from genome assembly GCF_949752795.1 of Hyperoodon ampullatus. Classification (NCBI taxonomy): domain Eukaryota; kingdom Metazoa; phylum Chordata; class Mammalia; order Artiodactyla; family Ziphiidae; genus Hyperoodon; species Hyperoodon ampullatus. The sequence goes on along the minus strand of NW_027641044.1, from coordinate 1,584,800 downwards.
AGACAAGACCTACACCGTCCTCAGTGAAAGGGACTCAAAACCCCATATTTCCCGCAGAGGAAAATATCTGACTAGTAAGAATCTTAAAACCTATGTATAGATATGTCTCCGTAAGGGAATCAAGTGTGTCTAGACTGGCATAAACATGGCAGCGAGAATCAGCTCAAACCCACTATAAAAAGGAATTTCAAAAACAAAACAAAAAAACTGGGAAATTCTTTACAATTCCTTCAGGGTCTCTGATGAAAGCTGGAATGACCCTATCTACAACGACAGCTGGATGTGGCATAAGGAGGGACACTTGGGACTGAGATGATTGGTGAGATTGGGTGAGCAAATGCAGACCCTTTAAAGCAATAATGCATGGCACCCATTCCATGGGTCCGAACTCTCCAGGTTGAAGGGAATATTACTACAGCTATAACATGTGCTGGAAACCTAGGGAACGGACACACTGTGAATACGAAAGGTTTCTAAAACTCAACGCATAGTCCCTCTCCTGGTGCTCCGGTTTGACTTTCCGTCTGCTTTACTATCAACCTCCCAACTTGGAGAGACAGCCCCTTTAACCTCTTGGTTCGCACAGGTTGCCAATTTGGCAGAGGATGAAAGGGAAGAGGGAGAACCAATGAGAGAGTAGCTGTTAGGCATTTGGACGGGCACATATCACTGTAATTTCCCGGCAGGAAGAAGAATTAACCAAATTCTCAGCCACCCACCGGGAACCAGTATAGGTCCTGAACCAAAATTTTGGACTTGCGGTCAGCTCACCAAAAACGAGTTGAAAAATGGAGCTCAGGGGCACAGCAATTCACAAACTGGCCGAGTAATAAAGGACAACTATCGTCCAAAAATCTGTTGAGGGAAGGCAACGAGGCGGACTTGAAAGCGAGGCAGGATAGCAGGAAACAGATTTCAAGAGGTACGTTGGAATCGACTTTAAAGCACAGGAAGAGGGGCACAACTTCGACAATGATGCACTTGGCCAAAAAGGGCGTATGCGTTTTCTCCTGAATATATTCAGGAGAAAACGCATACGCCCTTTTTGGCCAAGCAAGCAAGCGGGCAATGCAAATCTGCACTACAAAGAAGTATCACTTCCCACCGGTCAAAAGGGACATCCACAAAATGTGTAAGAACAAGAAAGGCAAGACAGGCCCTGGAGAACAGGGAGCCTTGTTATGCTGATGGGCGGGATGTAAATTGCCAACTGCCTCTCTGGAGGAGTGCATTCTGTTCCCTAAAACAAGTAAAGAACAGAGCTACAGAGCCAAGGGCACTACCAGTCTAGGGAATATACCTTGGGAAAACTGAAAATCAATAAGACAGAGCCACCCCAAAATTTAGGGCTGCACTGCATACAAGGACCTCAACTTGGATACACCTTAAGTATCCCAGAAAATATAAACATGGTTCAAAAAATTGTGGTACTTACGTACGATGGAATATCCCTCAGCCATGAAATCAATGTCATAAGACCAGTAGCAGCAAAATGGGTGGATTCAGGTACGATGATTCTAAGTGAAATAAGTCACACAGAAAAAGAAACTTATCATAAGATATCACTTATGAAGATCCTGTAAACATGGCTACACTTGAACTGAGTTAGGAAAGAGAACAGTGTCTCACATTTAGAAAACACTCTTATACCTGCTTAAGGGGGAAGGAGAGGTGGGGTGATGCATAAAACCAGAGTTTGATATAAGCACAGGTACCGTTCCAAAAACCAACTATGGAATAGACAAGACCTACACCGTCCTCAGTGAAAGGGACTCAAAACCCCATATTTCCCGCAGAGGAAAATATCTGACTAGTAAGAATCTTAAAACCTATGTATAGATATGTCTCCGTAAGGGAATCAAGTGTGTCTAGACTGGCATAAACATGGCAGCGAGAATCAGCTCAAACCCACTATAAAAAGGAATTTCAAAAACAAAACAAAAAAACTGGGAAATTCTTTACAATTCCTTCAGGGTCTCTGATGAAAGCTGGAATGACCCTATCTACAATGACAGCTGGATGTGGCATAAGGAGGGACACTTGGGACTGAGACGATTGGTGAGATTGGGTGAGCAAATGCAGACCCTTTAAAGCAATAATGCATGGCACCCATTCCATGGGTCCGAACTCTCCAGGTTGAAGGGAATATTACTACAGCTATAACATGTGCGGGAAACCTAGAGAACGGACACACTGTGAATACGAAAGGTTTCTAAAACTCAACGAATAGTCCCTCTCCTGGTGCTCCGGTTTGACTTTCCGTCTGCTTTACTATCAACCTCCCAACTTGGAGAGACAGCCCCTTTAACCTCTTGGTTCGCACAGGTTGCCAATTTGGCAGAGGATGAAAGGGAAGAGGGAGAACCAATGAGAGAGTAGCTGTTAGGCATTTGGACGGGCACATATCACTGTAATTTCCTGGCAGGAAGAAGAATTAACCAAATTCTCAGCCACCCACCGGGAAGCAGTATAGGTCCTGAGCCAAAATTTTGGACTTGCGGTCAGCTCTCCAAAAACGAGTTGAAAAATGGAGCTCAGGGACACAGCAATTCACAAACTGGCCGAGTAATAAAGGACACCTATCGTCCAAAAATCTGTTGACGGAAGGCAACGAGGCGGACTTGAAAGCGAGGCAGAATAGCAGGAAACAGATTTCAAGAGGTACGTTGGAATCGCCTTTAAAGCACAGGAAGAGGGGCACAACTTCGACAATGATGCACTTGGCCAAAAAGGGCGTATGCGTTTTCTCCTGAATATATTCAGGAGAAAACGCATACGCCCTTTTTGGCCAAGCAAGCAAGCGGGCAATGCAAATCTGCACTACAAAGAAGTATCACTTCCCACCGGTCAAAAGGGACATCCACAAAATGTGTAAGAACAAGAAAGGCAAGACAGGCCCTGGAGAACAGGGAGCCTTGTTATGCTGATGGGCGGGATGTAAATTGCCAACTGCCTCTCTGGAGGAGTGCATTCTGTTCCCTAAAACAAGTAAAGAACAGAGCTACAGAGCCAAGGGCACTACCAGTCTAGGGAATATACCTTGGGAAAACTGAAAATCAATAAGACAGAGCCACCCCAAAATTTAGGGCTGCACTGCATACAAGGACCTCAACTTGGATACACCTTAAGTATCCCAGAAAATATAAACATGGTTCAAAAAATTGTGGTACTTACGTACGATGGAATATCCCTCAGCCATGAAATCAATGTCATAAGACCAGTAGCAGCAAAATGGGTGGATTCAGGTACGATGATTCTAAGTGAAATAAGTCACACAGAAAAAGAAACTTACCATAAGATATCACTTATGAAGATCCTGTAAACATGGCTACACTTAAACTGAGTTAGGAAAGAGAACAGTGTCTCACATTTAGAAAACACTCTTATACCTGTTTAAGGGGGAAGGAGAGGTGGGGTGATGCATAAAACCAGAGTTTGATATAAGCACAGGTACCGTTCCAAAAACCAACTATGGAATAGACAGGACCTACACCGTCCTCAGTGAAAGGGACTCAAAACCCCATATTTCCCGCAGAGGAAAATATCTGACTAGTAAGAATCTTAAAACCTATGTATAGATATGTCTCCGTAAGGGAATCAAGTGTGTCTAGACTGGCATAAACATGGCAGCGAGAATCAGCTCAAACCCACTATAAAAAGGAATTTCAAAAACAAAACAAAAAAACTGGGAAATTCTTTACAATTCCTTCAGGGTCTCTGATGAAAGCTGGAATGACCCTATCTACAACGACAGCTGGATGTGGCATAAGGAGGGACACTTGGGACTGAGACGATTGGTGAGATTGGGTGAGCAAATGCAGACCCTTTAAAGCAATAATGCATGGCACCCATTCCATGGGTCCGAACTCTCCAGGTTGAAGGGAATATTACTAGAGCTATAACATGTGCGGGAAACCTAGGGAACGGACACACTGTGAATACGAAAGTTTTCTAAAACTCAACGAATAATCCCACTCCTGGTGCTCCGGTTTGACTTTCCGTCTGCTTTACTATCAACCTCCCAACTTGGAGAGACAGCCCCTTTAACCTCTTGGTTCGCACAGGTTGCCAATTTGGCAGAGGATGAAAGGGAAGAGGGAGAAACAATGAGAGAGTAGCTGTTAGGCATTTGGACGGGCACATATCACTGTAATTTCCCGGCAGGAAGAAGAATTAACCAAATTCTCAGCCACCCACCGGGAACCAGTATAGGTCCTGAACCAGAATTTTGGACTTGCGGTCAGCTCACCAAAAACGAGTTGAAAAATGGAGCTCAGGGGCACAGCAATTCACAAACTGGCCGAGTAATAAAGGACAACTATCGTCCAAAAATCTGTTGAGGGAAGGCAACGAGGCGGACTTGAAAGCGAGGCAGAATAGCAGGAAACAGATTTCAAGAGGTACGTTGGAATCGCCTTTAAAGCACAGGAAGAGGGGCACAACTTCGACAATGATGCACTTGGCCAAAAAGGGCGTATGCGTTTTCTCCTGAATATATTCAGGAGAAAACGCATACGCCCTTTTTGGCCAAGCAAGCAAGCGGGCAATGCAAATCTGCACTACAAAGAAGTATCACTTCCCACCGGTCAAAGGGGACATCCACAAAATGTGTAAGAACAAGAAAGGCAAGACAGGCCCTGGAGAACAGGGAGCCTTGTTATGCTGATGGGCGGGATGTAAATTGCCAACTGCCTCTCTGGAGGAGTGCATTCTGTTCCCTACAACAAGTAAAGAACAGAGCTACAGAGCCAAGGGCACTACCAGTCTAGGGAATATACCTTGGGAAAACTGAAAATCAATAAGACAGAGCCATCCCAAAATTTAGGGCTGCACTGCATACAAGGACCTCAACTTGGATACACCTTAAGTATCCCAGAAAGTATAAACATGGTTCAAAAAATTGTGGTACTTACGTACGATGGAATATCCCTCAGCCATGAAATCAATGTCATAAGACCAGTAGCAGCAAAATGGGTGGATTCAGGTACGATGATTCTAAGTGAAATAAGTCACACAGAAAAAGAAACTTATCATAAGATATCACTTATGAAGATCCTGTAAACATGGCTACACTTGAACTGAGTTAGGAAAGAGAACAGTGTCTCACATTTAGAAAACACTCTTATACCTGCTTAAGGGGGAAGGAGAGGTGGGGTGATGCATAAAACCAGAGTTTGATATAAGCACAGGTACCGTTCCAAAAACCAACTATGGAATAGACAAGACCTACACCGTCCTCAGCGAAAGGGACTCAAAACCCCATATTTCCCGCAGAGGAAAATATCTGACTAGTAAGAATCTTAAAACCTATGTATTGATATGTCTCCGTAAGGGAATCAAGTGTGTCTAGACTGGCATAAACATGGCAGCGAGAATCAGCTCAAACCGACTATAAAAAGGAATTTCAAAAACAAAACAAAAAAACTGGGAAATTCTTTACAATTCCTTCAGGGTCTCTGATGAAAGCTGGAATGACCCTATCTACAACGACAGCAGAATGTGGCATAAGGAGGGACACTTGGGACTGAGACGATTGGTGAGATTGGGTGAGCAAATGCAGACCCTTTAAAGCAATAATGCATGGCACCCATTCCATGGGTCCCAACTCTCCAGGTTGAAGGGAATATTACTACAGCTATAACATGTGCGGGAAACCTAGAGAACGGACACACTGTGAATACGAAAGGTTTCTAAAACTCAACGAATAGTCCCACTCCTGGTGCTCCGGTTTGACTTTCCGTCTGCTTTACTATCAACCTCCCAACTTGGAGAGACAGCCCCTTTAACCTCTTGGTTCGCACAGGTTGCCAATTTGGCAGAGGATGAAAGGGAAGAGGGAGAACCAATGAGAGAGTAGCTGTTAGGCATTTGGACGGGCACATATCACTGTAATTTCCCGGCAGGAAGAAGAATTAACCAAATTCTCAGCCACCCACCGGGAACCAGTATAGGTCCTGAACCAAAATTTTGGACTTGCGGTCAGCTCACCAAAAACGAGTTGAAAAATGGAGCTCAGGGGCACAGCAATTCACAAACTGGCCGAGTAATAAAGGACAACTATCGTCCAAAAATCTGTTGAGGGAAGGCAACGAGGCGGACTTGAAAGTGAGGCAGAATAGCAGGGAACAGATTTGAAGAGGTACGTTGGAATCGCCTTTAAAGCACAGGAAGAGGGGCACAACTTCGACAATGATGCACTTGGCCAAAAAGGGCGTATGCGTTTTCTCCTGAATATATTCAGGAGAAAACGCATACGCCCTTTTTGGCCAAGCAAGCAAGCGGGCAATGCAAATCTGCACTACAAAGAAGTATCACTTCCCACCGGTCAAAAGGGACATCCACAAAATGTGTAAGAACAAGAAAGGCAAGACAGGCCCTGGAGAACAGGGAGCCTTGTTATGCTGATGGGCGGGATGTAAATTGCCAACTGCCTCTCTGGAGGAGTGCATTCTGTTCCCTAAAACAAGTAAAGAACAGAGCTACAGAGCCAAGGGCACTACCAGTCTAGGGAATATACCTTGGGAAAACTGAAAATCAATAAGACAGAGCCACCCCAAAATTTAGGGCTGCACTGCATACAAGGACCTCAACTTGGATACACCTTAAGTATCCCAGAAAATATAAACATGGTTCAAAAAATTGTGGTACTTACGTACGATGGAATATCCCTCAGCCATGAAATCAATGTCATAAGACCAGTAGCAGCAAAATGGGTGGATTCAGGTACGATGATTCTAAGTGAAATAAGTCACACAGAAAAAGAAACTTATCATAAGATATCACTTATGAAGATCCTGTAAACATGGCTACACTTGAACTGAGTTAGGAAAGAGAACAGTGTCTCACATTTAGAAAACACTCTTATACCTGCTTAAGGGGGAAGGAGAGGTGGGGTGATGCATAAAACCAGAGTTTGATATAAGCACAGGTACCGTTCCAAAAACCAACTATGGAATAGACAAGACCTACACCGTCCTCAGTGAAAGGGACTCAAAACCCCATATTTCCCGCAGAGGAAAATATCTGACTAGTAAGAATCTTAAAACCTATGTATTGATATGTCTCCGTAAGGGAATCAAGTGTGTCTAGACTGGCATAAACATGGGAGCGAGAATCAGCTCAAACCCACTATAAAAAGGAAATTCAAAAACAAAACAAAAAAACTGGGAAATTCTTTACAATTCCTTCAGGGTCTCTGATGAAATCTGGAATGACCCTATCTACAACGACAGCTGGATGTGGCATAAGGAGGGACACTTGGGACTGAGACGATTGGTGAGATTGGGTGAGCAAATGCAGACCCTTTAAAGCAATAATGCATGGCACCCATTCCATGGGTCCGAACTCTCCAGGTTGAAGGGAATATTACTACAGCTATAACATTTGCAGGAAACCTAGAGAACGGACACACTGTGAATACGAAAGGTTTCTAAAACTCAACGCATAGTCCCTCTCCTGGTGCTCCGGTTTGACTTTCCGTCTGCTTTACTATCAACCTCCCAACTTGGAGAGACAGCCCCTTTAACCTCTTGGTTCGCACAGGTTGCCAATTTGGCAGAGGATGAAAGGGAAGAGGGAGAACCAATGAGAGAGTAGCTGTTAGGCATTTGGATGGGCACATATCACTGTAATTTCCCGGCAGGAAGAAGAATTAACCAAATTCTCAGCCACCCCCCGGGAACCAGTATAGGTCCTGAACCAAAATTTTGGACTTGCGGTCAGCTCACCAAAAACGAGTTGAAAAATGGAGCTCAGGGGCACAGCAATTCACAAACTGGCCGAGTAATAAAGGACAACTATCGTCCAAAAATCTGTTGAGGGAAGGCAACGAGGCGGACTTGAAAGCGAGGCAGAATAGCAGGAAACAGATTTCAAGAGGTACGTTGGAATCGCCTTTAAAGCACAGGAAGAGGGGCACAACTTCGACAATGATGCACTTGGCCAAAAAGGGCGTATGCGTTTTGTCCTGAATATATTCAGGAGAAAACGCATACGCCCTTTTTGGCCAAGCAAGCAAGCGGGCAATGCAAATCTGCACTACAAAGAAGTATCACTTCCCACCGGTCAAAAGGGACATCCACAAAATGTGTAAGAACAAGAAAGGCAAGACAGGCCCTGGAGAACAGGGAGCCTTGTTATGCTGATGGGCGGGATGTAAATTGCCAACTGCCTCTCTGGAGGAGTGCATTCTGTTCCCTAAAACAAGTAAAGAACAGAGCTACAGAGCCAAGGGCACTACCAGTCTAGGGAATATACCTTGGGAAAACTGAAAATCAATAAGACAGAGCCACCCCAAAATTTAGGGCTGCACTGCATACAAGGACCTCAACTTGGATACACCTTAAGTATCCCAGAAAATATAAACATGGTTCAAAAAATTGTGGTACTTACGTACGATGGAATATCCCTCAGCCATGAAATCAATGTCATAAGACCAGTAGCAGCAAAATGGGTGGATTCAGGTACGATGATTCTAAGTGAAATAAGTCACACAGAAAAAGAAACTTATCATAAGATATCACTTATGAAGATCCTGTAAACATGGCTACACTTGAACTGAGTTAGGAAAGAGAACAGTGTCTCACATTTAGAAAACACTCTTATACCTGCTTAAGGGGGAAGGAGAGGTGGGGTGATGCATAAAACCAGAGTTTGATATAAGCACAGGTACCGTTCCAAAAACCAACTACGGAATAGACAAGACCTACACCGTCCTCAGTGAAAGGGACTCAAAACCCCATATTTCCCGCAGAGGAAAGTATCAGACTAGTAAGAATCTTAAAACCTATGTATTGATATGTCTCCGTAAGGGAATCAAGTGTGTCTAGACTGGCATAAACATGGCAGCGAGAATCAGCTCAAAGCCAGTATAAAAAGGAATTTCAAAAACAAAACAAAAAAACTGGGAAATTCTTTACAATTCCTTCAGGGTCTCTGATGAAATCTGGAATGACCCTATCTACAACGACAGCTGGATGTGGCATAAGGAGGGACACTTGGGACTGAGACGATTGGTGAGATTGGGTGAGCAAATGCAGACCCTTTAAAGCAATAATGCATGGCACCCATTCCATGGGTCCGAACTCTCCAGCTTGAAGGGAATATTACTACAGCTATAACATGTGCAGGAAACCTAGAGAACGGACACACTGTGAATACGAAAGGTTTCTAAAACTCAACGCATAGTCCCTCTCCTGGTGCTCCGGTTTGACTTTCCGTCTGCTTTACTATCAACCTCCCAACTTGGAGAGACAGCCCCTTTAACCTCTTGGTTCGCACAGGTTGCCAATTTGTCAGAGGATGAAAGGGAAGAGGGAGAACCAATGAGAGAGTAGCTGTTAGGCATTTGGACGGGCACATATCACTGTAATTTCCCGGCAGGAAGAAGAATTAACCAATTTCTCAGCCACCCACCGGGAACCAGTATAGGTCCTGAACCAAAATTTTGGACTTGCGGTCAGCTCACCAAAAACGAGTTGAAAAATGGAGCTCAGGGGCACAGCAATTCACAAACTGGCCGAGTAATAAAGGACAACTATCGTCCAAAAATCTGTTGAGGGAAGGCAATGAGGCGGACTTGAAAGCGAGGCAGAATAGCAGGAAACAGATTTCAAGAGGTATGTTGGAATCGCCTTTAAAGCACAGGAAGAGGGGCACAACTTCGACAATGATGCACTTGGCCAAAAAGGGCGTATGCGTTTTCTCCTGAATATATTCAGGAGAAAACGCATACGCCCTTTTTGGCCAAGCAAGCAAGCGGGCAATGCAAATCTGCACTACAAAGAAGTATCACTTCCCACCGGTCAAAAGGGACATCCACAAAATGTGTAAGAACAAGAAAGGCAAGACAGGCCCTGGAGAACAGGGAGCCTTGTTATGCTGATGGGCGGGATGTAAATTGCCAACTGCCTCTCTGGAGGAGTGCATTCTGTTCCCTACAACAAGTAAAGAACAGAGCTTCAGAGCCAAGGGCACTACCAGTCTAGGGAATATACCTTGGGAAAACTGAAAATCAATAAGACAGAGCCACCCCAAAATTTAGGGCTGCACTGCATACAAGGACCTCAACTTGGATACACCTTAAGTATCCCAGAAAATATAAACATGGTTCAAAAAATTGTGGTACTTACGTACGATGGAATATCCCTCAGCCATGAAATCAATGTCATAAGACCAGTAGCAGCAAAATGGGTGGATTCAGGTACGATGATTCTAAGTGAAATAAGTCACACAGAAAAAGAAACTTATCATAAGATATCACTTATGAAGATCCTGTAAACATGGCTAAACTTGAACTGAGTTAGGAAAGAGAACAGTGTCTCACATTTAGAAAACACTCTTATACCTGCTTAAGGGGGAAGGAGAGGTGGGGTGATGCATAAAACCAGAGTTTGATATAAGCACAGGTACCGTTCCAAAAACCAACTATGGAATAGACAAGACCTACACCGTCCTCAGTGAAAGGGACTCAAAACCCCATATTTCCCGCAGAGAAAGTATCTGACTAGTAAGAATCTTAAAACCTATGTATTGATATGTCTCCGTAAGAGAATCAAGTGTGTCTAGACTGGCATAAACATGGCAGCGAGAATCAGCTCAAACCCACTATAAAAAGGAATTTCAAAAACAAAACAAAAAAACTGGGAAATTCTTTACAATTCCTTCAGGGTCTCTGATGAAAGCTGGAATGACCCTATCTACAACGACAGCTGGATGTGGCATAAGGAGGGACACTTGGGACTGAGATGATTGGTGAGATTGGGTGAGCAAATGCAGACACTTTAAAGCAATAATGCATGGCACCCATTCCATGGGTCCGAACTCTCCAGGTTGAAGGGAATATTACTACAGCTATAACATGTGCTGGAAACCTAGGGAACGGACACACTGTGAATACGAAAGGTTTCTAAAACTCAACGCATAGTCCCTCTCCTGGTGTTCCAGTTTGACTTTCCGTCTGCTTTACTATCAACCTCCAAACTTGGAGAGACAGCCCCTTTAACATCTTGGTTCGCACAGGTTGCCAATTTGGCAGAGGATGAAAGGGAAGAGGGAGAACCAATGAGAGAGTAGCTGTTAGGCATTTGGACGGGCACATATCACTGTAATTTCCCGGCAGGAAGAAGAATTAACCAAATTCTCAGCCACCCACCGGGAACCAGTATAGGTCCTGAACCAAAATTTTGGACTTGCGGTCAGCTCACCAAAAACGAGTTGAAAAATGGAGCTCAGGGGCACAGCAATTCACAAACTGGCCGAGTAATAAAGGACAACTATCGTCCAAAAATCTGTTGAGGGAAGGCAATGAGGCGGACTTGAAAGCGAGGCAGAATAGCAGGAAACAGATTTCAAGAGGTACGTTGGAATCGCCTTTAAAGCACAGGAAGAGGGGCACAACTTCGACAATGATGCACTTGGCCAAAAAGGGCGTATGCGTTTTCTCCTGAATATATTCAGGAGAAAACGCATACGCCCTTTTTGGCCAAGCAAGCAAGCGGGCAATGCAAATCTGCACTAAAAAGAAGTATCACTTCCCACCGGTCAAAAGGGACATCCACAAAATGTGTAAGAACAAGAAAGGCAAGACAGGCCCTGGAGAACAGGGAGCCTTGTTATGCTGATGGGCGGGATGTAAATTGCCAACTGCCTCTCTGGAGGAGTGCATTCTGTTCCCTACAACAAGTAAAGAACAGAGCTACAGAGCCAAGGGCACTACCAGTCTAGGGAATATACCTTGGGAAAACTGAAAATCAATAAGACAGAGCCACCCCAAAATTTAGGGCTGCACTGCATACAAGGATCTCAACTTGGATACACCTTAAGTATCCCAGAAAATATAAACATGGTTCAAAAAATTGTGGTACTTACGTACGATGGAATATCCCTCAGCCATGAAATCAATGTCATAAGACCAGTAGCAGCAAAATGGGTGGATTCAGGTACGATGATTCTAAGTGAAATAAGTCACACAGAAAAAGAAACTTATCATAAGATATCACTTATGAAGATCCTGTAAACATGGCTACACTTGAACTGAGTTAGGAAAGAGTACAGTGTCTCACATTTAGAAAACACTCTTATACCTGCTTAAGGGGGAAGGAGAGGTGGGGTGATGCATAAAACCAGAGTTTGATATAAGCACAGGTACCGTTCCAAAAACCAACTATGGAATAGACAAGACCTACACCGTCCTCAGCGAAAGGGACTCAAAACCCCATATTTCCCGCAGAGGAAAATATCTGACTAGTAAGAATCTTAAAACCTATGTATTGATATGTCTCCGTAAGGGAATCAAGTGTGTCTAGACTGGCATAAACATGGCAGCGAGAATCAGCTCAAACCCACTATAAAAAGGAATTTCAAAAACAAAACAAAAAAACTGGGAAATTCTTTACAATTCCTTCAGGGTCTCTGATGAAGGCTGGAATGACCCTATCTACAACGACAGCTGGATGTGGCATAAGGAGGGACACTTGGGACTGAGACGATTGGTGAGATTGGGTGAGCAAATGCAGACCCTTTAAAGCAATAATGCATGGCACCCATTCCATGGGTCCGAACTCTCCAGGTTGAAGGGAATATTACTACAGCTATAACATGTGCGGGAAACCTAGAGAACGGACACACTGTGAACACGAAAGGTTTCTAAAACTCAACGCATAGTCCCTCTCCTGGTGCTCCGGTTTGACTTTCCGTCTGCTTTACTATCAACCTCCCAACTTGGAGAGACAGCCCCTTTAACCTCTTGGTTCGCACAGGTTGCCAATTTGGCAGAGGATGAAAGGGAAGAGGGAGAACCAATGAGAGAGTAGCTGTTAGGCATTTGGACGGGCACATATCACTGTAATTTCCCGGCAGGAAGAAGAATTAACCAAATTCTCAGCCACCCACCGGGAACCAGTATAGGTCCTGAGACAAAATTTTGGACTTGCGGTCAGCTCACCAAAAACGAGTTGAAAAATGGAGCTCAGGGGCACAGCAATTCACAAACTGGCCGAGTAATAAAGGACAACTATCGTCCAAAAATCTGTTGAGGGAAGGCAACGAGGCGGACTTGAAAGCGAGGCAGAATAGCAGGAAACAGATTTCAAGAGGTACGTTGGAATCGCCTTTAAAGCACAGGAAGAGGGGCACAACTTCGACAATGATGCACTTGGCCAAAAAGGGCGTATGCGTTTTCTCCTGAATATATTCAGGAGAAAACGCATACGCCCTTTTTGGCCAAGCAAGCAAGCGGGCAATGCAAATCTGCACTACAAAGAAGTATCACTTCCCACCGGTCAAAAGGGACATCCACAAAATGTGTAAGAACAAGAAAGGCAAGACAGGCCCTGGAGAACAGGGAGCCTTGTTATGCTGATGGGCGGGATGTAAATTGCCAACTGCCTCTCTGGAGGAGTGCATTCTGTTCCCTAAAACAAGTAAAGAACAGAGCTACAGAGCCAAGGGCACTACCAGTCTAGGGAATATACCTTGGGAAAACTGAAAATCAATAAGACAGAGCCACCCCAAAATTTAGGGCTGCACTGCATACAAGGACCTCAACTTGGATACACCTTAAGTATCCCAGAAAATATAAACATGGTTCAAAAAATTGTGGTACTTACGTACGATGGAATATCCCTCAGCCATGAAATCAATGTCATAAGACCAGTAGCAGCAAAATGGGTGGATTCAGGTACGATGATTCTAAGTGAAATAAGTCACACAGAAAAAGAAACTTATCATAAGATATCACTTATGAAGATCCTGTAAACATGGCTACACTTGAACTGAGTTAGGAAAGAGAACAGTGTCTCACATTTAGAAAACACTCTTATACCTGCTTAAGGGGGAAGGAGAGGTGGGGTGATGCATAAAACCAGAGTTTGATATAAGCACAGGTACCGTTCCAAAAACCAACTATGGAATAGACAAGACCTACACCGTCCTCAGTGAAAGGGACTCAAAACCCCATATTTCCCGCAGAGGAAAATATCTGACTAGTAAGAATCTTAAAACCTATGTATTGATATGTCTCCGTAAGGGAATCAAGGGTGTCTAGACTGGCATAAACATGGCAGCGAGAATCAGCTCAAAGCCACTATAAAAAGGAATTTCAAAAACAAAACAAAAAAACTGGGAAATTCTTTACAATTCCTTCAGGGTCTCTGATGAAAGCTGGAATGACCCTATCTACAACGACAGCTGGATGTGGCATAAGGAGGGACACTTGGGACTGAGATGATTGGTGAGATTGGGTGAGCAAATGCAGACACTTTAAAGCAATAATGCATGGCACCCATTCCATGGGTCCGAACTCTCCAGGTTGAAGGGAATATTACTACAGCTATAACATGTGCTGGAAACCTAGGGAACGGACACACTGTGAATACGAAAGGTTTCTAAAACTCAACGCATAGTCCCTCTCCTGGTGCTCCAGTTTGACTTTCCGTCTGCTTTACTATCAACCTCCAAACTTGGAGAGACAGCCCCTTTAACATCTTGGTTCGCACAGGTTGCCAATTTGGCAGAGGATGAAAGGGAAGAGGGAGAACCAATGAGAGAGTAGCTGTTAGGCATTTGGACGGGCACATATCACTGTAATTTCCCGGCAGGAAGAAGAATTAACCAAATTCTCAGCCACCCACCGGGAACCAGTATAGGTCCTGAACCAAAATTTTGGACTTGCGGTCAGCTCACCAAAAACGAGTTGAAAAATGGAGCTCAGGGGCACAGCAATTCACAAACTGGCCGAGTAATAAAGGACAACTATCGTCCAAAAATCTGTTGAGGGAAGGCAATGAGGCGGACTTGAAAGCGAGGCAGAATAGCAGGAAACAGATTTCAAGAGGTACGTTGGAATCGCCTTTAAAGCACAGGAAGAGGGGCACAACTTCGACAATGATGCACTTGGCCAAAAAGGGCGTATGCGTTTTCTCCTGAATATATTCAGGAGAAAACGCATACGCCCTTTTTGGCCAAGCAAGCAAGCGGGCAATGCAAATCTGCACTAAAAAGAAGTATCACTTCCCACCGGTCAAAAGGGACATCCACAAAATGTGTAAGAACAAGAAAGGCAAGACAGGCCCTGGAGAACAGGGAGCCTTGTTATGCTGATGGGCGGGATGTAAATTGCCAACTGCCTCTCTGGAGGAGTGCATTCTGTTCCCTACAACAAGTAAAGAACAGAGCTACAGAGCCAAGGGCACTACCAGTCTAGGGAATATACCTTGGGAAAACTGAAAATCAATAAGACAGAGCCACCCCAAAATTTAGGGCTGCACTGCATACAAGGATCTCAACTTGGATACACCTTAAGTATCCCAGAAAATATAAACATGGTTCAAAAAATTGTGGTACTTACGTACGATGGAATATCCCTCAGCCATGAAATCAATGTCATAAGACCAGTAGCAGCAAAATGGGTGGATTCAGGTACGATGATTCTAAGTGAAATAAGTCACACAGAAAAAGAAACTTATCATAAGATATCACTTATGAAGATCCTGTAAACATGGCTACACTTGAACTGAGTTAGGAAAGAGAACAGTGTCTCACATTTAGAAAACACTCTTATACCTGCTTAAGGGGGAAGGAGAGGTGGGGTGATGCATAAAACCAGAGTTTGATATAAGCACAGGTACCGTTCCAAAAACCAACTATGGAATAGACAAGACCTACACCGTCCTCAGCGAAAGGGACTCAAAACCCCATATTTCCCGCAGAGGAAAATATCTGACTAGTAAGAATCTTAAAACCTATGTATTGATATGTCTCCGTAGGGGAATCAAGTGTGTCTAGACTGGCATAAACATGGCAGCGAGAATCAGCTCAAACCCACTATAAAAAGGAATTTCAAAAACAAAACAAAAAAACTGGGAAATTCTTTACAATTCCTTCAGGGTCTCTGATGAAGGCTGGAATGACCCTATCTACAACGACAGCTGGATGTGGCATAAGGAGGGACACTTGGGACTGAGACGATTGGTGAGATTGGGTGAGCAAATGCAGACCCTTTAAAGCAATAATGCATGGCACCCATTCCATGGGTCCGAACTCTCCAGGTTGAAGGGAATATTACTACAGCTATAACATGTGCGGGAAACCTAGAGAACGGACACACTGTGAACACGAAAGGTTTCTAAAACTCAACGCATAGTCCCTCTCCTGGTGCTCCGGTTTGACTTTCCGTCTGCTTTACTATCAACCTCCCAACTTGGAGAGACAGCCCCTTTAACCTCTTGGTTCGCACAGGTTGCCAATTTGGCAGAGGATGAAAGGGAAGAGGGAGAACCAATGAGAGAGTAGCTGTTAGGCATTTGGACGGGCACATATCACTGTAATTTTCCGGCAGGAAGAAGAATTAACCAAATTCTCAGCCACCCACCGGCAACCAGTATAGGTCCTGAACCAAAATTTTGGACTTGCGGTCAGCTCACCAAAAACGAGTTGAAAAATGGAGCTCAGGGGCACAGCAATTCACAAACTGGCCGAGTAATAAAGGACAACTATCGTCCAAAAATCTGTTGAGGGAAGGCAACGAGGTGGACTTGAAAGCGAGGCAGAATAGCAGGAAACAGATTTCAAGAGGTACGTTGGAATCGCCTTTAAAGCACAGGAAGAGGGGCACAACTTCGACAATGACGCACTTGGCCAAAAAGGGCGTATGCGTTTTCTCCTGAATATATTCAGGAGAAAACACATACGCCCTTTTTGGCCAAGCAAGCAAGCGGGCAATGCAAATCTGCACTACAAAGAAGTATCACTTCCCACCGGTCAAAAGGGACATCCACAAAATGTGTAAGAACAAGAAAGGCAAGACAGGCCCTGGAGAACAGGGAGCCTTGTTATGCTGATGGGCGGGATGTAAATTGCCAACTGCCTCTCTGGAGGAGTGCATTCTGTTCCCTAAAGCAAGTAAAGAACAGAGTTACAGAGCCAAGGGCACTACCATTCTAGGGAATATACCTTGGGAAAACTGAAAATCAATAAGACAGAGCCACCCCAAAATTTGGGCTGCACTGCATACAAGGACCTCAACTTGGATACACCTTAAGTATCCCAGAAAATATAAACATGGTTCAAAAAATTGTGGTACTTACATACGATGGAATATCCCTCAGCCATGAAATCAATGTCATAAGACCAGTAGCAGCAAAATGGGTGGATTCAGGTACGATGATTCTAAGTGAAATAAGTCACACAGAAAAAGAAACTTATCATAAGATATCACTTATGAAGATCCTGTAAACATGGCTACACTTGAACTGAGTTAGGAAAGAGAACAGTGTCTCACATTTAGAAAACACTCTTATACCTGCTTAAGGGGGAAGGAGAGGTGGGGTGATGCATAAAACCAGAGTTTGATATAAGCACAGGTACCGTTCCAAAAACCAACTACGGAATAGACAAGACCTACACCGTCCTCAGTGAAAGGGACTCAAAACCCCATATTTCCCGCAGAGGAAAGTATCTGACTAGTAAGAATCTTAAAACCTATGTATTGATATGTCTCCGTAAGGGAATCAAGGGTGTCTAGACTGGCATAAACATGGCAGCGAGAATCAGCTCAAAGCCACTATAAAAAGGAATTTCAAAAACAAAACAAAAAAACTGGGAAATTCTTTACAATTCCTTCAGGGTCTCTGATGAAAGCTGGAATGACCCTATCTACAACGACAGCTGGATGTGGCATAAGGAGGGACACTTGGGACTGAGATGATTGGTGAGATTGGGTGAGCAAATGCAGACACTTTAAAGCAATAATGCATGGCACCCATTCCATGGGTCCGAACTCTCCAGGTTGAAGGGAATATTACTACAGCTATAACATGTGCTGGAAACCTAGGGAACGGACACACTGTGAATACGAAAGGTTTCTAAAACTCAACGCATAGTCCCTCTCCTGGTGCTCCAGTTTGACTTTCCGTCTGCTTTACTATCAACCTCCAAACTTGGAGAGACAGCCCCTTTAACATCTTGGTTCGCACAGGTTGCCAATTTGGCAGAGGATGAAAGGGAAGAGGGAGAACCAATGAGAGAGTAGCTGTTAGGCATTTGGACGGGCACATATCACTGTAATTTCCCGGCAGGAAGAAGAATTAACCAAATTCTCAGCCACCCACCGGGAACCAGTATAGGTCCTGAACCAAAATTTTGGACTTGCGGTCAGCTCACCAAAAACGAGTTGAAAAATGGAGCTCAGGGGCACAGCAATTCACAAACTGGCCGAGTAATAAAGGACAACTATCGTCCAAAAATCTGTTGAGGGAAGGCAATGAGGCGGACTTGAAAGCGAGGCAGAATAGCAGGAAACAGATTTCAAGAGGTACGTTGGAATCGCCTTTAAAGCACAGGAAGAGGGGCACAACTTCGACAATGATGCACTTGGCCAAAAAGGGCGTATGCGTTTTCTCCTGAATATATTCAGGAGAAAACGCATACGCCCTTTTTGGCCAAGCAAGCAAGCGGGCAATGCAAATCTGCACTAAAAAGAAGTATCACTTCCCACCGGTCAAAAGGGACATCCACAAAATGTGTAAGAACAAGAAAGGCAAGACAGGCCCTGGAGAACAGGGAGCCTTGTTATGCTGATGGGCGGGATGTAAATTGCCAACTGCCTCTCTGGAGGAGTGCATTCTGTTCCCTACAACAAGTAAAGAACAGAGCTACAGAGCCAAGGGCACTACCAGTCTAGGGAATATACCTTGGGAAAACTGAAAATCAATAAGACAGAGCCACCCCAAAATTTAGGGCTGCACTGCATACAAGGATCTCAACTTGGATACACCTTAAGTATCCCAGAAAATATAAACATGGTTCAAAAAATTGTGGTACTTACGTACGATGGAATATCCCTCAGCCATGAAATCAATGTCATAAGACCAGTAGCAGCAAAATGGGTGGATTCAGGTACGATGATTCTAAGTGAAATAAGTCACACAGAAAAAGAAACTTATCATAAGATATCACTTATGAAGATCCTGTAAACATGGCTACACTTGAACTGAGTTAGGAAAGAGAACAGTGTCTCACATTTAGAAAACACTCTTATACCTGCTTAAGGGGGAAGGAGAGGTGGGGTGATGCATAAAACCAGAGTTTGATATAAGCACAGGTACCGTTCCAAAAACCAACTATGGAATAGACAAGACCTACACCGTCCTCAGCGAAAGGGACTCAAAACCCCATATTTCCCGCAGAGGAAAATATCTGACTAGTAAGAATCTTAAAACCTATGTATTGATATGTCTCCGTAGGGGAATCAAGTGTGTCTAGACTGGCATAAACATGGCAGCGAGAATCAGCTCAAACCCACTATAAAAAGGAATTTCAAAAACAAAACAAAAAAACTGGGAAATTCTTTACAATTCCTTCAGGGTCTCTGATGAAGGCTGGAATGACCCTATCTACAACGACAGCTGGATGTGGCATAAGGAGGGACACTTGGGACTGAGACGATTGGTGAGATTGGGTGAGCAAATGCAGACCCTTTAAAGCAATAATGCATGGCACCCATTCCATGGGTCCGAACTCTCCAGGTTGAAGGGAATATTACTACAGCTATAACATGTGCGGGAAACCTAGAGAACGGACACACTGTGAACACGAAAGGTTTCTAAAACTCAACGCATAGTCCCTCTCCTGGTGCTCCGGTTTGACTTTCCGTCTGCTTTACTATCAACCTCCCAACTTGGAGAGACAGCCCCTTTAACCTCTTGGTTCGCACAGGTTGCCAATTTGGCAGAGGATGAAAGGGAAGAGGGAGAACCAATGAGAGAGTAGCTGTTAGGCATTTGGACGGGCACATATCACTGTAATTTTCCGGCAGGAAGAAGAATTAACCAAATTCTCAGCCACCCACCGGCAACCAGTATAGGTCCTGAACCAAAATTTTGGACTTGCGGTCAGCTCACCAAAAACGAGTTGAAAAATGGAGCTCAGGGGCACAGCAATTCACAAACTGGCCGAGTAATAAAGGACAACTATCGTCCAAAAATCTGTTGAGGGAAGGCAACGAGGTGGACTTGAAAGCGAGGCAGAATAGCAGGAAACAGATTTCAAGAGGTACGTTGGAATCGCCTTTAAAGCACAGGAAGAGGGGCACAACTTCGACAATGACGCACTTGGCCAAAAAGGGCGTATGCGTTTTCTCCTGAATATATTCAGGAGAAAACACATACGCCCTTTTTGGCCAAGCAAGCAAGCGGGCAATGCAAATCTGCACTACAAAGAAGTATCACTTCCCACCAGTCAAAAGGGACATCCACAAAATGTGTAAGAACAAGAAAGGCAAGACAGGCCCTGGAGAACAGGGAGCCTTGTTATGCTGATGGGCGGGATGTAAATTGCCAACTGCCTCTCTGGAGGAGTGCATTCTGTTCCCTAAAGCAAGTAAAGAACAGAGTTACAGAGCCAAGGGCACTACCATTCTAGGGAATATACCTTGGGAAAACTGAAAATCAATAAGACAGAGCCACCCCAAAATTTGGGCTGCACTGCATACAAGGACCTCAACTTGGATACACCTTAAGTATCCCAGAAAATATAAACATGGTTCAAAAAATTGTGGTATTTACGTACGATGGAATATCCCTCAGCCATGAAATCAATGTCATAAGACCAGTAGCAGCAAAATGGGTGGATTCAGGTACGATGATTCTAAGTGAAATAAGTCACACAGAAAAAGAAACTTATCATAAGATATCACTTATGAAGATCCTGTAAACATGGCTACACTTGAACTGAGTTAGGAAAGAGAACAGTGTCTCACATTTAGAAAACACTCTTATACCTGCTTAAGGGGGAAGGAGAGGTGGGGTGATGCATAAAACCAGAGTTTGATATAAGCACAGGTACCGTTCCAAAAACCAACTATGGAATAGACAAGACCTACACCGTCCTCAGCGAAAGGGACTCAAAATCCCATATTTCCCGCAGAGGAAAATATCTGACTAGTAAGAATCTTAAAACCTATGTATTGATATGTCTCCGTAAGGGAATCAAGTGTGTCTAGACTGGCATAAACATGGCAGCGAGAATCAGCTCAAACCCACTATAAAAAGGAATTTCAAAAACAAAACAAAAAAACTGGGAAATTCTTTACAATTCCTTCAGGGTCTCTGATGAAAGCTGGAATGACCCTATCTACAACGACAGCTGGATGTGGCATAAGGAGGGACACTTGGGACTGAGACGATTGGTGAGATTGGGTGAGCAAATGCAGACCCTTTAAAGCAATAATGCATGGCACCCATTCCATGGGTCCGAACTCACCAGGTTGAAGGGAATATTACTACAGCTATAACATGTGCAGGAAACTTAGAGAACGGACACACTGTGAATACGAAAGGTTTCTAAAACTCAACGAATAGTCCCTCTCCTGGTGCTCCGGTTTGACTTTCCGGCTGCTTTACTATCATTCTCCGAAATTGGAGAGACAGCCCCTTTAACCTCCTGGTTCGCACAGGTTGCCAATTTGGCAGAGGATGAAAGGGAAGAGGGAGAACCAATGAGAGAGTAGCTGTTAGGCATTTGGACGGGCACATATCACTGTAATTTCCCGGCAGGAAGAAGAATTAACCAAATTCTCATCCACCCACCGGGAACCAGTATAGGTCCTGAACCAAAATTTTGGACTTGCGGTCAGCTCACCAAAAACGAGTTGAAAAATGGAGCTCAGGGGCACAGCAATTCACAAACTGGCCGAGTAATAAAGGATAACTATCGTCCATAAATCTGTTGACGGAAGGCAACAGGTGGACTTGAAAGCGAGGCAGAATAGCAGGAAACAGATTTCAAGAGGTACGTTGGAATCGCCTTTAAAGCACAGGAAGAGGGGCACAACTTCGACAATGATGCACTTGGCCAAAAAGGGCGTATGCGTTTTCTCCTGAATATATTCAGGAGAAAACGCATACGCCCTTTTTGGACAAGCAATCAAGCGGGCAATGCAAATCTGCACTAAAAAGAAGTATCACTTCCCACCGGTCAAAAGGGACATCCACAAAATGTGTAAGAACAAGAAAGGCAAGACAGGCCCTGGAGAACAGGGAGCCTTGTTATGCTGATGGGCGGGATGTAAATTGCCAACTGCCTCTCTGGAGGAGTGCATTCTGTTCCCTAAAACAAGTAAAGAACAGAGCTACAGAGCCAAGGGCACTACCAGTCTAGGGAATATACCTTGGGAAAACTGAAAATCAATAAGACAGAGCCACCCCAAAATTTAGGGCTGCACTGCATACAAGGACCTCAACTTGGATACACCTTAAGTATCCCAGAAAATATAAACATGGTTCAAAAAATTGTGGTACTTACGTACGATGGAATATCCCTCAGCCATGAAATCAATGTCATAAGACCAGTAGCAGCAAAATGGGTGGATTCAGGTACGATGATTCTAAGTGAAATAAGTCACACAGAAAAAGAAACTTATCATAAGATATCACTTATGAAGATCCTGTAAACATGGCTACACTTGAACTGAGTTAGGAAAGAGAACAGTGTCTCACATTTAGAAAACACTCTTATACCTGCTTAAGGGGGAAGGAGAGGTGGGGTGATGCATAAAACCAGAGTTTGATATAAGCACAGGTACCATTCCAAAAACCAACTATGGAATAGACAAGACCTACACCGTCCTCAGTGAAAGGGACTCAAAACCCCATATTTCCCGCACAGGAAAATATCTGACTAGTAAGAATCTTAAAACCTATGTATTGATATGTCTCCGTAAGGGAATCAAGTGTGTCTAGACTGGCATAAACATGGCAGCGAGAATCAGCTCAAACCCACTATAAAAAGGAATTTCAAAAACAAAACAAAAAAACTGGGAAATTCTTTACAATTCCTTCAGGGTCTCTGATGAAGGCTGGAATGACCCTATCTACAACGACAGCTGGATGTGGCATAAGGAGGGACACTTGGGACTGAGACGATTGGTGAGATTGGGTGAGCAAATGCAGACCCTTTAAAGCAATAATGCATGGCACCCATTCCATGGGTCCGAACTCTCCAGGTTGAAGGGAATATTACTACAGCTATAACATGTGCGGGAAACCTAGAGAACGGACACACTGTGAATACGAAAGGTTTCTAAAACTCAACGCATAGTCCCTCTCCTGGTGCTCCGGTTTGACTTTCCGTCTGCTTTACTATCAACCTCCCAACTTGGAGAGACAGCCCCTTTAACCTCTTGGTTCGCACAGGTTGCCAATTTGGCAGAGGATGAAAGGGAAGAGGGAGAACCAATGAGAGAGTAGCTGTTAGGCATTTGGACGGGCACATATCACTGTAATTTCCCGGCAGGAAGAAGAATTAACCAAATTCTCAGCCACCCACCGGGAACCAGTATAGGTCCTGAACCAAAATTTTGGACTTGCGGTCAGCTCACCAAAAACGAGTTGAAAAATGGAGCTCAGGGGCATAGCAATTCACAAACTGGCCGAGTAATAAAGGACAACTATCATCCAAAAATCTGTTGAGGGAAGGCAACGAGGCGGACTTGAAAGCGAGGCAGAATAGCAGGAAACAGATTTCAAGAGGTACGTTGGAATTGCCTTTAAAGCACAGGAAGAGGGGCACAACTTCGACAATGATGCACTTGGCCAAAAAGTGCGTATGCGTTTTCTCCTGAATATATTCAGGAGAAAACGCATACACCTTTTTTGGCCAAGCAAGCAAGCGGGCAATGCAAATCTGCACTACAAAGAAGTATCACTTCCCACCGGTCAAAAGGGACATCCACAAAATGTGTAAGAACAAGAAAGGCAAGACAGGCCCTGGAGAACAGGGAGCCTTGTTATGCTGATGGGCGGGATGTAAATTGCCAACTGCCTCTCTGGAGGAGTGCATTCTGTTCCCTAAAGCAAGTAAAGAACAGAGCTACAGAGCCAAGGGCACTACCAGTCTAGGGAATATACCTTGGGAAAACTGAAAATCAATAAGACAGAGCCACCCCAAAATTTAGGGCTGCACTGCATACAAGGACCTCAACTTGGATACACCTTAAGTATCCCAGAAAATATAAACATGGTTCAAAAAATTGTGGTACTTACGTACGATGGAATATCCCTCAGCCATGAAATCAATGTCATAAGACCAGTAGCAGCAAAATGGGTGGATTCAGGTACGATGATTCTAAGTGAAATAAGTCACACAGAAAAAGAAACTTATCATAAGATATCACTTATGAAGATCCTGTAAACATGGCTACACTTGAACTGAGTTAGGAAAGAGAACAGTGTCTCACATTTAGAAAACACTCTTATACCTGCTTAAGGGGGAAGGAGAGGTGGGGTGATGCATAAAACCAGAGTTTGATATAAGCACAGGTACCGTTCCAAAAACCAACTATGGAATAGACAAGACCTACACCGTCCTCAGTGAAAGGGACTGAAAACCCCATATTTCCCGCAGAGGAAAATATCTGACTAGTAAGAATCTTAAAACCTATGTATTGATATGTCTCCGTAAGGGAATCAAGTGTGTCTAGACTGGCATAAACATGGCAGCGAGAATCAGCTCAAACCGACTATAAAAAGGAATTTCAAAAACAAAACAAAAAAACTGGGAAATTCTTTACAATTCCTTCAGGGTCTCTGATGAAAGCTGGAATGACCCTATCTACAACGACAGCAGAATGTGGCATAAGGAGGGACACTTGGGACTGAGACGATTGGTGAGATTGGGTGAGCAAATGCAGACCCTTTAAAGCAATAATGCATGGCACCCATTCCATGGGTCCCAACTCTCCAGGTTGAAGGGAATATTACTACAGCAATAACATGTGCGGGAAACCTAGAGAACGGACACACTGTGAATACGAAAGGTTTCTAAAACTCAACGAATAGTCCCACTCCTGGTGCTCCGGTTTGACTTTCCGTCTGCTTTACTATCAACCTCCCAACTTGGAGAGACAGCCCCTTTAACCTCTTGGTTCGCACAGGTTGCCAATTTGGCAGAGGATGAAAGGGAAGAGGGAGAACCAATGAGAGAGTAGCTGTTAGGCATTTGGACGGGCACATATCACTGTAATTTCCCGGCAGGAAGAAGAATTAACCAAATTCTCAGCCACCCACCGGGAACCAGTATAGGTCCTGAACCAAAAATTTGGACTTGCGGTCAGCTCACCAAAAACGAGTTGAAAAATGGAGCTCAGGGGCACAGCAATTCACAAACTGGCCGAGTAATAAAGGACAACTATCATCCATAAATCTGTTGACGGAAGGCAACGAGGTGGACTTGAAAGCGAGGCAGAATAGCAGGAAACAGATTTCAAGAGGTACGTTGGAATCGCCTTTAAAGCACAGGAAGAGGGGCACAACTTCGACAATGACGCACTTGGCCAAAAAGGGCGTATGCGTTTTCTCCTGAATATATTCAGGAGAAAACGCATACGCCCTTTTTGGCCAAGCAAGCAAGCGGGCAATGCAAATCTGCACTACAAAGAAGTATCACTTCCCACCGGTCAAAAGGGACATCCACAAAATGTGTAAGAACAAGAAAGGCAAGACAGGCCCTGGAGAACAGGGAGCCTTGTTATGCTGATGGGCGGGATGTAAATTGCCAACTGCCTCTCTGGAGGAGTGCATTCTGTTCCCTAAAACAAGTAAAGAACAGAGCTACAGAGCCAAGGGCACTACCAGTCTAGTGAATATACCTTGGGAAAACTGAAAATCAATAAGACCGAGCCACCCCAAAATTTAGGGCTGCACTGCATACAAGGACCTCAACTTGGATACAACTTAAGTATCCCAGAAAATATAAACATGGTTCAAAAAATTGTGGTACTTACGTACGATGGAATATCCCTCAGCCATGAAATCAATGTCATAAGACCAGTAGCAGCAAAATGGGTGGATTCAGGTACGATGATTCTAAGTGAAATAAGTCACACAGAAAAAGAAACTTATCATAAGATATCACTTATGAAGATCCTGTAAACATGGCTACACTTGAACTGAGTTAGGAAAGAGAACAGTGTCTCACATTTAGAAAACACTCTTATACCTGCTTAAGGGGGAAGGAGAGGTGGGGTGATGCATAAAACCAGAGTTTGATATAAGCACAGGTACCGTTCCAAAAACCAACTATGGAATAGACAAGACCTACACCGTCCTCAGTGAAAGGGACTCAAAACCCCATATTTCCCGCACAGGAAAATATCTGACTAGTAAGAATCTTAAAACCTATGTATTGATATGTCTCCGTAAGGGAATCAAGTGTGTCTAGACTGGCATAAACATGGCAGCGAGAATCAGCTCAAACCCACTATAAAAAGGAATTTCAAAAACAAAACAAAAAAACTGGGAAATTCTTTACAATTCCTTCAGGGTCTCTGATGAAATCTGGAATGACCCTATCTACAACGACAGCTGGATGTGGCATAAGGAGGGACACTTGGGACTGAGACGATTGGTGAGATTGGGTGAGCAAATGCAGACCC
This sequence comes from Hyperoodon ampullatus, assembly GCF_949752795.1. NCBI lineage: Eukaryota > Metazoa > Chordata > Mammalia > Artiodactyla > Ziphiidae > Hyperoodon > Hyperoodon ampullatus. Next base: position 1,558,372 of record NW_027641044.1, on the reverse strand, counting down.
TTTAAAGCAATAATGCATGGCACGCATTCCATGGGTCCGAACTCTCCAGGTTGAAGGGAATATTACTACAGCTATAACATGTGCGGGAAACCTAGAGAACGGACACACTGTGAATACGAAAGGTTTCTAAAACTCAACGCATAGTCCCTCTCCTGGTGCTCTGGTTTGACTTTCCGTCTGCTTTACTATCAACCTCCCAACTTGGAGAGACAGCCCCTTTAACCTCTTGGTTCGCACAGGTTGCCAATTTGGCAGAGGATGAAAGGGAAGAGGGAGAACCAATGAGAGAGTAGCTGTTAGGCATTTGGACGGGCACATATCACTGTAATTTCCCGGCAGGAAGAAGAATTAACCAAATTCTCAGCCACCCACCGGGAACCAGTATAGGTCCTGAGCCAAAATTTTGGACTTGCGGTCAGCTCACCAAAAACGAGTTGAAAAATGGAGCTCAGGGGCACAGCAATTCACAAACTGGCCGAGTAATAAAGGACAACTATCGTCCAAAAATCTGTTGAGGGAAGGCAACGAGGCGGACTTGAAAGCGAGGCAGAATAGCAGGAAACAGATTTCAAGAGGTACGTTGGAATCGCCTTTAAAGCACAGGAAGAGGGGCACAACTTCGACAATGATGCACTTGGCCAAAAAGGGCGTATGCGTTTTCTCCTGAATATATTCAGGAGAAAACGCATACGCCCTTTTTGGCTAAGCAAGCAAGCGGGCAATGCAAATCTGCACTACAAAGAAGTATCACTTCCCACCGGTCAAAAGGGACATCCACAAAATGTGTAAGAACAAGAAAGGCAAGACAGGCCCTGGAGAACAGGGAGCCTTGTTATGCTGATGGGCGGGATGTAAATTGCCAACTGCCTCTCTGGAAGAGTGCATTCTGTTCCCTAAAACAAGTAAAGAACAGAGCTACAGAGCCAAGGGCACTACCAGTCTAGGGAATATACCTTGGGAAAACTGAAAATCAATAAGACAGAGCCACCCCAAAATTTAGGGCTGCACTGCATACAAGGACCTCAACTTGGATACACCTTAAGTATCCCAGAAAATATAAACATGGTTCAAAAAATTGTGGTACTTACGTACGATGGAATATCCCTCAGCCATGAAATCAATGTCATAAGACCAGTAGCAGCAAAATGGGTGGATTCAGGTACGATGATTCTAAGTGAAATAAGTCACACAGAAAAAGAAACTTATCATAAGATATCACTTATGAAGATCCTGTAAACATGGCTACACTTGAACTGAGTTAGGAAAGAGAACAGTGTCTCACATTTAGAAAACACTCTTATACCTGCTTAAGGGGGAAGGAGAGGTGGGGTGATGCATAAAACCAGAGTTTGATATAAGCACAGGTACCGTTCCAAAAACCAACTATGGAATAGACAAGACCTACACCGTCCTCAGTGAAAGGGACTCAAAACCACATATTTCCCGCAGAGGAAAATATCTGACTAGTAAGAATCTTAAAACCTATGTATTGATATGTCTCTGTAAGGGAATCAAGTGTGTCTAGACTGGCATAAACATGGCAGCGAGAATCAGCTCAAACCCATTATAAAAAGGAATTTCAAAAACAAAACAAAAAAACTGGGAAATTCTTTACAATTCCTTCAGGGTCTCTGATGAAATCTGGAATGACCCTATCTACAACGACAGCTGGATGTGGCATAAGGAGGGACACTTGGGACTGAGACGATTGGTGAGATTGGGTGAGCAAATGCAGACCCTTTAAAGCAATAATGCATGGCACCCATTCCATGGGTCCGAACTCTCCAGGTTGAAGGGAATATTACTACAGCTATAACATGTGCAGGAAACCTAGAGAACGGACACACTGTGAATGCGAAAGGTTTCTAAAACTCAACGCATAGTCCCTCTCCTGGTGCTCCGGTTTGACTTTCCGTCTGCTTTACTATCAACCTCCCAACTTGGAGAGACAGCCCCTTTAACCTCTTGGTTCGCACAGGTTGCCAATTTGGCAGAGGATGAAATGGAAGAGGGAGAACCAATGAGAGAGTAGCTGTTAGGCATTTGGACGGGCACATATCACTGTAATTTCCCGGCAGGAAGAAGAATTAACCAAATTCTCAGCCACCCACCGGGAACCAGTATAGGTCCTGAACCAAAAATTTGGACTTGCGGTCAGCTCACCAAAAACGAGTTGAAAAATGGAGCTCAGGGGCACAGCAATTCACAAACTGGCCGAGTAATAAAGGACAACTATCGTCCATAAATCTGTTGACGGAAGGCAACGAGGTGGACTTGAAAGCGAGGCAGAATAGCAGGAAACAGATTTCAAGAGGTACGTTGGAATCGCCTTTAAAGCACAGGAAGAGGGGCACAACTTCGACAATGACGCACTTGGCCAAAAAGGGCGTATGCGTTTTCTCCTGAATATATTCAGGAGAAAACGCATACGCCCTTTTTGGCCAAGCAAGCAAGCGGGCAATGCAAATCTGCACTACAAAGAAGTATCACTTCCCACCGGTCAAAAGGGACATCCACAAAATGTGTAAGAACAAGAAAGGCAAGACAGGCCCTGGAGAACAGGGAGCCTTGTTATGCTGATGGGCGGGATGTAAATTGCCAACTGCCTCTCTGGAGGAGTGCATTCTGTTCCCTAAAACAAGTAAAGAACAGAGCTACAGAGCCAAGGGCACTACCAGTCTAGGGAATATACCTTGGGAAAACTGAAAATCAATAAGACCGAGCCACCCCAAAATTTAGGGCTGCACTGCATACAAGGACCTCAACTTGGATACACCTTAAGTATCCCAGAAAATATAAACATGGTTCAAAAAATTGTGGTACTTACGTACGATGGAATATCCCTCAGCCATGAAATCAATGTCATAAGACCAGTAGCAGCAAAATGGGTGGATTCAGGTACGATGATTCTAAGTGAAATAAGTCACACAGAAAAAGAAACTTATCATAAGATATCACTTATGAAGATCCTGTAAACATGGCTACACTTGAACTGAGTTAGGAAAGAGAACAGTGTCTCACATTTAGAAAACACTCTTATACCTGCTTAAGGGGGAAGGAGAGGTGGGGTGATGCATAAAACCAGAGTTTGATATAAGCACAGGTACCGTTCCAAAAACCAACTACGGAATAGACAAGACCTACACCGTCCTCAGTGAAAGGGACTCAAAACCACATATTTCCCGCACAGGAAAATATCTGACTAGTAAGAATCTTAAAACCTATGTATTGATATGTCTCTGTAAGGGAATCAAGTGTGTCTAGACTGGCATAAACATGGCAGCGAGAATCAGCTCAAACCCATTATAAAAAGGAATTTCAAAAACAAAACAAAAAAACTGGGAAATTCTTTACAATTCCTTCAGGGTCTCTGATGAAATCTGGAATGACCCTATCTACAACGACAGCTGGATGTGGCATAAGGAGGGACACTTGGGACTGAGACGATTGGTGAGATTGGGTGAGCAAATGCAGACCCTTTAAAGCAATAATGCATGGCACCCATTCCATGGGTCCGAACTCTCCAGGTTGAAGGGAATATTACTACAGCTATAACATGTGCAGGAAACCTAGAGAACGGACACACTGTGAATGCGAAAGGTTTCTAAAACTCAACGCATAGTCCCTCTCCTGGTGCTCCGGTTTGACTTTCCGTCTGCTTTACTATCAACCTCCCAACTTGGAGAGACAGCCCCTTTAACCTCTTGGTTCGCACAGGTTGCCAATTTGGCAGAGGATGAAATGGAAGAGGGAGAACCAATGAGAGAGTAGCTGTTAGGCATTTGGACGGGCACATATCACTGTAATTTCCCGGCAGGAAGAAGAATTAACCAAATTCTCAGCCACCCACCGGGAACCAGTATAGGTCCTGAACCAAAAATTTGGACTTGCGGTCAGCTCACCAAAAACGAGTTGAAAAATGGAGCTCAGGGGCACAGCAATTCACAAACTGGCCGAGTAATAAAGGACAACTATCGTCCATAAATCTGTTGACGGAAGGCAACGAGGTGGACTTGAAAGCGAGGCAGAATAGCAGGAAACAGATTTCAAGAGGTACGTTGGAATCGCCTTTAAAGCACAGGAAGAGGGGCACAACTTCGACAATGACGCACTTGGCCAAAAAGGGCGTATGCGTTTTCTCCTGAATATATTCAGGAGAAAACGCATACGCCCTTTTTGGCCAAGCAAGCAAGCGGGCAATGCAAATCTGCACTACAAAGAAGTATCACTTCCCACCGGTCAAAAGGGACATCCACAAAATGTGTAAGAACAAGAAAGGCAAGACAGGCCCTGGAGAACAGGGAGCCTTGTTATGCTGATGGGCGGGATGTAAATTGCCAACTGCCTCTCTGGAGGAGTGCATTCTGTTCCCTAAAACAAGTAAAGAACAGAGCTACAGAGCCAAGGGCACTACCAGTCTAGGGAATATACCTTGGGAAAACTGAAAATCAATAAGACCGAGCCACCCCAAAATTTAGGGCTGCACTGCATACAAGGACCTCAACTTGGATACACCTTAAGTATCCCAGAAAATATAAACATGGTTCAAAAAATTGTGGTACTTACGTACGATGGAATATCCCTCAGCCATGAAATCAATGTCATAAGACCAGTAGCAGCAAAATGGGTGGATTCAGGTACGATGATTCTAAGTGAAATAAGTCACACAGAAAAAGAAACTTATCATAAGATATCACTTATGAAGATCCTGTAAACATGGCTACACTTGAACTGAGTTAGGAAAGAGAACAGTGTCTCACATTTAGAAAACACTCTTATACCTGCTTAAGGGGGAAGGAGAGGTGGGGTGATGCATAAAACCAGAGTTTGATATAAGCACAGGTACCGTTCCAAAAACCAACTACGGAATAGACAAGACCTACACCGTCCTCAGTGAAAGGGACTCAAAACCCCATATTTCCCGCAGAGGAAAGTATCTGACTAGTAAGAATCTTAAAACCTATGTATTGATATGTCTCCGTAAGGGAATCAAGTGTGTCTAGACTGGCATAAACATGGCAGCGAGAATCAGCTCAAAGCCACTATAAAAAGGAATTTCAAAAACAAAACAAAAAAACTGGGAAATTCTTTACAATTCCTTCAGGGTCTCTGATGAAATCTGGAATGACCCTATCTACAACGACAGCTGGATGTGGCATAAGGAGGGACACTTGGGACTGAGACGATTGGTGAGATTGGGTGAGCAAATGCAGACCCTTTAAAGCAATAATGCATGGCACCCATTCCATGGGTCCGAACTCTCCAGGTTGAAGGGAATATTACTACAGCTATAACATGTGCGGGAAACCTAGAGAACGGACACACTGTGAATACGAAAGGTTTCTAAAACTCAACGCATAGTCCCTCTCCTGGTGCTCCGGTTTGACTTTCCGTCTGCTTTACTATCAACCTCCCAACTTGGAGAGACAGCCCCTTTAACCTCTTGGTTCGCACAGGTTGCCAATTTGGCAGAGGATGAAAGGGAAGAGGGAGAACCAATGAGAGAGTAGCTGTTAGGCATTTGGACGGGCACATATCACTGTAATTTCCCGGCAGGAAGAAGAATTAACCAAATTCTCAGCCACCCACCGGGAACCAGTATAGGTCCTGAACCAAAAATTTGGACTTGCGGTCAGCTCACCAAAAACGAGTTGAAAAATGGAGCTCAGGGGCACAGCAATTCACAAACTGGCCGAGTAATAAAGGACAACTATCATCCATAAATCTGTTGACGGAAGGCAACGAGGTGGACTTGAAAGCGAGGCAGAATAGCAGGAAACAGATTTCAAGAGGTACGTTGGAATCGCCTTTAAAGCACAGGAAGAGGGGCACAACTTCGACAATGACGCACTTGGCCAAAAAGGGCGTATGCGTTTTCTCCTGAATATATTCAGGAGAAAACGCATACGCCCTTTTTGGCCAAGCAAGCAAGCGGGCAATGCAAATCTGCACTACAAAGAAGTATCACTTCCCACCGGTCAAAAGGGACATCCACAAAATGTGTAAGAACAAGAAAGGCAAGACAGGCCCTGGAGAACAGGGAGCCTTGTTATGCTGATGGGCGGGATGTAAATTGCCAACTGCCTCTCTGGAGGAGTGCATTCTGTTCCCTACAACAAGTAAAGAACAGAGCTACAGAGCCAAGGGCACTACCAGTCTAGGGAATATACCTTGGGAAAACTGAAAATCAATAAGACCGAGCCACCCCAAAATTTAGGGCTGCACTGCATACAAGGACCTCAACTTGGATACAACTTAAGTATCCCAGAAAATATAAACATGGTTCAAAAAATTGTGGTACTTACGTACGATGGAATATCCCTCAGCCATGAAATCAATGTCATAAGACCAGTAGCAGCAAAATGGGTGGATTCAGGTACGATGATTCTAAGTGAAATAAGTCACACAGAAAAAGAAACTTATCATAAGATATCACTTATGAAGATCCTGTAAACATGGCTACACTTGAACTGAGTTAGGAAAGAGAACAGTGTCTCACATTTAGAAAACACTCTTATACCTGCTTAAGGGGGAAGGAGAGGTGGGGTGATGCATAAAACCAGAGTTTGATATAAGCACAGGTACCGTTCCAAAAACCAACTATGGAATAGACAAGACCTACACCGTCCTCAGTGAAAGGGACTCAAAACCCCATATTTCCCGCACAGGAAAATATCTGACTAGTAAGAATCTTAAATCCTATGTATTGATATGTCTCCGTAAGGGAATCAAGTGTGTCTAGACTGGCATAAACATGGCAGCGAGAATCAGCTCAAACCCACTATAAAAAGGAATTTCAAAAACAAAACAAAAAAACTGGGAAATTCTTTACAATTCCTTCAGGGTCTCTGATGAAATCTGGAATGACCCTATCTACAACGACAGCTGGATGTGGCATAAGGAGGGACACTTGGGACTGAGACGATTGGTGAGATTGGGTGAGCAAATGCAGACCCTTTAAAGCAATAATGCATGGCACGCATTCCATGGGTCCGAACTCTCCAGGTTGAAGGGAATATTACTACAGCTATAACATGTGCGGGAAACCTAGAGAACGGACACACTGTGAATACGAAAGGTTTCTAAAACTCAACGCATAGTCCCTCTCCTGGTGCTCTGGTTTGACTTTCCGTCTGCTTTACTATCAACCTCCCAACTTGGAGAGACAGCCCCTTTAACCTCTTGGTTCGCACAGGTTGCCAATTTGGCAGAGGATGAAAGGGAAGAGGGAGAACCAATGAGAGAGTAGCTGTTAGGCATTTGGACGGGCACATATCACTGTTATTTCCCGGCAGGAAGAAGAATTAACCAAATTCTCAGCCACCCACCGGGAACCAGTATAGGTCCTGAACCAAAAATTTGGACGTGCGGTCAGCTCACCAAAAACGAGTTGAAAAATGGAGCTCAGGGGCACAGCAATTCACAAACTGGCCGAGTAATAAAGGACAACTATCGTCCAAAAATCTGTTGAGGGAAGGCAACGAGGCGGACTTGAAAGCGAGGCAGAATAGCAGGAAACAGATTTCAAGAGGTACGTTGGAATTGCCTTTAAAGCACAGGAAGAGGGGCACAACTTCGACAATGATGCACTTGGCCAAAAAGGGCGTATGCGTTTTCTCCTGAATATATTCAGGAGAAAACGCATACGCCCTTTTTGGCCAAGCAAGCAAGCGGGCAATGCAAATCTGCACTACAAAGAAGTATCACTTCCCACCGGTCAAAAGGGACATCCACAAAATGTGTAAGAACAAGAAAGGCAAGACAGGCCCTGGAGAACAGGGAGCCTTGTTATGCTGATGGGCGGGATGTAAATTGCCAACTGCCTCTCTGGAGGAGTGCATTCTGTTCCCTAAAGCAAGTAAAGAACAGAGCTACAGAGCCAAGGGCACTACCAGTCTAGGGAATATACCTTGGGAAAACTGAAAATCAATAAGACAGAGCCACCCCAAAATTTAGGGCTGCACTGCATACAAGGACCTCAACTTGGATACACCTTAAGTATCCCAGAAAATATAAACATGGTTCAAAAAATTGTGGTACTTACGTACGATGGAATATCCCTCAGCCATGAAATCAATGTCATAAGACCAGTAGCAGCAAAATGGGTGGATTCAGGTACGATGATTCTAAGTGAAATAAGTCACACAGAAAAAGAAACTTATCATAAGATATCACTTATGAAGATCCTGTAAACATGGCTACACTTGAACTGAGTTAGGAAAGAGAACAGTGTCTCACATTTAGAAAACACTCTTATACCTGCTTAAGGGGGAAGGAGAGGTGGGGTGATGCATAAAACCAGAGTTTGATATAAGCACAGGTACCGTTCCAAACACCAACTATGGAATAGACAAGACCTACACCGTCCTCAGTGAAAGGGACTCAAAACCCCATATTTCCCGCAGAGGAAAATATCTGACTAGTAAGAATCTTAAAACCTATGTATTGATATGTCTCCGTAAGGGAATCAAGTGTGTCTAGACTGGCATAAACATGGCAGCGAGAATCAGCTCAAACTGACTATAAAAAGGAATTTCAAAAACAAAACAAAAAAACTGGGAAATTCTTTACAAATCCTTCAGGGTCTCTGATGAAAGCTGGAATGACCCTATCTACAACGACAGCAGAATGTGGCATAAGGAGGGACACTTGGGACTGAGACGATTGGTGAGATTGGGTGAGCAAATGCAGACCCTTTAAAGCAATAATGCATGGCACCCATTCCATGGGACCCAACTCTCCAGGTTGAAGGGAATATTACTACAGCTATAACATGTGCGGGAAACCTAGAGAACGGACACACTGTGAATACGAAAGGTTTCTAAAACTCAACGAATAGTCCCACTCCTGGTGCTCCGGTATGACTTTCCGTCTGCTTTACTATCAACCTCCCAACTTGGAGAGACAGCCCCTTTAACCTCTTGGTTCGCACAGGTTGCCAATTTGGCAGAGGATGAAAGGGAAGAGGGAGAACCAATGAGAGAGTAGCTGTTAGGCATTTGGACGGGCACATATCACTGTAATTTCCCGGCAGGAAGAAGAATTAACTAAATTCTCAGCCACCCACCGGGAACCAGTATAGGTCCTGAGCCAAAATTTTGGACTTGCGGTCAGCTCACCAAAAACGAGTTGAAAAATGGAGCTCAGGGGCACAGCAATTCACAAACTGGCCGAGTAATAAAGGACAACTATCGTCCAAAAATCTGTTGAGGGAAGGCAACGAGGCGGACTTGAAAGCGAGGCAGAATAGCAGGAAACAGATTTCAAGAGGTACGTTGGAATCGCCTTTAAAGCACAGGAAGAGGGGCACAACTTCGACAATGATGCACTTGGCCAAAAAGGGCGTATGCGTTTTCTCCTGAATATATTCAGGAGAAAACGCATACGCCCTTTTTGGCTAAGCAAGCAAGCGGGCAATGCAAATCTGCACTACAAAGAAGTATCACTTCCCACCGGTCAAAAGGGACATCCACAAAATGTGTAAGAACAAGAAAGGCAAGACAGGCCCTGGAGAACAGGGAGCCTTGTTATGCTGATGGGCGGGATGTAAATTGCCAACTGCCTCTCTGGAAGAGTGCATTCTGTTCCCTAAAACAAGTAAAGAACAGAGCTACAGAGCCAAGGGCACTACCAGTCTAGGGAATATACCTTGGGAAAACTGAAAATCAATAAGACAGAGCCACCCCAAAATTTAGGGCTGCACTGCATACAAGGACCTCAACTTGGATACACCTTAAGTATCCCAGAAAATATAAACATGGTTCAAAAAATTGTGGTACTTACGTACGATGGAATATCCCTCAGCCATGAAATCAATGTCATAAGACCAGTAGCAGCAAAATGGGTGGATTCAGGTACGATGATTCTAAGTGAAATAAGTCACACAGAAAAAGAAACTTATCATAAGATATCACTTATGAAGATCCTGTAAACATGGCTACACTTGAACTGAGTTAGGAAAGAGAACAGTGTCTCACATTTAGAAAACACTCTTATACCTGCTTAAGGGGGAAGGAGAGGTGGGGTGATGCATAAAACCAGAGTTTGATATAAGCACAGGTACCGTTCCAAAAACCAACTATGGAATAGACAAGACCTACACCGTCCTCAGTGAAAGGGACTCAAAACCACATATTTCCCGCAGAGGAAAATATCTGACTAGTAAGAATCTTAAAACCTATGTATTGATATGTCTCTGTAAGGGAATCAAGTGTGTCTAGACTGGCATAAACATGGCAGCGAGAATCAGCTCAAACCCATTATAAAAAGGAATTTCAAAAACAAAACAAAAAAACTGGGAAATTCTTTACAATTCCTTCAGGGTCTCTGATGAAATCTGGAATGACCCTATCTACAACGACAGCTGGATGTGGCATAAGGAGGGACACTTGGGACTGAGACGATTGGTGAGATTGGGTGAGCAAATGCAGACCCTTTAAAGCAATAATGCATGGCACCCATTCCATGGGTCCGAACTCTCCAGGTTGAAGGGAATATTACTACAGCTATAACATGTGCAGGAAACCTAGAGAACGGACACACTGTGAATGCGAAAGGTTTCTAAAACTCAACGCATAGTCCCTCTCCTGGTGCTCCGGTTTGACTTTCCGTCTGCTTTACTATCAACCTCCCAACTTGGAGAGACAGCCCCTTTAACCTCTTGGTTCGCACAGGTTGCCAATTTGGCAGAGGATGAAATGGAAGAGGGAGAACCAATGAGAGAGTAGCTGTTAGGCATTTGGACGGGCACATATCACTGTAATTTCCCGGCAGGAAGAAGAATTAACCAAATTCTCAGCCACCCACCGGGAACCAGTATAGGTCCTGAACCAAAAATTTGGACTTGCGGTCAGCTCACCAAAAACGAGTTGAAAAATGGAGCTCAGGGGCACAGCAATTCACAAACTGGCCGAGTAATAAAGGACAACTATCGTCCAAAAATCTGTTGAGGGAAGGCAACGAGGTGGACTTGAAAGCGAGGCAGAATAGCAGGAAACAGATTTCAAGAGGTACGTTGGAATCGCCTTTAAAGCACAGGAAGAGGGGCACAACTTCGACAATGACGCACTTGGCCAAAAAGGGCGTATGCGTTTTCTCCTGAATATATTCAGGAGAAAACGCATACGCCCTTTTTGGCCAAGCAAGCAAGCGGGCAATGCAAATCTGCACTACAAAGAAGTATCACTTCCCACCGGTCAAAAGGGACATCCACAAAATGTGTAAGAACAAGAAAGGCAAGACAGGCCCTGGAGAACAGGGAGCCTTGTTATGCTGATGGGCGGGATGTAAATTGCCAACTGCCTCTCTGGAGGAGTGCATTCTGTTCCCTAAAACAAGTAAAGAACAGAGCTACAGAGCCAAGGGCACTACCAGTCTAGGGAATATACCTTGGGAAAACTGAAAATCAATAAGACCGAGCCACCCCAAAATTTAGGGCTGCACTGCATACAAGGACCTCAACTTGGATACACCTTAAGTATCCCAGAAAATATAAACATGGTTCAAAAAATTGTGGTACTTACGTACGATGGAATATCCCTCAGCCATGAAATCAATGTCATAAGACCAGTAGCAGCAAAATGGGTGGATTCAGGTACGATGATTCTAAGTGAAATAAGTCACACAGAAAAAGAAACTTATCATAAGATATCACTTATGAAGATCCTGTAAACATGGCTACACTTGAACTGAGTTAGGAAAGAGAACAGTGTCTCACATTTAGAAAACACTCTTATACCTGCTTAAGGGGGAAGGAGAGGTGGGGTGATGCATAAAACCAGAGTTTGATATAAGCACAGGTACCGTTCCAAAAACCAACTACGGAATAGACAAGACCTACACCGTCCTCAGTGAAAGGGACTCAAAACCACATATTTCCCGCAGAGGAAAATATCTGACTAGTAAGAATCTTAAAACCTATGTATTGATATGTCTCTGTAAGGGAATCAAGTGTGTCTAGACTGGCATAAACATGGCAGCGAGAATCAGCTCAAACCCATTATAAAAAGGAATTTCAAAAACAAAACAAAAAAACTGGGAAATTCTTTACAATTCCTTCAGGGTCTCTGATGAAATCTGGAATGACCCTATCTACAACGACAGCTGGATGTGGCATAAGGAGGGACACTTGGGACTGAGACGATTGGTGAGATTGGGTGAGCAAATGCAGACCCTTTAAAGCAATAATGCATGGCACCCATTCCATGGGTCCGAACTCTCCAGGTTGAAGGGAATATTACTACAGCTATAACATGTGCAGGAAACCTAGAGAACGGACACACTGTGAATGCGAAAGGTTTCTAAAACTCAACGCATAGTCCCTCTCCTGGTGCTCCGGTTTGACTTTCCGTCTGCTTTACTATCAACCTGCCAACTTGGAGAGACAGCCCCTTTAACCTCTTGGTTCGCACAGGTTGCCAATTTGGCAGAGGATGAAATGGAAGAGGGAGAACCAATGAGAGAGTAGCTGTTAGGCATTTGGACGGGCACATATCACTGTAATTTCCCGGCAGGAAGAAGAATTAACCAAATTCTCAGCCACCCACCGGGAACCAGTATAGGTCCTGAACCAAAAATTTGGACTTGCGGTCAGCTCACCAAAAACGAGTTGAAAAATGGAGCTCAGGGGCACAGCAATTCACAAACTGGCCGAGTAATAAAGGACAACTATCGTCCATAAATCTGTTGACGGAAGGCAACGAGGTGGACTTGAAAGCGAGGCAGAATAGCAGGAAACAGATTTCAAGAGGTACGTTGGAATCGCCTTTAAAGCACAGGAAGAGGGGCACAACTTCGACAATGACGCACTTGGCCAAAAAGGGCGTATGCGTTTTCTCCTGAATATATTCAGGAGAAAACGCATACGCCCTTTTTGGCCAAGCAAGCAAGCGGGCAATGCAAATCTGCACTACAAAGAAGTATCACTTCCCACCGGTCAAAAGGGACATCCACAAAATGTGTAAGAACAAGAAAGGCAAGACAGGCCCTGGAGAACAGGGAGCCTTGTTATGCTGATGGGCGGGATGTAAATTGCCAACTGCCTCTCTGGAGGAGTGCATTCTGTTCCCTAAAACAAGTAAAGAACAGAGCTACAGAGCCAAGGGCACTACCAGTCTAGGGAATATACCTTGGGAAAACTGAAAATCAATAAGACCGAGCCACCCCAAAATTTAGGGCTGCACTGCATACAAGGACCTCAACTTGGATACACCTTAAGTATCCCAGAAAATATAAACATGGTTCAAAAAATTGTGGTACTTACGTACGATGGAATATCCCTCAGCCATGAAATCAATGTCATAAGACCAGTAGCAGCAAAATGGGTGGATTCAGGTACGATGATTCTAAGTGAAATAAGTCACACAGAAAAAGAAACTTATGATAAGATATCACTTATGAAGATCCTGTAAACATGGCTACACTTGAACTGAGTTAGGAAAGAGAACAGTGTCTCACATTTAGAAAACACTCTTATACCTGCTTAAGGGGGAAGGAGAGGTGGGGTGATGCATAAAACCAGAGTTTGATATAAGCACAGGTACCGTTCCAAAAACCAACTACGGAATAGACAAGACCTACACCGTCCTCAGTGAAAGGGACTCAAAACCCCATAATTCCCGCAGAGGAAAGTATCTGACTAGTAAGAATCTTAAAACCTATGTATTGATATGTCTCCGTAAGGGAATCAAGTGTGTCTAGACTGGCATAAACATGGCAGCGAGAATCAGCTCAAAGCCACTATAAAAAGGAATTTCAAAAACAAAACAAAAAAACTGGGAAATTCTTTACAATTCCTTCAGGGTCTCTGATGAAATCTGGAATGACCCTATCTACAACGACAGCTGGATGTGGCATAAGGAGGGACACTTGGGACTGAGACGATTGGTGAGATTGGGTGAGCAAATGCAGACCCTTTAAAGCAATAATGCATGGCACCCATTCCATGGGTCCGAACTCTCCAGGTTGAAGGGAATATTACTACAGCTATAACATGTGCGGGAAACCTAGAGAACGGACACACTGTGAATACGAAAGGTTTCTAAAACTCAACGCATAGTCCCTCTCCTGGTGCTCCGGTTTGACTTTCCGTCTGCTTTACTATCAACCTCCCAACTTGGAGAGACAGCCCCTTTAACCTCTTGGTTCGCACAGGTTGCCAATTTGGCAGAGGATGAAAGGGAAGAGGGAGAACCAATGAGAGAGTAGCTGTTAGGCATTTGGACGGGCACATATCACTGTAATTTCCCGGCAGGAAGAAGAATTAACCAAATTCTCAGCCACCCACCAGGAACCAGTATAGGTCCTGGACCAAAATTTTGGACTTGCGGTCAGCTCACCAAAAACGAGTTGAAAAATGGAGCTCAGGGGCACAGCCATTCACAAACTGGCCGAGTAATAAAGGACAACTATCGTCCAAAAATCTGTTGAGGGAAGGCAACGAGGCGGACTTGAAAGCGAGGCAGAATAGCAGGAAACAGATTTCAAGAGGTACGTTGGAATTGCCTTTAAAGCACAGGAAGAGGGACACAACTTCGACAATGATGCACTTGGCCAAAAAGGGCGTATGCGTTTTCTCCTGAATATATTCAGGAGAAAACGCATACGCCCTTTTTGGCCAAGCAAGCAAGCGGGCAATGCAAATCTGCACTACAAAGAAGTATCACTTCCCACCGGTCAAAAGGGACATCCACAAAATGTGTAAGAACAAGAAAGGCAAGACAGGCCCTCGAGAACAGGGAGCCTTGTTATGCAGATGGGCGGGATGTAAATTGCCAACTGCCTCTCTGGAGGAGTGCATTCTGTTCCCTAAAGCAAGTAAAGAACAGAGCTACAGAGCCAAGGGCACTACCAGTCTAGGGAATATACCTTGGGAAAACTGAAAATCAATAAGACAGAGCCACCCCAAAATTTAGGGCTGCACTGCATACAAGGACCTCAACTTGGATACACCTTAAGTATCCCAGAAAATATAAACATGGTTCAAAAAATTGTGGTACTTACGTACGATGGAATATCCCTCAGCCATGAAATCAATGTCATAAGACCAGTAGCAGCAAAATGGGTGGATTCAGGTACGATGATTCTAAGTGAAATAAGTCACACAGAAAAAGAAACTTATCATAAGATATCACTTATGAAGATCCTGTAAACATGGCTACACTTGAACTGAGTTAGGAAAGAGAACAGTGTCTCACATTTAGAAAACACTCTTATACCTGCTTAAGGGGGAAGGAGAGGTGGGGTGATGCATAAAACCAGAGTTTGATATAAGCACAGGTACCGTTCCAAAAACCAACTATGGAATAGACAAGACCTACACCGTCCTCAGTGAAAGGGACTCAAAACCACATATTTCCCGCAGAGGAAAATATCTGACTAGTAAGAATCTTAAAACCTATGTATTGATATGTCTCCGTAAGGGAATCAAGTGTGTCTAGACTGGCATAAACATGGCAGCGAGAATCAGCTCAAACCGACTATAAAAAGGAATTTCAAAAACAAAACAAAAAAACTGGGAAATTCTTTACAATTCCTTCAGGGTCTCTGATGAAAGCTGGAATGACCCTATCTACAACGACAGCAGAATGTGGCATAAGGAGGGACACTTGGGACTGAGACGATTGGTGAGATTGGGTGAGCAAATGCAGACCCTTTAAAGCAATAATGCATGGCACCCATTCCATGGGTCCCAACTCTCCAGGTTGAAGGGAATATTACTACAGCTATAACATGTGCGGGAAACCTAGAGAACGGACACACTGTGAATACGAAAGGTTTCTAAAACTCAACGAATAGTCCCACTCCTGGTGCTCCGGTGTGACTTTCCGTCTGCTTTACTATCAACCTCCCAACTTGGAGAGACAGCCCCTTTAACCTCTTGGTTCGCACAGGTTGCCAATTTGGCAGAGGATGAAAGGGAAGAGGGAGAACCAATGAGAGAGTAGCTGTTAGGCATTTGGACGGGCACATATCACTGTAATTTCCCGGCAGGAAGAAGAATTAACCAAATTCTCAGCCACCCACCGGGAACCAGTATAGGTCCTGAGCCAAAATTTTGGACTTGCGGTCAGCTCACCAAAAACGAGTTGAAAAATGGAGCTCAGGGGCACAGCAATTCACAAACTGGCCGAGTAATAAAGGACAACTATCGTCCAAAAATCTGTTGAGGGAAGGCAACGAGGCGGACTTGAAAGCGAGGCAGAATAGCAGGAAACAGATTTCAAGAGGTACGTTGGAATCGCCTTTAAAGCACAGGAAGAGGGGCACAACTTCGACAATGATGCACTTGGCCAAAAAGGGCGTATGCGTTTTCTCCTGAATATATTCAGGAGAAAACGCATACGCCCTTTTTGGCTAAGCAAGCAAGCGGGCAATGCAAATCTGCACTACAAAGAAGTATCACTTCCCACCGGTCAAAAGGGACATCCACAAAATGTGTAAGAACAAGAAAGGCAAGACAGGCCCTGGAGAACAGGGAGCCTTGTTATGCTGATGGGCGGGATGTAAATTGCCAACTGCCTCTCTGGAAGAGTGCATTCTGTTCCCTAAAACAAGTAAAGAACAGAGCTACAGAGCCAAGGGCACTACCAGTCTAGGGAATATACCTTGGGAAAACTGAAAATCAATAAGACAGAGCCACCCCAAAATTTAGGGCTGCACTGCATACAAGGACCTCAACTTGGATACACCTTAAGTATCCCAGAAAATATAAACATGGTTCAAAAAATTGTGGTACTTACGTACGATGGAATATCCCTCAGCCATGAAATCAATGTCATAAGACCAGTAGCAGCAAAATGGGTGGATTCAGGTACGATGATTCTAAGTGAAATAAGTCACACAGAAAAAGAAACTTATCATAAGATATCACTTATGAAGATCCTGTAAACATGGCTACACTTGAACTGAGTTAGGAAAGAGAACAGTGTCTCACATTTAGAAAACACTCTTATACCTGCTTAAGGGGGAAGGAGAGGTGGGGTGATGCATAAAACCAGAGTTTGATATAAGCACAGGTACCGTTCCAAAAACCAACTATGGAATAGACAAGACCTACACCGTCCTCAGTGAAAGGGACTCAAAACCCCATATTTCCCGCAGAGGAAAATATCTGACTAGTAAGAATCTTAAAACCTATGTATTGATATGTCTCCGTAAGGGAATCAAGTGTGTCTAGACTGGCATAAACATGGCAGCGAGAATCAGCTCAAACCGACTATAAAAAGGAATTTCAAAAACAAAACAAAAAAACTGGGAAATTCTTTACAATTCCTTCAGGGTCTCTGATGAAAGCTGGAATGACCCTATCTACAACGACAGCAGAATGTGGCATAAGGAGGGACACTTGGGACTGAGACGATTGGTGAGATTGGGTGAGCAAATGCAGACCCTTTAAAGCAATAATGCATGGCACCCATTCCATGGGTCCCAACTCTCCAGGTTGAAGGGAATATTACTACAGCTATAACATGTGCGGGAAACCTAGAGAACGGACACACTGTGAATACGAAAGGTTTCTAAAACTCAACGAATAGTCCCACTCCTGGTGCTCCGGTGTGACTTTCCGTCTGCTTTACTATCAACCTCCCAACTTGGAGAGACAGCCCCTTTAACCTCTTGGTTCGCACAGGTTGCCAATTTGGCAGAGGATGAAAGGGAAGAGGAAGAACCAATGAGAGAGTAGCTGTTAGGCATTTGGACGGGCACATATCACTGTAATTTCCCGGCAGGAAGAAGAATTAACCAAATTCTCAGCCACCCACCGGGAACCAGTATAGGTCCTGAGCCAAAATTTTGGACTTGCGGTCAGCTCACCAAAAACGAGTTGAAAAATGGAGCTCAGGGGCACAGCAATTCACAAACTGGCCGAGTAATAAAGGACAACTATCGTCCAAAAATCTGTTGAGGGAAGGCAACGAGGCGGACTTGAAAGCGAGGCAGAATAGCAGGAAACAGATTTCAAGAGGTACGTTGGAATTGCCTTTAAAGCACAGGAAGAGGGGCACAACTTCGACAATGATGCACTTGGCCAAAAAGGGCGTATGCGTTTTCTCCTGAATATATTCAGGAGAAAACGCATACGCCCTTTTTGGCTAAGCAAGCAAGCGGGCAATGCAAATCTGCACTACAAAGAAGTATCACTTCCCACCGGTCAAAAGGGACATCCACAAAATGTGTAAGAACAAGAAAGGCAAGACAGGCCCTGGAGAACAGGGAGCCTTGTTATGCTGATGGGCGGGATGTAAATTGCCAACTGCCTCTCTGGAAGAGTGCATTCTGTTCCCTAAAACAAGTAAAGAACAGAGCTACAGAGCCAAGGGCACTACCAGTCTAGGGAATATACCTTGGGAAAACTGAAAATCAATAAGACAGAGCCACCCCAAAATTTAGGGCTGCACTGCATACAAGGACCTCAACTTGGATACACCTTAAGTATCCCAGAAAATATAAACATGGTTCAAAAAATTGTGGTACTTACGTACGATGGAATATCCCTCAGCCATGAAATCAATGTCATAAGACCAGTAGCAGCAAAATGGGTGGATTCAGGTACGATGATTCTAAGTGAAATAAGTCACACAGAAAAAGAAACTTATCATAAGATATCACTTATGAAGATCCTGTAAACATGGCTACACTTGAACTGAGTTAGGAAAGAGAACAGTGTCTCACATTTAGAAAACACTCTTATACCTGCTTAAGGGGGAAGGAGAGGTGGGGTGATGCATAAAACCAGAGTTTGATATAAGCACAGGTACCGTTCCAAAAACCAACTATGGAATAGACAAGACCTACACCGTCCTCAGTGAAAGGGACTCAAAACCACATATTTCCCGCAGAGGAAAATATCTGACTAGTAAGAATCTTAAAACCTATGTATTGATATGTCTCTGTAAGGGAATCAAGTGTGTCTAGACTGGCATAAACATGGCAGCGAGAATCAGCTCAAACCCATTATAAAAAGGAATTTCAAAAACAAAACAAAAAAACTGGGAAATTCTTTACAATTCCTTCAGGGTCTCTGATGAAATCTGGAATGACCCTATCTACAACGACAGCTGGATGTGGCATAAGGAGGGACACTTGGGACTGAGACGATTGGTGAGATTGGGTGAGCAAATGCAGACCCTTTAAAGCAATAATGCATGGCACCCATTCCATGGGTCCGAACTCTCCAGGTTGAAGGGAATATTACTACAGCTATAACATGTGCAGGAAACCTAGAGAACGGACACACTGTGAATGCGAAAGGTTTCTAAAACTCAACGCATAGTCCCTCTCCTGGTGCTCCGGTTTGACTTTCCGTCTGCTTTACTATCAACCTCCCAACTTGGAGAGACAGCCCCTTTAACCTCTTGGTTCGCACAGGTTGCCAATTTGGCAGAGGATGAAATGGAAGAGGGAGAACCAATGAGAGAGTAGCTGTTAGGCATTTGGACGGGCACATATCACTGTAATTTCCCGGCAGGAAGAAGAATTAACCAAATTCTCAGCCACCCACCGGGAACCAGTATAGGTCCTGAACCAAAAATTTGGACTTGCGGTCAGCTCACCAAAAACGAGTTGAAAAATGGAGCTCAGGGGCACAGCAATTCACAAACTGGCCGAGTAATAAAGGACAACTATCGTCCATAAATCTGTTGACGGAAGGCAACGAGGTGGACTTGAAAGCGAGGCAGAATAGCAGGAAACAGATTTCAAGAGGTACGTTGGAATCGCCTTTAAAGCACAGGAAGAGGGGCACAACTTCGACAATGACGCACTTGGCCAAAAAGGGCGTATGCGTTTTCTCCTGAATATATTCAGGAGAAAACGCATACGCCCTTTTTGGCTAAGCAAGCAAGCGGGCAATGCAAATCTGCACTACAAAGAAGTATCACTTCCCACCGGTCAAAAGGGACATCCACAAAATGTGTAAGAACAAGAAAGGCAAGACAGGCCCTGGAGAACAGGGAGCCTTGTTATGCTGATGGGCGGGATGTAAATTGCCAACTGCCTCTCTGGAAGAGTGCATTCTGTTCCCTAAAACAAGTAAAGAACAGAGCTACAGAGCCAAGGGCACTACCAGTCTAGGGAATATACCTTGGGAAAACTGAAAATCAATAAGACCGAGCCACCCCAAAATTTAGGGCTGCACTGCATACAAGGACCTCAACTTGGATACACCTTAAGTATCCCAGAAAATATAAACATGGTTCAAAAAATTGTGGTACTTACGTACGATGGAATATCCCTCAGCCATGAAATCAATGTCATAAGACCAGTAGCAGCAAAATGGGTGGATTCAGGTACGATGATTCTAAGTGAAATAAGTCACACAGAAAAAGAAACTTATCATAAGATATCACTTATGAAGATCCTGTAAACATGGCTACACTTGAACTGAGTTAGGAAAGAGAACAGTGTCTCACATTTAGAAAACACTCTTATACCTGCTTAAGGGGGAAGGAGAGGTGGGGTGATGCATAAAACCAGAGTTTGATATAAGCACAGGTACCGTTCCAAAAACCAACTATGGAATAGACAAGACCTACACCGTCCTCAGTGAAAGGGACTCAAAACCCCATATTTCCCGCAGAGGAAAATATCTGACTAGTAAGAATCTTAAAACCTATGTATTGATATGTCTCCGTAAGGGAATCAAGTGTGTCTAGACTGGCATAAACATGGCAGCGAGAATCAGCTCAAACCGACTATAAAAAGGAATTTCAAAAACAAAACAAAAAAACTGGGAAATTCTTTACAATTCCTTCAGGGTCTCTGATGAAAGCTGGAATGACCCTATCTACAACGACAGCAGAATGTGGCATAAGGAGGGACACTTGGGACTGAGACGATTGGTGAGATTGGGTGAGCAAATGCAGACCCTTTAAAGCAATAATGCATGGCACCCATTCCATGGGTCCGAACTCTCCAGGTTGAAGGGAATATTACTACAGCTATAACATGTGCGGGAAACCTAGAGAACGGACACACTGTGAATACGAAAGGTTTCTAAAACTCAACGCATAGTCCCTCTCCTGGTGCTCCGGTTTGACTTTCCGTCTGCTTTACTATCAACCTCCCAACTTGGAGAGACAGCCCCTTTAACCTCTTGGTTCGCACAGGTTGCCAATTTGGCAGAGGATGAAAGGGAAGAGGGAGAACCAATGAGAGAGTAGCTGTTAGGCATTTGGACGGGCACATATCACTGTAATTTCCCGGCAGGAAGAAGAATTAACCAAATTCTCAGCCACCCACCAGGAACCAGTATAGGTCCTGGACCAAAATTTTGGACTTGCGGTCAGCTCACCAAAAACGAGTTGAAAAATGGAGCTCAGGGGCACAGCAATTCACAAACTGGCCGAGTAATAAAGGACAACTATCGTCCAAAAATCTGTTGAGGGAAGGCAACGAGGCGGACTTGAAAGCGAGGCAGAATAGCAGGAAACAGATTTCAAGAGGTACGTTGGAATTGCCTTTAAAGCACAGGAAGAGGGGCACAACTTCGACAATGATGCACTTGGCCAAAAAGGGCGTATGCGTTTTCTCCTGAATATATTCAGGAGAAAACGCATACGCCCTTTTTGGCCAAGCAAGCAAGCGGGCAATGCAAATCTGCACTACAAAGAAGTATCACTTCCCACCGGTCAAAAGGGACATCCACAAAATGTGTAAGAACAAGAAAGGCAAGACAGGCCCTGGAGAACAGGGAGCCTTGTTATGCTGATGGGCGGGATGTAAATTGCCAACTGCCTCTCTGGAGGAGTGCATTCTGTTCCCTAAAGCAAGTAAAGAACAGAGCTACAGAGCCAAGGGCACTACCAGTCTAGGGAATATACCTTGGGAAATCTGAAAATCAATAAGACAGAGCCACCCCAAAATTTAGGGCTGCACTGCATACAAGGACCTCAACTTGGATACACCTTAAGTATCCCAGAAAATATAAACATGGTTCAAAAAATTGTGGTACTTACGTACGATGGAATATCCCTCAGCCATGAAATCAATGTCATAAGACCAGTAGCAGCAAAATGGGTGGATTCAGGTACGATGATTCTAAGTGAAATAAGTCACACAGAAAAAGAAACTTATCATAAGATATCACTTATGAAGATCCTGTAAACATGGCTACACTTGAACTGAGTTAGGAAAGAGAACAGAGTCTCACATTTAGAAAACACTCTTATACCTGCTTAAGGGGGAAGGAGAGGTGGGGTGATGCATAAAACCAGAGTTTGATATAAGCACAGGTACCGTTCCAAAAACCAACTATGGAATAGACAAGACCTACACCGTCCTCAGCGAAAGGGACTCAAAACCCCATATTTCCCGCAGAGGAAAATATCTGACTAGTAAGAATCTTAAAACCTATGTATTGATATGTCTCCGTAAGGGAATCAAGTGTGTCTAGACTGGCATAAACATGGCAGCGAGAATCAGCTCAAACCGACTATAAAAAGGAATTTCAAAAACAAAACAAAAAAACTGGGAAATTCTTTACAATTCCTTCAGGGTCTGTAATGAAATCTGGAATGACCCTATCTACAACGATAGCTGGATGTGGCATAAGGAGGGACACTTGGGACTGAGACGATTGGTGAGATTGGGTGAGCAAATGCAGACCCTTTAAAGCAATAATGCATGGCACCCATTCCATGGGTCCGAACTCTCCAGGTTGAAGGGAATATTACTACAGCTATAACATGTGCAGGAAACCTAGAGAACGGACACACTGTGAATACGAAAGGTTTCTAAAACTCAACGCATAGTCCCTATCCTGGTGCTCCGGTTTGACTTTCCGTCTGCTTTACTATCAACCTCCCAAATTGGAGAGACAGCCCCTTTAACCTCTTGGTTCGCACAGGTTGCCAATTTGGCAGAGGATGAAATGGAAGAGGGAGAACCAATGAGAGAGTAGCTGTTAGGCATTTGGACGGGCACATATCACTGTAATTTCCCGGCAGGAAGAAGAATTAACCAAATTCTCAGCCACCCACCGGGAACCAGTATAGGTCCTGAACCAAAAATTTGGACTTGCGGTCAGCTCACCAAAAACGAGTTGAAAAATGGAGCTCAGGGGCACAGCAATTCACAAACTGGCCGAGTAATAAAGGACAACTATCGTCCAAAAATCTGTTGAGGGAAGGCAACGAGGCGGACTTGAAAGCGAGGCAGAATAGCAGGAAACAGATTTCAAGAGGTACGTTGGAATCGCCTTTAAAGCACAGGAAGAGGGGCACAACTTCGACAATGATGCACTTGGCCAAAAAGGGCGTATGCGTTTTCTCCTGAATATATTCAGGAGAAAACGCATACGCCCTTTTTGGCCAAGCAAGCAAGCAGGCAATGCAAATCTGCACTACAAAGAAGTATCACTTCCCACCGGTCAAAAGGGACATCCACAAAATGTGTAAGAACAAGAAAGGCAAGACAGGCCCTGGAGAACAGGGAGCCTTGTTATGCTGATGGGCGGGATGTAAATTGCCAACTGCCTCTCTGGAGGAGTGCATTCTGTTCCCTAAAACAAGTAAAGAACAGAGCTACAGAGCCAAGGGCACTACCAGTCTAGGGAATATACCTTGGGAAAACTGAAAATCAATAAGACAGAGCCACCCCAAAATTTAGGGCTGCACTGCATACAAGGACCTCAAATTGGATACACCTTAATTATCCCAGAAAATATAAACATGGTTCAAAAAATTGTGGTACTTACGTACGATGGAATATCCCTCAGCCATGAAATCAATGTCATAAGACCAGTAGCAGCAAAATGGGTGGATTCAGGTACGATGATTCTAAGTGAAATAAGTCACACAGAAAAAGAAACTTATCATAAGATATCACTTATGAAGATCCTGTAAACATGGCTACACTTGAACTGAGTTAGGAAAGAGAACAGTGTCTCACATTTAGAAAACACTCTTATACCTGCTTAAGGGGGAAGGAGAGGTGGGGTGATGCATAAAACCAGAGTTTGATATAAGCACAGGTACCGTTCCAAAAACCTACTACGGAATAGACAAGACCTACACCGTCCTCAGTGAAAGGGACTCAAAACCCCATATTTCCCGCAGAGGAAAGTATCTGACTAGTAAGAATCTTAAAACCTATGTATTGATATGTCTCCGTAAGGGAATCAAGTGTGTCTAGACTGGCATAAACATGGCAGCGAGAATCAGCTCAAAGCCACTATAAAAAGGAATTTCAAAAACAAAACAAAAAAACTGGGAAATTCTTTACAATTCCTTCAGGGTCTCTGATGAAATCTGGAATGACCCTATCTACAACGACAGCTGGATGTGGCATAAGGAGGGACACTTGGGACTGAGACGATTGATGAGATTGGGTGAGCAAATGCAGACCCTTTAAAGCAATAATGCATGGCACCCATTCCATGGGTCCGAACTCTCCAGGTTGAAGGGAATATTACTACAGCTATAACATGTGCAGGAAACCTAGAGAACGGACACACTGTGAATACAAAAGGTTTCTAAAACTCAACGCATAGTCCCTCTCCTGGTGCTCCGGTTTGACTTTCCGTCTGCTTTACTATCAACCTCCCAACTTGGAGAGACAGCCCCTTTAACCTCTTGGTTCGCACAGGTTGCCAATTTGGCAGAGGATGAAAGGGAAGAGGGAGAACCAATGAGAGAGTAGCTGTTAGGCATTTGGACGGGCACATATCACTGTAATTTCCCGGCAGGAAGAAGAATTAACCAAATTCTCAGCCACCCACCGGGAACCAGTATAGGTCCTGAACCAAAATTTTGGACTTGCGGTCAGCTCACCAAAAACGAGTTGAAAAATGGAGCTCAGGGGCACAGCAATTCACAAACTGGCCGAGTAATAAAGGACAAGTATCGTCCAAAAATCTTTTGAGGGTAGGCAACGAGGCGGACTTGAAAGCGAGGCAGAATAGCAGGAAACAGATTTCAAGAGGTATGTTGGAATCGCCTTTAAAGCACAGGAAGAGGGGCACAACTTCGACAATGATGCACTTGGCCAAAAAGGGTGTATGCGTTTTCTCCTGAATATATTCAGGAGAAAACGCATACGCCCTTTTTGGCCAAGCAAGCAAGCGGGCAATGCTAATCTGCACTACAAGGAAGTATCACTTCCCACCGGTCAAAAGGGACATCCACAAAATGTGTAAGAACAAGAAAGGCAAGACAGGCCCTGGAGAACAGGGAGCCTTGTTATGCTGATGGGCGGGATGTAAATTGCCAACTGCCTCTCTGGAGGAGTGCATTCTGTTCCCTAAAGCAAGTAAAGAACCGAGCTGCAGAGCCAAGGGCACTACCAGTCTAGGGAATATACCTTGGGAAAACTTAAAATCAATAAGACATAGCCACCCCAAAATTTAGGGCTGCACTGCATACAAGGACCTCAACTTGGATACACCTTAAGTATCCCAGAAAATATAAACATGGTTCAAAAAATTGTGGTACTTACGTACGATGGAATATCCCTCAGCCATGAAATCAATGTCATAAGACCAGTAGCAGCAAAATGGGTGGATTCAGGTACGATGATTCTAAGTGAAATAAGTCACACAGAAAAAGAAACTTATCATAAGATATCACTTATGAAGATCCTGTAAACATGGCTACACTTGAACTGAGTTAGGAAAGAGAACAGTGTCTCACATTTAGAAAACACTCTTATACCTGCTTAAGGGGGAAGGAGAGGTGGGGTGATGCATAAAACCAGAGTTTGATATAAGCACAGGTACCGTTCCAAAAACCAACTATGGAATAGACAAGACCTACACCGTCCTCAGTGAAAGGGACTCAAAACCCCATATTTCCCGCAGAGAAAGTATCTGACTAGTAAGAATCTTAAAACCTATTTATTGATATGTCTCCGTAAGAGAATCAAGTGTGTCTAGACTGGCATAAACATGGCAGCGAGAATCAGCTCAAACCCACTATAAAAAGGAATTTCAAAAACAAAACAAAAAAACTGGGAAATTCTTTACAATTACTTCAGGGTCTCTGATGAAAGCTGGAATGACCCTATCTACAACGACAGCTGGATGTGGCATAAGGAGGGACACTTGGGACTGAGATGATTGGTGAGATTGGGTGAGCAAATGCAGACACTTTAAAGCAATAATGCATGGCACCCATTCCATGGGTCCGAACTCTCCAGGTTGAAGGGAATATTACTACAGCTATAACATGTGCTGGAAACCTAGGGAATGGACACACTGTGAATACGAAAGGTTTCTAAAACTCAACGCATAGTCCCTCTCCTGGTGCTCCAGTTTGACTTTCCGTCTGCTTTACTATCAACCTCCCAAATTGGAGAGACAGCCCCTTTAACATCTTGGTTCGCACAGGTTGCCAATTTGGCAGAGGATGAAAGGGAACAGGGAGAACCAATGAGAGAGTAGCTGTTAGGCATTTGGACGGGCACATATAACTGTAATTTCCCGGCAGGAAGAAGAATTAACCAAATTCTCAGCCACCCACCGGGAACCAGTATAGGTCCTGAACCAAAATTTTGGACTTGCGGTCAGCTCACCAAAAACGAGTTGAAAAATGGAGCTCAGGGGCACAGCAATTCAAAAACTGGCCGAGTAATAAAGGACAACTATCGTCCAAAAATCTGTTGAGGGAAGGCAATGAGGCGGACTTGAAAGCGAGGCAGAATAGCAGGAAACAGATTTCAAGAGGTACGTTGGAATCGCCTTTAAAGCACAGGAAGAGGGGCACAACTTCGACAATGATGCACTTGGCCAAAAAGGGCGTATGCGTTTTCTCCTGAATATATTCAGGAGAAAACGCATACGCCCTTTTTGCAAAGCAAGCAAGCGGGCAATGCAAATCTGCACTAAAAAGAAGTATCACTTCCCACCGGTCAAAGGGGACATCCACAAAATGTGTAAGAACAAGAAAGGCAAGACAGGCCCTGGAGAACAGGGAGCCTTGTTATGCTGATGGGCGGTATGTAAATTGCCAACTGCCTCTCTGGAGGAGTGCATTCTGTTCCCTACAACAAGTAAAGAACAGAGCTACAGAGCCAAGGGCACTACCAGTCTAGGGAATATACCTTGGGAAAACTGAAAATCAATAAGACAGAGCCACCCCAAAATTTAGGGCTGCACTGCATACAAGGATCTCAACTTGGATACACCTTAAGTATCCCAGAAAATATAAACATGGTTCAAAAAATTGTGGTACTTACGTACGATGGAATATCCCTCAGCCATGAAATCAATGTCATAAGACCAGTAGCAGCAAAATGGGTGGATTCAGGTACGATGATTCTAAGTGAAATAAGTCACACAGAAAAAGAAACTTATCATAAGATATCACTTATGAAGATCCTGTAAACATGGCTACACTTGAACTGAGTTAGGAAAGAGAACAGTGTCTCACATTTAGAAAACACTCTTATACCTGCTTAAGGGGGAAGGAGAGGTGGGGTGATGCATAAAACCAGAGTTTGATATAAGCACAGGTACCGTTCCAAAAACCAACTATGGAATAGACAAGACCTACACCGTCCTCAGCGAAAGGGACTCAAAACCCCATATTTCCCGCAGAGGAAAATATCTGACTAGTAAGAATCTTAAAACCTATGTATTGATATGTCTCCGTAAGGGAATCAAGTGTGTCTAGACTGGCATAAACATGGCAGCGAGAATCAGCTCAAACCCACTATAAAAAGGAATTTCAAAAACAAAACAAAAAAAACTGGGAAATTCTTTACAATTCCTTCAGTGTCTCTGATGAAAGCTGGAATGACCCTATCTACAACGACAGCTGGATGTGGCATAAGGAGGGACACTTGGGACTGAGACGATTGGTGAGATTGGGTGAGCAAATGCAGACCCTTTAAAGCAATAATGCATGGCACCCATTCCATGGGTCCGAACTCTCCAGGTTGAAGGGAATATTACTACAGCTA
The DNA here is from genome assembly GCF_949752795.1 of Hyperoodon ampullatus. Taxonomy (NCBI): domain Eukaryota; kingdom Metazoa; phylum Chordata; class Mammalia; order Artiodactyla; family Ziphiidae; genus Hyperoodon; species Hyperoodon ampullatus. The sequence continues at coordinate 1,530,475 of NW_027641044.1, read as the reverse complement.
TAACATGTGCGGGAAACCTAGGGAACGGACACACTGTGAATACGAAAGGTTTCTAAAACTCAACGAATAATCCCACTCCTGGTGCTCCGGTTTGACTTTCCGTCTGCTTTACTATCAACCTCCCAACTTGGAGAGACAGCCCCTTTAACCTCTTGGTTCGCACAGGTTGCCAATTTGGCAGAGGATGAAAGGGAAGAGGGAGAACCAATGAGAGAGTAGCTGTTAGGCATTTGGACGGGCACATATCACTGTAATTTCCCGGCAGGAAGAAGAATTAACCAAATTCTCAGCCACCCACCGGGAACCAGTATAGGTCCTGAGCCAAAATTTTGGACTTGCGGTCAGCTCACCAAAAACGAGTTGAAAAATGGAGCTCAGGGGCACAGCAATTCACAAACTGGCCGAGTAATAAAGGACAACTATCGTCCAAAAATCTGTTGAGCGAAGGCAACGAGGCGGACTTGAAAGCGAGGCAGAATAGCAGGAAACAGATTTCAAGAGGTACGTTGGAATCGCCTTTAAAGCACAGGAAGAGGGGCACAACTTCGACAATGATGCACTTGGCCAAAAAGGGCGTATGCGTTTTCTCCTGAATATATTCAGGAGAAAACGCATACGCCCTTTTTGCAAAGCAAGCAAGCGGGCAATGCAAATCTGCACTAAAAAGAAGTATCACTTCCCACCGGTCAAAGGGGACATCCACAAAATGTGTAAGAACAAGAAAGGCAAGACAGGCCCTGGAGAACAGGGAGCCTTGTTATGCTGATGGGCGGGATGTAAATTGCCAACTGCCTCTCTGGAGGAGTGCATTCTGTTCCCTACAACAAGTAAAGAACAGAGCTACAGAGCCAAGGGCACTACCAGTCTAGGGAATATACCTTGGGAAAACTGAAAATCAATAAGACAGAGCCACCCCAAAATTTAGGGCTGCACTGCATACAAGGATCTCAACTTGGATACACCTTAAGTATCCCAGAAAATATAAACATGGTTCAAAAAATTGTGGTACTTACGTACGATGGAATATCCCTCAGCCATGAAATCAATGTCATAAGACCAGTAGCAGCAAAATGGGTGGATTCAGGTACGATGATTCTAAGTGAAATAAGTCACACAGAAAAAGAAACTTATCATAAGATATCACTTATGAAGATCCTGTAAACATGGCTACACTTGAACTGAGTTAGGAAAGAGAACAGTGTCTCACATTTAGAAAACACTCTTATACCTGCTTAAGGGGGAAGGAGAGGTGAGGTGATGCATAAAACCAGAGTTTGATATAAGCACAGGTACCGTTCTAAAAACCAACTATGGAATAGACAAGACCTACACCGTCCTCAGTGAAAGGGACTCAAAACCCCATATTTCCCGCACAGGAAAATATCTGACTAGTAAGAATCTTAAAACCTATGTATTGATATGTCTCCGTAAGGGAATCAAGTGTGTCTAGACTGGCATAAACATGGCAGCGAGAATCAGCTCAAACCCACTATAAAAAGGAATTTCAAAAACAAAACAAAAAAAACTGGGAAATTCTTTACAATTCCTTCAGTGTCTCTGATGAAAGCTGGAATGACCCTATCTACAACGACAGCTGGATGTGGCATAAGGAGGGACACTTGGGACTGAGACGATTGGTGAGATTGGGTGAGCAAATGCAGACCCTTTAAAGCAATAATGCATGGCACCCATTCCATGGGTCCGAACTCTCCAGGTTGAAGGGAATATTACTACAGCTATAACATGTGCGGGAAACCTAGGGAACGGACACACTGTGAATACGAAAGGTTTCTAAAACTCAACGAATAATCCCACTCCTGGTGCTCCGGTTTGACTTTCCGTCTGCTTTACTATCAACCTCCCAACTTGGAGAGACAGCCCCTTTAACCTCTTGGTTCGCACAGGTTGCCAATTTGGCAGAGGATGAAAGGGAAGAGGGAGAACCAATGAGAGAGTAGCTGTTAGGCATTTGGACGGGCACATATCACTGTAATTTCCCGGCAGGAAGAAGAATTAACCAAATTCTCAGCCACCCACCGGGAACCAGTATAGGTCCTGAGCCAAAATTTTGGACTTGCGGTCAGCTCACCAAAAACGAGTTGAAAAATGGAGCTCAGGGGCACAGCAATTCACAAACTGGCCGAGTAATAAAGGACAACTATCGTCCAAAAATCTGTTGAGCGAAGGCAACGAGGCGGACTTGAAAGCGAGGCAGAATAGCAGGAAACAGATTTCAAGAGGTACGTTGGAATCGCCTTTAAAGCACAGGAAGAGGGGCACAACTTCGACAATGATGCACTTGGCCAAAAAGGGCGTATGCGTTTTCTCCTGAATATATTCAGGAGAAAACGCATACGCCCTTTTTGCAAAGCAAGCAAGCGGGCAATGCAAATCTGCACTAAAAAGAAGTATCACTTCCCACCGGTCAAAGGGGACATCCACAAAATGTGTAAGAACAAGAAAGGCAAGACAGGCCCTGGAGAACAGGGAGCCTTGTTATGCTGATGGGCGGGATGTAAATTGCCAACTGCCTCTCTGGAGGAGTGCATTCTGTTCCCTACAACAAGTAAAGAACAGAGCTACAGAGCCAAGGGCACTACCAGTCTAGGGAATATACCTTGGGAAAACTGAAAATCAATAAGACAGAGCCACCCCAAAATTTAGGGCTGCACTGCATACAAGGATCTCAACTTGGATACACCTTAAGTATCCCAGAAAATATAAACATGGTTCAAAAAATTGTGGTACTTACGTACGATGGAATATCCCTCAGCCATGAAATCAATGTCATAAGACCAGTAGCAGCAAAATGGGTGGATTCAGGTACGATGATTCTAAGTGAAATAAGTCACACAGAAAAAGAAACTTATCATAAGATATCACTTATGAAGATCCTGTAAACATGGCTACACTTGAACTGAGTTAGGAAAGAGAACAGTGTCTCACATTTAGAAAACACTCTTATACCTGCTTAAGGGGGAAGGAGAGGTGAGGTGATGCATAAAACCAGAGTTTGATATAAGCACAGGTACCGTTCTAAAAACCAACTATGGAATAGACAAGACCTACACCGTCCTCAGTGAAAGGGACTCAAAACCCCATATTTCCCGCACAGGAAAATATCTGACTAGTAAGAATCTTAAAACCTATGTATTGATATGTCTCCATAAGGGAATCAAGTGTGTCTAGACTGGCATAAACATGGCAGCGAGAATCAGCTCAAACACACTATAAAAAGGAATTTCAAAAACAAAACAAAAAAACTGGAAATTCTTTACAATTCCTTCAGGGTCTCTGATGAAATCTGGAATGACCCTATCTACAACGACAGCTGGATGTGGCATAAGGAGGGACACTTGGGACTGAGACGATTGGTGAGATTGGGTGAGCAAATGCAGACCCTTTAAAGCAATAATGCATGGCACCCATTCCATGGGTCCGAACTCTCCAGGTTGAAGGGAATATTACTACAGCTATAACATTTGCAGGAAACCTAGAGAACGGACACACTGTGAATACGAAAGGTTTCTAAAACTCAACGCATAGTCCCTATCCTGGTGCTCCGGTTTGACTTTCCGTCTGCTTTACTATCAACCTCCCAACTTGGAGAGACAGCCCCTTTAACCTCTTGGTTCGCACAGGTTGCCAATTTGGCAGAGGATGAAAGGGAAGAGGGAGAACCAATGAGAGAGTAGCTGTTAGGCATTTGGACGGGCACATATCACTGTAATTTCCCGGCAGGAAGAAGAATTAACCAAATTCTCAGCCACCCCCCGGGAACCAGTATAGGTCCTGAACCAAAATTTTGGACTTGCGGTCAGCTCACCAAAAACGAGTTGAAAAATGGATCTCAGGGGCACAGCAATTCACAAACTGGCCGAGTAATAAAGGACAACTATCGTCCAAAAATCTGTTGAGGGAAGGCAACGAGGCGGACTTGAAAGCGAGGCAGAATAGCAGGAAACAGATTTCAAGAGGTACGTTGGAATCGCCTTTAAAGCACAGGAAGAGGGGCACAACTTCGACAATGATGCACTTGGCCAAAAAGGGCGTATGCGTTTTCTCCTGAATATATTCAGGAGAAAACGCATACGCCCTTTTTGGCCAAGCAAGCAAGCGGGCAATGCAAATCTGCACTACAAAGAAGTATCACTTCCCACCGGTCAAAAGGGACATCCACAAAATGTGTAAGAACAAGAAAGGCAAGACAGGCCCTGGAGAACAGGGAGCCTTGTTATGCTGATGGGCGGGATGTAAATTGCCAACTGCCTCTCTGGAGGAGTGCATTCTGTTCCCTACAACAAGTAAAGAACAGAGCTACAGAGCCAAGGGCACTACCAGTCTAGGGAATATACCTTGGGAAAACTGAAAATCAATAAGACAGAGCCACCCCAAAATTTAGGGCTGCACTGCATACAAGGACCTCAACTTGGATACACCTTAAGTATCCCAGAAAATATAAACATGGTTCAAAAAATTGTGGTACATACGTACGATGGAATATCCCTCAGCCATGAAATCAATGTCATAAGACCAGTAGTAGCAAAATGGGTGGATTCAGGTACGATGATTCTAAGTGAAATAAGTCACACAGAAAATGAAACTTATCATAAGATATCACTTATGAAGATCCTGTAAACATGGCTACACTTGAACTGAGTTAGGAAAGAGAACAGTGTCTCACATTTAGAAAACACTCTTATACCTGCTTAAGGGGGAAGGAGAGGTGGGGTGATGCATAAAACCAGAGTTTGATATAAGCACAGGTACCGTTCCAAAAACCAACTATGGAATAGACAAGACCTACACCGTCCTCAGTGAAAGGGACTCAAAACCCCATATTTCCCGCAGAGGAAAGTATCTGACTAGTAAGAATCTTAAAACCTATGTATTGATATGTCTCCGTAAGGGAATCAAGTGTGTCTAGACTGGCATAAACATGGCAGCGAGAATCAGCTCAAACCCACTATAAAAAGGAATTTCAAAAACAAAACAAAAAAACTGGGAAATTCTTTACAATTCCTTCAGGGTCTCTGATGAAAGCTGGAATGACCCTATCTACAATGACAGCTGGATGTGGCATAAGGAGGGACACTTGGGACTGAGATGATTGGTGAGATTGGGTGAGCAAATGCAGACCCTTTAAAGCAATAATGCATGGCACCCATTCCATGGGTCCGAACTCTCCAGGTTGAAGGGAATATTACTACAGCTATAACATGTGCGGGAAACCTAGGGAACGGACACACTGTGAATACGAAAGGTTTCTAAAACTCAACACATAGTCCCTCTCCTGGTGCTCCGGTTTGACTTTCCGTCTGCTTTACTATCAACCTCCCAACTTGGAGAGACAGCCCCTTTAAGCTCTTGGTTCGCACAGGTTGCCAATTTGGCAGAGGATGAAAGGGAAGAGGGAGAACCAATGAGAGAGTAGCTCTTAGGCATTTGGACGGGCACATAACACTGTAATTTCCTGGCAGGAAGAAGAATTAACCAAATTCTCAGCCACCCACCGGGAACCAGTATAGGTCCTGAGCCAAAATTTTGGACTTGCGGTCAGCTCTCCAAAAACGAGTTGAAAAATGGTGCTCAGGGACACAGCAATTCACAAACTGGCCGAGTAATAAAGGACACCTATCGTCCAAAAATCTGTTGACGGAAGGCAACGAGGCGGACTTGAAAGCGAGGCAGAATAGCAGGAAACAGATTTCAAGAGGTACGTTGGAATCGCCTTTAAAGCACAGGAAGAGGGGCACAACTTCGACAATGATGCACTTGGCCAAAAAGGGCGTATGCGTTTTCTCCTGAATATATTCAGGAGAAAACGCATACGCCCTTTCTGGCCAAACAAGCAAGCGGGCAATGCAAATCTGCACTACAAAGAAGTATCACTTCCCACCGGTCAAAAGGGACATCCACAAAATGTGTAAGAACCAGAAAGGCAAGACAGGCCCTGGAGAACAGGGAGCCTTGTTATGCTGATGGGCGGGATGTAAATTGCCAACTGCCTCTCTGGAGGAGTGCATTCTGTTCCCTAAAACAAGTAAAGAACAGAGCTACAGAGCCAAGGGCACTACCAGTCTAGGGAATATACCTTGGGAAAACTGAAAATCAATAAGACAGAGCCACCCCAAAATTTAGGGCTGCACTGCATACAAGGACCTCAACTTGGATACACCTTAAGTATCCCAGAAAATATAAACATGGTTCAAAAAATTGTGGTACTTACGTACGATGGAATATCCCTCAGCCATGAAATCAATGTCATAAGACGAGTAGCAGCAAAATGGGTGGATTCAGGTACGATGATTCTAAGTGAAATAAGTCACACAGAAAAAGAAACTTATCATAAGATATCACTTATGAAGATCCTGTAAACATGGCTACACTTGAACTGAGTTAGGAAAGAGAACAGTGTCTCACATTTAGAAAACACTCTTATACCTGCTTAAGGGGGAAGGAGAGGTGGGGTGATGCATAAAACCAGAGTTTGATATAAGCACAGGTACCGTTCCAAAAACCAACTATGGAATAGACAAGACCTACACCGTCCTCAGCGAAAGGGACTCAAAACCCCATATTTCCCGCAGATGAAAATATCTGACTAGTAAGAATCTTAAAACCTATGTATTGATATGTCTCCGTAAGGGAATCAAGTGTGTCTAGACTGGCATAAACATGGCAGCGAGAATCAGCTCAAACCCACTATAAAAAGGAATTTCAAAAACAAAACAAAAAAAACTGGGAAATTCTTTACAATTCCTTCAGTGTCTCTGATGAAAGCTGGAATGACCCTATCTACAACGACAGCTGGATGTGGCATAAGGAGGGACACTTGGGACTGAGACGATTGGTGAGATTGGGTGAGCAAATGCAGACCCTTTAAAGCAATAATGCATGGCACCCATTCCATGGGTCCGAACTCTCCAGGTTGAAGGGAATATTACTACAGCTATAACATGTGCGGGAAACCTAGGGAACGGACACACTGTGAATACGAAAGGTTTCTAAAACTCAACGAATAATCCCACTCCTGGTGCTCCGGTTTGACTTTCCGTCTGCTTTACTATCAACCTCCCAACTTGGAGAGACAGCCCCTTTAACCTCTTGGTTCGCACAGGTTGCCAATTTGGCAGAGGATGAAAGGGAAGAGGGAGAACCAATGAGAGAGTAGCTGTTAGGCATTTGGACGGGCACATATCACTGTAATTTCCCGGCAGGAAGAAGAATTAACCAAATTCTCAGCCACCCACCGGGAACCAGTATAGGTCCTGAGCCAAAATTTTGGACTTGCGGTCAGCTCACCAAAAACGAGTTGAAAAATGGAGCTCAGGGGCACAGCAATTCACAAACTGGCCGAGTAATAAAGGACAACTATCGTCCAAAAATCTGTTGAGGGAAGGCAACGAGGCGGACTTGAAAGCGAGGCAGAATAGCAGGAAACAGATTTCAAGAGGTACGTTGGAATCGCCTTTAAAGCACAGGAAGAGGGGCACAACTTCGACAATGATGCACTTGGCCAAAAAGGGCGTATGCGTTTTCTCCTGAATATATTCAGGAGAAAACGCATACGCCCTTTTTGCAAAGCAAGCAAGCGGGCAATGCAAATCTGCACTAAAAAGAAGTATCACTTCCCACCGGTCAAAGGGGACATCCACAAAATGTGTAAGAACAAGAAAGGCAAGACAGGCCCTGGAGAACAGGGAGCCTTGTTATGCTGATGGGCGGGATGTAAATTGCCAACTGCCTCTCTGGAGGAGTGCATTCTGTTCCCTACAACAAGTAAAGAACAGAGCTACAGAGCCAAGGGCACTACCAGTCTAGGGAATATACCTTGGGAAAACTGAAAATCAATAAGACAGAGCCACCCCAAAATTTAGGGCTGCACTGCATACAAGGATCTCAACTTGGATACACCTTAAGTATCCCAGAAAATATAAACATGGTTCAAAAAATTGTGGTACTTACGTACGATGGAATATCCCTCAGCCATGAAATCAATGTCATAAGACCAGTAGCAGCAAAATGGGTGGATTCAGGTACGATGATTCTAAGTGAAATAAGTCACACAGAAAAAGAAACTTATCATAAGATATCACTTATGAAGATCCTGTAAACATGGCTACACTTGAACTGAGTTAGGAAAGAGAACAGTGTCTCACATTTAGAAAACACTCTTATACCTGCTTAAGGGGGAAGGAGAGGTGGGGTGATGCATAAAACCAGAGTTTGATATAAGCACAGGTACCGTTCCAAAAACCAACTATGGAATAGACAAGACCTACACCGTCCTCAGCGAAAGGGACTCAAAACCCCATATTTCCCGCAGAGGAAAATATCTGACTAGTAAGAATCTTAAAACCTATGTATTGATATGTCTCCGTAAGGGAATCAAGTGTGTCTAGACTGGCATAAACATGGCAGCGAGAATCAGCTCAAACCCACTATAAAAAGGAATTTCAAAAACAAAACAAAAAAAACTGGGAAATTCTTTACAATTCCTTCAGTGTCTCTGATGAAAGCTGGAATGACCCTATCTACAACGACAGCTGGATGTGGCATAAGGAGGGACACTTGGGACTGAGACGATTGGTGAGATTGGGTGAGCAAATGCAGACCCTTTAAAGCAATAATGCATGGCACCCATTCCATGGGTCCGAACTCTCCAGGTTGAAGGGAATATTACTACAGCTATAACATGTGCGGGAAACCTAGGGAACGGACACACTGTGAATACGAAAGGTTTCTAAAACTCAACGAATAATCCCACTCCTGGTGCTCCGGTTTGACTTTCCGTCTGCTTTACTATCAACCTCCCAACTTGGAGAGACAGCCCCTTTAACCTCTTGGTTCGCACAGGTTGCCAATTTGGCAGAGGATGAAAGGGAAGAGGGAGAACCAATGAGAGAGTAGCTGTTAGGCATTTGGACGGGCACATATCACTGTAATTTCCAGGCAGGAAGAAGAATTAACCAAATTCTCAGCCACCCACCGGGAACCAGTATAGGTCCTGAGCCAAAATTTTGGACTTGCGGTCAGCTCACCAAAAACGAGTTGAAAAATGGAGCTCAGGGGCACAGCAATTCACAAACTGGCCGAGTAATAAAGGACAACTATCGTCCAAAAATCTGTTGAGGGAAGGCAACGAGGCGGACTTGAAAGCGAGGCAGAATAGCAGGAAACAGATTTCAAGAGGTACGTTGGAATCGCCTTTAAAGCACAGGAAGAGGGGCACAACTTCGACAATGATGCACTTGGCCAAAAAGGGCGTATGCGTTTTCTCCTGAATATATTCAGGAGAAAACGCATACGCCCTTTTTGGCCAAGCAAGCAAGCGGGCAATGCAAATCTGCACTACAAAGAAGTATCACTTCCCACCGGTCAAAAGGGACATCCACAAAATGTGTAAGAACAAGAAAGGCAAGACAGGCCCTGGAGAACAGGGAGCCTTGTTATGCTGATGGGCGGGATGTAAATTGCCAACTGCCTCTCTGGAGGAGTGCATTCTGTTCCCTACAAAAAGTAAAGAACAGAGCTACAGAGCCAAGGGCACTACCAGTCTAGGGAATATACCTTGGGAAAACTGAAAATCAATAAGACAGAGCCACCCCAAAATTTAGGGCTGCACTGCATACAAAGACCTCAACTTGGATACACCTTAAGTATCCCAGAAAATATAAACATGGTTCAAAAAATTGTGGTACATACGTACGATGGAATATCCCTCAGCCATGAAATCAATGTCATAAGACCAGTAGTAGCAAAATGGGTGGATTCAGGTACGATGATTCTAAGTGAAATAAGTCACACAGAAAATGAAACTTATCATAAGATATCACTTATGAAGATCCTGTAAACATGGCTACACTTGAACTGAGTTAGGAAAGAGAACAGTGTCTCACATTTAGAAAACACTCTTATACCTGCTTAAGGGGGAAGGAGAGGTGGGGTGATGCATAAAACCAGAGTTTGATATAAGCACAGGTACCGTTCCAAAAACCAACTATGGAATAGACAAGACCTACACCGTCCTCAGTGAAAGGGACTCAAAACCCCATATTTCCCGCAGAGGAAAGTATCTGACTAGTAAGAATCTTAAAACCTATGTATTGATATGTCTCCGTAAGGGAATCAAGTGTGTCTAGACTGGCATAAACATGGCAGCGAGAATCAGCTCAAACCCACTATAAAAAGGAATTTCAAAAACAAAACAAAAAAACTGGGAAATTCTTTACAATTCCTTCAGGGTCTCTGATGAAAGCTGGAATGACCCTATCTACAACGACAGCTGGATGTGGCATAAGGAGGGACACTTGGGACTGAGATGATTGGTGAGATTGGGTGAGCAAATGCAGACCCTTTAAAGCAATAATGCATGGCACCCATTCCATGGGTCCGAACTCTCCAGGTTGAAGGGAATATTACTACAGCTATAACATGTGCGGGAAACCTAGGGAACGGACACACTGTGAATACGAAAGGTTTCTAAAACTCAACACATAGTCCCTCTCCTGGTGCTCCGGTTTGACTTTCCGTCTGCTTTACTATCAACCTCCCAACTTGGAGAGACAGCCCCTTTAAGCTCTTGGTTCGCACAGGTTGCCAATTTGGCAGAGGATGAAAGGGAAGAGGGAGAACCAATGAGAGAGTAGCTGTTAGGCATTTGGACGGGCACATAACACTGTAATTTCCTGGCAGGAAGAAGAATTAACCAAATTCTCAGCCACCCACCGGGAACCAGTATAGGTCCTGAGCCAAAATTTTGGACTTGCGGTCAGCTCTCCAGAAACGAGTTGAAAAATGGTGCTCAGGGACACAGCAATTCACAAACTGGCCGAGTAATAAAGGACACCTATCGTCCAAAAATCTGTTGACGGAAGGCAACGAGGCGGACTTGAAAGCGAGGCAGAATAGCAGGAAACAGATTTCAAGAGGTACGTTGGAATCGCCTTTAAAGCACAGGAAGAGGGGCACAACTTCGACAAAGATGCACTTGGCCAAAAAGGGCGTATGCGTTTTCTCCTGAATATATTCAGGAGAAAACGCATACGCCCTTTCTGGCCAAACAAGCAAGCGGGCAATGCAAATCTGCACTACAAAGAAGTATCACTTCCCACCGGTCAAAAGGGACATCCACAAAATGTGTAAGAACCAGAAAGGCAAGACAGGCCCTGGAGAACAGGGAGCCTTGTTATGCTGATGGGCGGGATGTAAATTGCCAACTGCCTCTCTGGAGGAGTGCATTCTGTTCCCTAAAACAAGTAAAGAACAGAGCTACAGAGCCAAGGGCACTACCAGTCTAGGGAATATACCTTGGGAAAACTGAAAATCAATAAGACAGAGCCACCCCAAAATTTAGGGCTGCACTGCATACAAGGACCTCAACTTGGATACACCTTAAGTATCCCAGAAAATATAAACATGGTTCAAAAAATTGTGGTACTTACGTACGATGGAATATCCCTCAGCCATGAAATCAATGTCATAAGACCAGTAGCAGCAAAATGGGTGGATTCAGGTACGATGATTCTAAGTGAAATAAGTCACACAGAAAAAGAAACTTATCATAAGATATCACTTATGAAGATCCTGTAAACATGGCTACACTTGAACTGAGTTAGGAAAGAGAACAGTGTCTCACATTTAGAAAACACTCTTATACCTGCTTAAGGGGTAAGGAGAGGTGGGGTGATGCATAAAACCAGAGTTTGATATAAGCACAGGTACCGTTCCAAAAACCAACTATGGAATAGACAAGACCTACACCGTCCTCAGTGAAAGGGACTCAAAACCCCATATTTCCCGCAGAGGAAAATATCTGACTAGTAAGAATCTTAAAACCTATGTATAGATATGTCTCCGTAAGGGAATCAAGTGTGTCTAGACTGGCAAAAACATGGCAGCGAGAATCAGCTCAAACCCACTATAAAAAGGAATTTCAAAAACAAAACAAAAAAACTGGGAAATTCTTTACAATTCCTTCAGGGTCTCTGATGAAAGCTGGAATGACCCTATCTACAATGACAGCTGGATGTGGCATAAGGAGGGACACTTGGGACTGAGACGATTGGTGAGATTGGGTGAGCAAATGCAGACCCTTTAAAGCAATAATGCATGGCACCCATTCCATGGGTCCGAACTCTCCAGGTTGAAGGGAATATTACTACAGCTATAACATGTGCGGGAAACCTAGAGAACGGACACACTGTGAATACGAAAGGTTTCTAAAACTCAACGAATAGTCCCTCTCCTGGTGCTCCGGTTTGACTTTCCGTCTGCTTTACTGTCAACCTCCCAACTTGGAGAGACAGCCCCTTTAACCTCTTGGTTCGCACAGGTTGCCAATTTGGCAGAGGATGAAAGGGAAGAGGGAGAACCAATGAGAGAGTAGCTGTTAGGCATTTGGACGGGCACATATCACTGTAATTTCCTGGCAGGAAGAAGAATTAACCAAATTCTCAGCCACCCACCGGGAACCAGTATAGGTCCTGAGCCAAAATTTTGGACTTGCGGTCAGCTCTCCAAAAACGAGTTGAAAAATGGAGCTCAGGGACACAGCAATTCACAAACTGGCCGAGTAATAAAGGACACCTATCGTCCAAAAATCTGTTGACGGAAGGCAACGAGGCGGACTTGAAAGCGAGGCAGAATAGCAGGAAACAGATTTCAAGAGGTACGTTGGAATCGCCTTTAAAGCACAGGAAGAGGGGCACAACTTCGACAATGATGCACTTGGCCAAAAAGGGCGTATGCGTTTTCTCCTGAATATATTCAGGAGAAAACGCATACGCCCTTTTTGGCCAAGCAAGCAAGCGGGCAATGCAAATCTGCACTACAAAGAAGTATCACTTCCCACCGGTCAAAAGGGACATCCACAAAATGTGTAAGAACCAGAAAGGCAAGACAGGCCCTGGAGAACAGGGAGCCTTGTTATGCTGATGGGCGGGATGTAAATTGCCAACTGCCTCTCTGGAGGAGTGCATTCTGTTCCCTAAAACAAGTAAAGAACAGAGCTACAGAGCCAAGGGCACTACCAGTCTAGGGAATATACCTTGGGAAAACTGAAAATCAATAAGACAGAGCCACCCCAAAATTTAGGGCTGCACTGCATACAAGGACCTCAACTTGGATACACCTTAAGTATCCCAGAAAATATAAACATGGTTCAAAAAATTGTGGTACTTACGTACGATGGAATATCCCTCAGCCATGAAATCAATGTCATAAGACCAGTAGCAGCAAAATGGGTGGATTCAGGTACGATGATTCTAAGTGAAATAAGTCACACAGAAAAAGAAACTTATCATAAGATATCACTTATGAAGATCCTGTAAACATGGCTACACTTGAACTGAGTTAGGAAAGAGAACAGTGTCTCACATTTAGAAAACACTCTTATACCTGTTTAAGGGGGAAGGAGAGGTGGGGTGATGCATAAAACCAGAGTTTGATATAAGCACAGGTACCGTTCCAAAAACCAACTATGGAATAGACAAGACCTACACCGTCCTCAGTGAAAGGGACTCAAAACCCCATATTTCGCGCAGAGGAAAATATCTGACTAGTAAGAATCTTAAAACCTATGTATTGATATGTCTCCGTAAGGGAATCAAGTGTGTCTAGACTGGCATAAACATGGCAGCGAGAATCAGCTCAAACCCACTATAAAAAGGAATTTCAAAAACAAAACAAAAAAACTGGGAAATTCTTTACAATTCCTTCAGGGTCTCTGATGAAAGCTGGAATGACCCTATCTACAACGACAGCTGGATGTGGCATAAGGAGGGACACTTGGGACTGAGAGGATTGGTGAGATTGGGTGAGCAAATGCAGACCCTCTAAAGCAATAATGCATGGCACCCATTCCATGGGTCCGAACTCTCCAGGTTGAAGGGAATATTACTACAGCTATAACATGTGCGGGAAACCTAGGGAACGGACACACTGTGAATACGAAAGGTTTCTAAAACTCAACGCATAGTCCCTCTCCTGGTGCTCCGGTTTGACTTTCCGTCTGCTTTACTATCAACCTCCCAACTTGGAGAGACAGCCCCTTTAACCTCTTGGTTCGCACAGGTTGCCAATTTGGCAGAGGATGAAAGGGAAGAGGGAGAACCAATGAGAGAGTAGCTGTTAGGCATTTGGACGGGCACATATCACTGTAATTTCCCGGCAGGAAGAAGAATTAACCAAATTCTCAGCCACGCACCGGGAACCAGTATAGGTCCTGAACCAGAATTTTGGACTTGCGGTCAGCTCACCAAAAACGAGTTGAAAAATGGAGCTCAGGGGCACAGCAATTCACAAACTGGCCGAGTAATAAAGGACAACTATCGTCCAAAAATCTGTTGAGGGAAGGCAACGAGGCGGACTTGAAAGCGAGGCAGAATAGCAGGAAACAGATTTCAAGAGGTACGTTGGAATCACCTTTAAAGCACAGGAAGAGGGGCACAACTTCGACAATGATGCACTTGGCCAAAAAGGGCGTATGCGTTTTCTCCTGAATATATTCAGGAGAAAACGCATACGCCCTTTTTGGCCAAGCAAGCAAGCGGGCAATGCAAATCTGCACTACAAAGAAGTATCACTTCCCACCGGTCAAAGGGGACATCCACAAAATGTGTAAGAACAAGAAAGGCAAGACAGGCCCTGGAGAACAGGGAGCCTTGTTATGCTGATGGGCGGGATGTAAATTGCCAACTGCCTCTCTGGAGGAGTGCATTCTGTTCCCTACAACAAGTAAAGAACAGAGCTACAGAGCCAAGGTCACTACCAGTCTAGGGAATATACCTTGGGAAAACTGAAAATCAATAAGACAGAGCCACCCCAAAATTTAGGGCTGCACTGCATACAAGGATCTCAACTTGGATACACCTTAAGTATCCCAGAAAATATAAACATGGTTCAAAAAATTGTGGTACTTACGTACGATGGAATATCCCTCAGCCATGAAATCAATGTCATAAGACCAGTAGCAGCAAAATGGGTGGATTCAGGTACGATGATTCTAAGTGAAATAAGTCACACAGAAAAAGAAACTTATCATAAGATATCACTTATGAAGATCCTGTAAACATGGCTACACTTGAACTGAGTTAGGAAAGAGAACAGTGTCTCACATTTAGAAAACACTCTTATACCTGCTTAAGGGGGAAGGAGAGGTGGGGTGATGCATAAAACCAGAGTTTGATATAAGCACAGGTACCGTTCCGAAAACCAACTATGGAATAGACAAGACCTACACCGTCCTCAGCGAAAGGGACTCAAAACCCCATATTTCCCGCAGAGGAAAATATCTGACTAGTAAGAATCTTAAAACCTATGTATTGATATGTCTCCGTAAGGGAATCAAGTGTGTCTAGACTGGCATAAACATGGCAGCGAGAATCAGCTCAAACCCACTATAAAAAGGAATTTCAAAAACAAAACAAAAAAAAACTGGGAAATTCTTTACAATTCCTTCAGTGTCTCTGATGAAAGCTGGAATGACCCTATCTACAACGACAGCTGGATGTGGCATAAGGAGGGACACTTGGGACTGAGACGATTGGTGAGATTGGGTGAGCAAATGCAGACCCTTTAAAGCAATAATGCATGGCACCCATTCCATGGGTCCGAACTCTCCAGGTTGAAGGGAATATTACTACAGCTATAACATGTGCGGGAAACCTAGGGAACGGACACACTGTGAATACGAAAGGTTTCTAAAACTCAACGAATAATCCCACTCCTGTTGCTCCGGTTTGACTTTCCGTCTGCTTTACTATCAACCTCCCAACTTGGAGAGACAGCCCCTTTAACCTCTTGGTTCGCACAGGTTGCCAATTTGGCAGAGGATGAAAGGGAAGAGGGAGAACCAATGAGAGAGTAGCTGTTAGGCATTTGGACGGGCACATATCACTGTAATTTCCCGGCAGGAAGAAGAATTAACCAAATTCTCAGCCACCGACCGGGAACCAGTATAGGTCCTGAGCCAAAATTTTGGACTTGCGGTCAGCTCACCAAAAACGAGTTGAAAAATGGAGCTCAGGGGCACAGCAATTCACAAACTGGCCGAGTAATAAAGGACAACTATCGTCCAAAAATCTGTTGAGGGAAGGCAACGAGGCGGACTTGAAAGCGAGGCAGAATAGCAGGAAACAGATTTCAAGAGGTACGTTGGAATCGCCTTTAAAGCACAGGAAGAGGGGCACAACTTCGACAATGATGCACTTGGCCAGAAAGGGCGTATGCGTTTTGTCCTGAATATATTCAGGAGAAAACGCATACGCCCTTTTTGGCCAAGCAAGCAAGCGGGCAATGCAAATCTGCACTACAAAGAAGTATTGCTTCCCACCGGTCAAAAGGGACATCCACAAAATGTGTAAGAACAAGAAAGGCAAGACAGGCCCTGGAGAACAGGGAGCCTTGTTATGCTGATGGGCGGGATGTAAATTGCCAACTGCCTCTCTGGAGGAGTGCATTCTGTTCCCTAAAACAAGTAAAGAACAGAGCTACAGAGCCAAGGGCACTACCAGTCTAGGGAATATACCTTGGGAAAACTGAAAATCAATAAGACAGAGCCACCCCAAAATTTAGGGCTGCACTGCATACAAGGACCTCAACTTGGATACACCTTAAGTATCCCAGAAAATATAAACATGGTTCAAAAAATTGTGGTACTTACGTACGATGGAATATCCCTCAGCCATGAAATCAATGTCATAAGACGAGTAGCAGCAAAATGGGTGGATTCAGGTACGATGATTCTAAGTGAAATAAGTCACACAGAAAAAGAAACTTATCATAAGATATCACTTATGAAGATCCTGTAAACATGGCTACACTTTAACTGAGTTAGGAAAGAGAACAGTGTCTCACATTTAGAAAACACTCTTATACCTGCTTAAGGGGGAAGGAGAGGTGGGGTGATGCATAAAACCAGAGTTTGATATAAGCACAGGTACCATTCCAAAAACCAACTATGGAATAGACAAGACCTACACCGTCCTCAGTGAAAGGGACTCAAAACCCCATATTTCCCGCAGAGAAAGTATCTGACTAGTAAGAATCTTAAAACCTATGTATTGATATGTCTCCGTAAGGGAATCAAGTGTGTCTAGACTGGCATAAACATGGCAGCGAGAATCAGCTCAAACCCACTCTAAAAAGGAATTTCAAAAACAAAACAAAAAAACTGGGAAATTCTTTACAATTCCTTCAGGGTCTCTGATGAAAGCTGGAATGACCCTATCTACAACGACAGCTGGATGTGGCATAAGGAGGGACACTTGGGACTGAGATGATTGGTGAGATTGGGTGAGCAAATGCAGACCCTTTAAAGCAATAATGCATGGCACCCATTCCATGGGTCCGAACTCTCCAGGTTGAATGGAATATTACTACAGCTATAACATGTGCTGGAAACCTAGGGAACGGACACACTGTGAATACGAAAGGTTTCTAAAACTCAACGCATAGTCCCTCTCCTGGTGCTCCGGTTTGACTTTCCGTCTGCTTTACTATCAACCTCCCAACTTGGAATGACAGCCCCTTTAACATCTTGGTTCGCACAGGTTGCCAATTTGGCAGAGGATGAAAGGGAAGAGGGAGAACCAATGAGAGAGTAGCTGTTAGGCATTTGGACGGGCACATATCACTGTAATTTCCCGGCAGGAAGAAGAATTAACCAAATTCTCAGCCACCCACCGGGAACAAGTATAGGTCCTGAACCAAAATTTTGGACTTGCGGTCAGCTCACCAAAAACGAGTTGAAAAATGGAGCTCAGGGGCACAGCAATTCACAAACTGGCCGAGTAATAAAGGACAACTATCGTCCAAAAATCTGTTGAGGGAAGGCAACGAGGCGGACTTGAAAGCGAGGCAGGATAGCAGGAAACAGATTTCAAGAGGTACGTTGGAATCGACTTTAAAGCACAGGAAGAGGGGCACAACTTCGACAATGATGCACTTGGCCAAAAAGGGCGTATGCGTTTTCTCCTGAATATATTCAGGAGAAAACGCATACGCCCTTTTTGGCCAAGCAAGCAAGCGGGCAATGCAAATCTGCACTACAAAGAAGTATCACTTCCCACCGGTCAAAGGGGACATCCACAAAATGTGTAAGAACAAGAAAGGCAAGACAGGCCCTGGAGAACAGGGAGCCTTGTTATGCTGATGGGCGGGATGTAAATTGCCAACTGCCTCTCTGGAGGAGTGCATTCTGTTCCCTACAACAAGTAAAGAACAGAGCTACAGAGCCAAGGGCACTACCAGTCTAGGGAATATACTTTGGGAAACTGAAAATCAATAAGACAGAGCCACCCCAAAATTTAGGGCTGCAGTGCATACAAGGATCTCAACTTGGATACACCTTAAGTATCCCAGAAAATATAAACATGGTTCAAAAAATTGTGGTACTTACGTACGATGGAATATCCCTCAGCCATGAAATCAATGTCATAAGACCAGTAGCAGCAAAATGGGTGGATTCAGGTACGATGATTCTAAGTGAAATAAGTCACACAGAAAAAGAAACTTATCATAAGATATCACTTATGAAGATCCTGTAAACATGGCTACACTTGAACTGAGTTAGGAAAGAGAACAGTGTCTCACATTTAGAAAACACTCTTATACCTGCTTAAGGGGGAAGGAGAGGTGGGGTGATGCATAAAACCAGAGTTTTATATAAGCACAGGTACCGTTCCAAAAACCAACTATGGAATAGACAAGACCTACACCGTCCTCAGTGAAAGGGACTCAAAACCCCATATTTCCCGCAGAGGAAAATATCTGACTAGTAAGAATCTTAAAACCTATGTATTGATATGTCTCCGTAAGGGAATCAAGTGTGTCTAGACTGGCATAAACATGGCAGCGAGAATCAGCTCAAACCCACTATAAAAAGGAATTTCAAAAACAAAACAAAAAAACTGGGAAATTCTTTACAATTCCTTCAGGGTCTCTGATGAAAGCTGGAATGACCCTATCTACAACGACAGCTGGATGTGGCATAAGGAGGGACACTTGGGACTGAGACGATTGGTGAGATTGGGTGAGCAAATGCAGACCCTTTAAAGCAATAATGCATGGCACCCATTCCATGGGTCCGAACTCTCCAGGTTGAAGGGAATATTACTACAGCTATAACATGTGCGGGAAACCTAGGGAACGGACACACTGTGAATACGAAAGGTTTCTAAAACTCAACGAATAATCCCACTCCTGGTGCTCTGGTTTGACTTTCCGTCTGCTTTACTATCAACCTCCCAACTTGGAGAGACAGCCCCTTTAACCTCTTGGTTCGCACAGGTTGCCAATTTGGCAGAGGATGAAAGGGAAGAGGGAGAACCAATGAGAGAGTAGCTGTTAGGCATTTGGACGGGCACATATCACTGTAATTTCCCGGCAGGAAGAAGAATTAACCAAATTCTCAGCCACCCACCGGGAACCAGTATAGGTCCTGAGCCAAAATTTTGGACTTGCGGTCAGCTCACCAAAAACGAGTTGAAAAATGGAGCTCAGGGGCACAGCAATTCACAAACTGGCCGAGTAATAAAGGACAACTATCGTCCAAAAATCTGTTGAGGGAAGGCAACGAGGTGGACTTGAAAGCGAGGCAGAATAGCAGGAAACAGATTTCAAGAGGTACGTTGGAATCGCCTTTAAAGCACAGGAAGAGGGGCACAACTTCGACAATGATGCACTTGGCCAAAAAGGGCGTATGCGTTTTCTCCTGAATATATTCAGGAGAAAACGCATACGCCCTTTTTGGCCAAGCAAGCAAGAGCAAGCGGGCAATGCAAATCTGCACTACAAAGAAGTATCACTTCCCACCGGTCAAAGGGGACATCCACAAAATGTGTAACAAAAAGAAAGGCAAGACAGGCCCTGGAGAACAGGGAGCCTTGTTATGCTGATGGGCGGGATGTAAATTGCCAACTGCCTCTCTGGAGGAGTGCATTCTGTTCCCTAAAACAAGTAAAGAACAGAGCTACAGAGCCAAGGGCACTACCAGTCTAGGGAATATACCTTGGGAAAACTGAAAATCAATAAGACAGAGCCACCCCAAAATTTAGGGCTGCACTGCATACAAGGACCTCAACTTGGATACACCTTAAGTATCCCAGAAAATATAAACATGGTTCAAAAAATTGTGGTACTTACGTACGATGGAATATCCCTCAGCCATGAAATCAATGTCATAAGACCAGTAGCAGCAAAATGGGTGGATTCAGGTACGATGATTCTAAGTGAAATAAGTCACACAGAAAAAGAAACTTATCATAAGATATCACTTATGAAGATCCTGTAAACATGGCTACACTTGAACTGAGTTAGGAAAGAGAACAGTGTCTCACATTTAGAAAACACTCTTATACCTGCTTAAGGGGGAAGGAGAGGTGGGGTGATGCATAAAACCAGAGTTTGATATAAGCACAGGTACCGTTCCAAAAACCAACTATGGAATAGACAAGACCTACACCGTCCTCAGTGAAAGGGACTCAAAACCCCATATTTCCCGCAGAGGAAAATATCTGACTAGTAAGAATCTTAAAACCTATGTATTGATATGTCTCCGTAAGGGAATCAAGTGTGTCTAGACTGGCATAAACATGGCAGCGAGAATCAGCTCAAACCCACTATAAAAAGGAATTTCAAAAACAAAACAAAAAAACTGGGAAATTCTTTACAATTCCTTCAGGGTCTCTGATGAAAGCTGGAATGACCCTATCTACAACGACAGCTGGATGTGGCATAAGGAGGTACACTTGGGACTGAGACGATTGGTGAGATTGGGTGAGCAAATGCAGACCCTTTAAAGCAATAATGCATGGCACCCATTCCATGGGTCCGAACTCTCCAGGTTGAAGGGAATATTACTACAGCTATAACATGTGCAGGAAACCTAGAGAACGGACACACTGTGAATACGAAAGGGTTCTAAAACTCAACGAATAAACCCTCTCCTGGTGCTCCGGATTGACTTTCCGGCTGCTTTACTATCAACCTCCCAACTTGGAGAGACAGCCCCTTTAACCTCTTGGTTCGCACAGGTTGCCAATTTGGCAGAGGATGAAAGGGAAGAGGGAGAACCAATGAGAGAGTAGCTGTTAGGCATTTGGACGGGCACATATCACTGTAATTTCCCGGCAGGAAGAAGAATTAACCAAATTCTCAGCCACCCACCGGGAACCAGTATAGGTCCTGAACCAAAATTTTGGACTTGCGGTCAGCTCACCAAAAACGAGTTGAAAAATGGAGCTCAGGGGCACAGCAATTCACAAACTGGCCGAGTAATAAAGGACAACTATCGTCCAAAAATCTGTTGAGGGAAGGCAATGAGGCAGACTTGAAAGCGAGGCAGAATAGCAGGAAACAGATTTCAAGAGGTACGTTGGAATCGCCTTTAAAGCACAGGAAGAGGGGCACAACTTCGACAATGATGCACTTGGCCAAAAAGGGCGTATGCGTTTTCTCCTGAATATATTCAGGAGAAAACGCATACGCCCTTTTTGGCCAAGCAAGCAAGCGGGCAATGCAAATTTGCACTACAAAGAAGTATCACTTCCCACCGGTCAAAAGGGACATCCACAAAATGTGTAAGAACAAGAAAGGCAAGACAGGCCCTGGAGAACAGGGAGCCTTGTTATGCTGATGGGCGGGATGTAAATTGCCAACTGCCTCTCTGGAGGAGTGCATTCTGTTCCCTAAAACAAGTAAAGAACAGAGCTACAGAGCCAAGGGCACTACCAGTCTAGGGAATATACCTTGGGAAAACTGAAAATCAATAAGACAGAGCCACCCCAAAATTTAGGGCTGCACTGCATACAAGGACCTCAACTTGGATACACCTTAAGTATCCCAGAAAATATAAACATGGTTCAAAAAATTGTGGTACTTACGTACGATGGAATATCCCTCAGCCATGAAATCAATGTCATAAGACCAGTAGCAGCAAAATGGGTGGATTCAGGTACGATGATTCTAAGTGAAATAAGTCACACAGAAAAAGAAACTTATCATAAGATATCACTTATGAAGATCCTGTAAACATGGCTACACTTGAACTGAGTTAGGAAAGAGAACAGTGTCTCACATTTAGAAAACACTCTTATACCTGCTTAAGGGGGAAGGAGAGGTGGGGTGATGCATAAAACCAGAGTTTGATATAAGCACAGGTACCGTTCCAAAAACCAACTATGGAATAGACAAGACCTACACCGTCCTCAGCGAAAGGGACTCAAAACCCCATATTTCCCGCAGAGGAAAATATCTGACTAGTAAGAATCTTAAAACCTATGTATTGATATGTCTCCGTAAGGGAATCAAGTGTGTCTAGACTGGCATAAACATGGCAGCGAGAATCAGCTCAAACCCACTATAAAAAGGAATTTCAAAACCAAAACAAAAAAACTGGGAAATTCTTTACAATTCCTTCAGGGTCTCTGATG
Source organism: Hyperoodon ampullatus (assembly GCF_949752795.1). Taxonomy (NCBI): domain Eukaryota; kingdom Metazoa; phylum Chordata; class Mammalia; order Artiodactyla; family Ziphiidae; genus Hyperoodon; species Hyperoodon ampullatus. The sequence continues at coordinate 1,508,039 of NW_027641044.1, read as the reverse complement.
AAAGCTGGAATGACCCTATCTACAATGACAGCTGGATGTGGCATAAGTAGGGACACTTGGGACTGAGATGATTGCTGAGATTGGGTGAGCAAATGCACACCCTTTAAAGCAATAATGCATGGCACCCATTCCATGGGTCCGAACTCTCCAGTTTGAAGGGAATATTACTACAGCTATAACATGTGCGGGAAACCTAGAGAACGGACACACTGTGAATACGAAAGGTTTCTAAAACTCAACGCATAGTCCCTCTCCTGGTGCTCCGGTTTGACTTTCCGTCTGCTTTACTATCAACCTCCCAACTTGGAGAGACAGCCCCTTTAACCTCTTGGTTCGCACAGGTTGCCAATTTGGCAGAGGATGAAAGGGAAGAGGGAGAACCAATGAGAGAGTAGCTGTTAGGCATTTGGACGGGCACATATCACTGTAATCTCCGAGCAGGAAGAATAATTAACCAAAGTCTCAGCCACCCACAGGGAACAAGTATAGGTCATGAACCAAAATTTTGGACTTGCGGTCAGCTCACAAAGAACGAGTTGAAAAATGGAGCTCAGGGGCACAGCAATTCACAAACTGGCCGAGTAATAAAGGACAACTATCATCCAAAAATCTGTTGAGGGAAGGCAACGAGGCGCACTTGAAAGCGAGGCAGAATAGCAGGAAACAGATTTCAAGAGGTACGTTGGAATCGCCTTTAAAGCACAGGAAGAGGGGCACAACTTCGACAATGATGCACTTGGCCAAAAAGGGCGTATGCGTTTTCTCCTGAATATATTCAGGAGATAACGCATACGCCCTTTTTGGCCAAGCAAGCAAGGGGTCAATGCAAATCTGCACTACAAAGAGGTATCACTTCCCGCCGGTCAAAGGGGACATCCAAAAATGTGTAAAAACCAGAAAGGCAAGACAGGCCCTGGAGAACAGGGAGCCTTGTTATGCTGATGGGTGGTATGTAAATTGCCAACTGCCCCTCTGGAGGAGTACATTGTGTTCCCTAAAACAAGTAAAGAACAGAACTACAGAGCCAAGGGCACTTCCAGTCTAGGGAATATACTTTGGGAAAACTGAAAATCAATAAGACAGAGCCACCCCAAAATTTAGGGCTGCACTGCTTACAAGGACCTCAAATTTGGTACACCGTAAATATCCCAGGAAATATAAAAATGGTTCAAAAAATTGTGGTACTTACGTACGATGGAATATCCCTCAGCCATGAAATCAATGTCATAAGACCAGTAGCAGCAAAATGGGTGGATTCAGGTACGATGATTCTAAGTGAAATAAGTCACACAGAAAAAGAAACTTATCATAAGATATCACTTATGAAGATCCTGTAAACATGGCTACACTTGAACTGCGTTAGGAAAGAGAACAGTGTCTCACATTTAGAAAACACTCATGCCTGCTTAAGGGGGAAGGAGAGGTGGGGTGATGCATAAAACCAGAGTTTGATATAAGCACAGGTACCGTTCCAAAAACCAACTATGGAATAGACAAGACCTACACCTTCCTCAGTGAAAGGGACTCAAAACGCCATATTTCCCGCAGAGGAATATATCTGACTAGTAAGTATCTTAAAACCTATGGATTGATATGTCTCCGTAAGGGAATCAAGTGTGTCTAGACTGGCATAAACATGGCAGCGAGAATCAGCTCAAACCCACTATAAAAAGGAATTTTAAAAATAAAACAATAAAACTGGGAAATTCTTTACAATTCCTTCAGGGTCTCTGATGAAACCTGGAATGACCCTATCTACAACGACAGCTTGATGTGGCATAAGGCTGGACACTTGGGACTGAGAGGATTGCTGAGATTGGGTGAGCAAATGCAGACCCTTTAAAGCAATAATGCCTGGCACCCTTTCCATGGGTCCCAACTCTCCAGGTTGAAGGGAATATTACTACAGTTATAACATGTACGGGAAACCTAGAGAACAGACACACTGTGAATACGAAAGGTTTCTAAAACTCAACGAATAGTCCCTCTCCTGGTGCTCCGGTTTTACTTTCCATCTGCTTTACTATCAATCTCCCAACTTGGAGAGACAGCCCCTTTAACCTCCTGGTTCGCACAGGTTTCCAATTTGGCAGAGGATGAAAGGGAAGAGAGAGAACCAATGAGAGAGTAGCTGTTAGGCATTGGGACGGGCACATATCACTCTAACTTCCCGGCAGGAAGAAGAATTAACCAAAGTCTCAGCCACCCACCGGTAACCAGTATAGGTCCTGAACCAAAATTTTGGACGTGCGGTCAGCTCACCAAAAACGAGTTGACAAATGGAGCTCAGGGGCACAGCAATTAACAAACTGGCCGAGTAATAAAGGACAACTATCGTCCAAAAATCTGTTGAGGGAAGGCAACGAGGCGAACTTGAAAGCGAGGCAGAATAGCAGGAATCAGATTTCAAGAGGTACGTTGGAATCGCCTTTAAAGCACAGGAAGAGGGGCACAACTTCGACAATGATGCACTTGGCCAAAAAGGGCGTATGCGTTTTCTCCTGAATATATTCAGGAGAAAACGCATACGCCCTTTTTGGCCAAGCAAGCAAGCGGGCAATGCAAATCTGCACTACAAAGAAGTATCACTTCCCACCGGTCAAAAGGGACATCCACAAAATGTGTAAAAACCAGAAAGGCAAGACAGGCCCTGGAGAACAGGGAGCCTTGTTATGCTGATGGGCGGGATGTAAATTGCCAACTGCCCCTCTGGAGGAGTACACTGTGTCCCTAAAACAAGTAAAGAACAGAGCTACAGAGCCAAGGGCACTTCCAGTCTAGGGAATATACCTTGGGAAAACAGAAAATCAATAAGACAGAGCCACCCCAAAATTTAGGTATGCACTGCTTACAAGGACCTCAACTTGGGTACACCTTAAATATCCCAGGAAATATAAAAATGGTTCAAAAAATTGTGGTACTTACGTACGATGGAATATCCCTCAGCCATGAAATCAATGTCATAAGACCAGTAGCAGCAAAATGGGTGGATTCAGGTACGATGATTCTAAGTGAAATAAGTCACAGAGAAAAAGAAACTTATCATGAGATATCACTTATGAAGATCCTGTAAACATGGCAACACTTGAACTGAGTTAGGAAAGAGAACAGTGTCTCACATTTAGAAAACACTCTTATGCCTGCTTAAGGGGGAAGGAGAGGTGGGGTGATGCATAAAACCAGAGTTTGATATAAGCACAGGTACCGTTCCAAAAACCAACTATGGAATAGACAAGACCTACACCTTCCTCAGTGAAAGGGACTCAAAACCCCATATTTCCCGCAGAGGAATATATCTGACTAGTAAGAATCTTAAAACCTATGTATTGATATGTCTCCGTAAGGGAATCAAGTGTGTCTAGACTGGCATAAACATGGCAGCGAGAATCAGCTCAAACCCACTATAAAAAGGAATTTCAAAAACAAAACAAAAAAACTGGGAAATTCTTTACAATTCCTTCAGGGACTCTGATGAAACCTGGAATGACCCTATCTACAATGACAGCTGGATGTGGCATAAGGAGGGACACTTGGAACTGAGACGATTGGTGAGATTGGGTGAGCAAATGCAGACCCTTTAAAGCACAAATGCCTGGCACCCATTCCATGGGTCCCAACTCTCGAGGTTGAAGGGAATATTACTACAGCTATAACATGTACGGGAAACCTAGAGAACGGACACACTGTGAATACAAAAGGTTTCTAAATCTCAACGAATAGTCCCTTTCCTGGTGCTCCGGTTTGACTTTCCATCTGCTTTACTATCAACCTCCCAACTTGGAGAGACAGCCCCTTTAACCTCCTGGTTCGCACAGGTTGCCAATTTGGCAGAGGATGAAAGGGAAGAGGGAGAACCAATGAGAGAGTAGCTATTAGGCATTTGGACGGGCACATATCACTCTAATTTCCCGGCAGGAAGAATAATTAACCAAGCCTCAGCCACCCACCAGGAACCAGTATAGGTCCTGAACAAAAATTTTGGACTTGCGGTCAGCTCACCAAAAACGAGTTGAAAAATGGAGCTCAGGGGCACAGCAATTCACAAACTGGCCGAGTAATAAAGGACAACTATCATCCAAAAATCTGTTGAGGGAAGGCAACGAGGCGGACTTGAAAGCGAGGCAGAATAGCAGGAAACAGATTTCAAGAGGTACGTTGGAATCGCCTTTAAAGCACAGGAAGAGGGGCACAACTTCGACAATGATGCACTTGGCCAAAAAGGGCGTATGCGTTTTCTCCTGAATATATTCAGGAGAAAACGCATACGCCCTTTTTGGCCAAGCAAGCAAGCGGTCAATGCAAATCTGCACTACAAAGAAGTATCACTTCCCACCAGTCAAAAGGGACATCCATAAATGTGTAAAAACCAGAAAGGCAAGACAGGCCCTGGAGAACAGGGAGCCTTGTTATGCTGATGGGTGGTATGTAAATTGCCAACTGCCCCTCTGGAGGAGTACATTGTGTTCCCTAAAACAAGTAAAGAACAGAACTACAGAGCCAAGGGCACTTCCAGTCTAGGGAATATACTTTGGGAAAACTGGAAATCAATAAGACAGAGCCACCCCAAAATTTAGGGCTGCACTGCTTACAAGGACATCAACTTTGGTACACCGTAAATATCCCAGGAAATATAAAAATGGTTAAAAAAATTGTGGTACTTACGTACGATGGAATATCCCTCAGCCATGAAATCAATGTCATAAGACCAGTAGCAGCAAAATGGGTGGATTCAGGTACGATGATTCTAAGTGAAATAAGTCACAGAGAAAAAGAAACTTATCATAAGATATCACTTATGAAGATCCTGTAAACATGGCTACACTTGAACTGCGTTAGGAAAGAGAACAGTGTCTCACATTTAGAAAACACTCTTATGCCTACTTAAGGGGGAAGGAGAGGTGGGGTGATGCATAAAACCAGAGTTTGATATAAGCACAGGTACCGTTCCAAAAACTAACTATGGAATAGACAAAACCTACACCTTCCTCAGTGAAAGGGACTCAAAACGCCATATTTCCCGCAGAGGAATATATCTGACTAGTAAGAATCTTAAAACCTATGGATTGATATGTCTCCGTAAGGGAATCAAGTGTGTCTAGACTGGCATAAACATGGCAGCGAGAATCAGCCCAAACCCACTCTAAAAAGGAATTTCAAAAACAAAACAAAAAAACTGGGAAATTCTTTACAATTCCTTCAGGGTCTCTGATGAAACCTGGAATGACCCTATCTACAACGACAGCTTGATGTGGCATAAGGCTGGACACTTGGGACTGAGAGGATTGCTGAGATTGGGTGAGCAAATGCAGACCCTTTAAAGCAATAATGCATGGCACCAATTCCATGGGTCCCAACTCTCCAGGTTGAAGGGAATATTACTACAGTTATAACATCTACGGGAAACCTAGAGAACAGACACACTGTGAATACGAAAGGTTTCTAAAACTCAACGAATAGTGCCTCTCCTGGTGCTCCGGTTTGACTTTCCATCTGCTTTACTATCAATCTCCCAACTTGGAGAGACAGCCCCTTTAACCTCCTGGTTCGCACAGGTTTCCAATTTGGCAGAGGATAAAAGGGAAGAGAGAGAACCAATGAGAGAGTAGCTGTTAGGCATTGGGATGGGCACATATCACTCTAACTTCCCGGCAGGAAGAAGAATTAACCAAAGTCTCAGCCACCCACCGGTAACCAGTATAGGTCCTGAACCAAAATTTTGGACGTGCGGTCAGCTCACCAAAAACGAGTTGACAAATGGAGCTCAGGGTCACAGCAATTAACAAACTGGCCGAGTAATAAAGGACAACTATCGTCCAAAAATCTGTTGAGGGAAGGCAACGAGGCGGACTTGAAAGCGAGGCAGAATAGCAGGAAACAGATTTCAAGAGGTACGTTGGAATCGCCTTTAAAGCACAGGAAGAGGGGCACAACTTCGACAATGATGCACTTGGCCAAAAAGGGCGTATGCATTTTCTCCTGAATATATTCAGGAGAAAACGCATACGCCCTTTTTGGCCAAGCAAGCAAGCGGGCAATGCAAATCTGCACTACACAGAAGTATCACTTCCCACCGGTCAAAAGGGACATCCACAAAATGTGTAAAAACCAGAAAGGCAAGACAGGCCCTGGAGAACAGGGAGCCTTGTTATGCTGATGGGCGGGATGTAAATTGCCAACTGCCCCTCTGGAGGAGTACATTGTGTTCCCTAAAACAAGTAAAGAACAGAGCTACAGAGCCAAGGGCACTTCCAGTCTAGGGAATATACCTTGGGAAAACTGAAAATCAATAAGACAGAGCCACCCCAATATTTAGGGCTGCACTGCTTACAAGGACCTCAAGTTGGGTACACCTTAAATATCCCAGGAAATATAAAAATTGCTCAAAAAATTGTGGTACTTACGTACGATGGAATATCCCTCAGCCATGAAATCAATGTCATAACACCAGTAGCAGCAAAATGGGTGGATTCAGGTACGATGATTCTAAGTGAAATAAGTCACACAGAAAAAGAAACTTATCATAAGATATCACTTATGAAGATCCTGTAAACATGGCTACACTTGAACTGAGTTAGGAAAGAGAACAGTGTCTCACATTTAGAAAACACTCTTATGCCTACTTAAGGGGGATGGAGAGGTGGGGTGATGCATGAAACCAGAGTTTGATATAAGCACAGGTACCGTTCCAAAAACCAACTATGGAATAGACAAGACCTACACCTTCCTCAGTGAAAGGGACTCAAAACCCCATATTTACCGCAGAGGAATATATCTGACTAGTAAGAATCTTAAAACCTATGGATTGATATGTCTCCGTAAGGGAATCAAGTGTGTCTAGACTGGCATAAACATGGCAGCGAGAACCAGCTCAAACCCACTATAAAAAGGAATTTCAAAAACAAAACAAAAAAACTGGGAATTTCTTTACAATTCCTTCAGGGTCTCTGATGATGAAACCTGGAATGACCCTATCTACAACAACACCTTGATGTGGCATAAGGCTGGACACTTGGGACTGAGAGGATTGCTGAGATTGGGTGAGCAAATGCAGACCCTTTAAAGCAATAATGCCTGGCACCCATTCCATGGGTCCCAACTCTCCAGGTTGAAGGGAATATTACTACAGTTATAACATGTACGGGAAACCTAGAGAACAGACACACTGTGAATACGAAAGGTTTCTAAAACTCAACGAATAGTCCCTCTCCTGGTGCTCCGGTTTGACTCTCCATCTGCTTTACTATCAATCTCCCAACTTGGAGAGACAGCCCCTTTAACCTCCTGGTTCGCACAGGTTTCCAATTTGGCAGAGGATGAAAGGGAAGAGGGAGAACCAATGAGAGAGTAGCTGTTAGGCATTTGGACGGGCACATATCACTCTAACTTCCCGGCAGGAAGAAGAATTAACCAAAGTCTCAGCCACCCACCGGTAACCAATATCGGTCCTGAACCAAAATTTTGAACGTGCGGTCAGATCACCAAAAACGAGTTGACAAATGGAGCTCAAGGGCACAGCAATTAACAAACTGGCCGAGTAATAAAGGACAACTATCGTCCAAAAATCTGTTGAGGGAAGGCAACGAGGCGGACTTGAAAGCGAGGCAGAATAGCAGGAAACAGATTTCAAGAGGTACGTTGGAATCGCCTTTAAAGCACAGGAAGAGGGGCACAACTTCGACAATGATGCACTTGGCCAAAAAGGGCGTATGCGTTTTCTCCTGAATATATTCAGGAGAAAACGCATACGCCCATTTTGGCCAAGCAAGCAAGCGGCCAATGCAAATCTGCACTACAAAGAAGTATCACTTCCCACTGGTCAAAAGGGACATCCACAAAATGTGTAAAAACCAGAAAGGCAAGACAGGCCCTGGAAAACAGGGAGCCTTGTTATGCTGATGGACGGGATGTAAGTTGCCAACTGCCCCTCTGGAGGAGTATATTGTGTTCCCTAAAACAAGTAAAGAACAGAGCTACAGAGCCAAGGGCACTTCCAGTCTAGGGAATATACCTTGGGAAAACTGAAAATCAATAAGACAGAGCCACCCCAAAATTTAGGGCTGCACTGCTTACAAGGACCTCAACTTGGGTACACCTTAAATATCCCAGGAAATATAAAAATGGTTCAAAAAATTGTGGTACTTACGTACGATGGAATATCCCTCAGCCATGAAATCAATGTCATAAGACCAGTAGCAGCAAAATGGGTGGATTCAGGTACGATGATTCTAAGTGAAATAAGTCACAGAGAAAAAGAAACTTATCATAAGATATCACTTATGAAGATCCTGTAAACATGGCTACACTTGAACTGAGTTAGGAAAGAGAACAGTGTCTCACATTTAGAAAACACTCTTATGCCTGCTTAAGGGGGAAGGAGAGGTGGGGTGATGCATAAAACCAGAGTTTGATATAAGCACAGGTACCTTTCCAAAAACCAACTATGGAATAGACAAGACCTACACATTCCTCAGTGAAAGGGACTCAAACCCCCATATTTCCCGCAGAGGAAAATATCTGACTAGTAAGAATCTTAAAACCTATGGATTGATATGTCTCCGTAAGGGAATCAAGTGTGTCTAGACTGGCATAAACATGGCAGCGAGAATCAGCTCAAACCCACTATAAAAAGGAATTTCAAAAACAAAACAAAAAAACTGGGAAATTCTTTACAATTCCTTCAGGGTCTCTGATGAAACCTGGAATTACCCTATCTACAATGACAGCTGGATGTGGCATAAGGAGGGACACTTGGGACTGAGACGATTGGTGAGATGGTGTGAGCAAATGCAGACCCTTTAAAGCACAAATGCCTGGCACCCATTCCATGGGTCCCAACTCTCCAGGTTGAAGGGAATATTACTACAGCTATAACATGTACGGGAAACCTAGAGAACGGACACACTGTGAATACGAAAGGTTTCTAAATCTCAAGGAATAGTCCCTTTCCTGGTGCTCCGGTTTGACTTTCCATCTGCTTTACTATCACCCTCCCAACTTGGAGAGACAGCCCCTTTAACCTCCTGGTAAGCACAGGTTGCCAATTTGGCAGAGGATGAAAGGGAAGAGGGAGAACCAATGAGAGAGTAGCTATTAGGCATTTGGACGGGCACATATCACTGTAATTTCCCGGCAGGAAGAATAATTAACCAAGCCTCAGCCACCCACCAGGAACCAGTATAGGTCCTGAACCAAAATTTTGGACTTGCGGTCAGCTCACCAAAAACGAGTTGAAAAATGGGGCTGAGGGGCACAGCAATTCACAAACTGGCGGAGTAATAAAGGACAACTATCATCCAAAAATATGTTGAGGGAAGGCAGCGAGGCGGACTTGAAAGCGAGGCAGAATAGCAGGAAACAGATTTCAAGAGGTACGTTGGAATCGCCTTTAAAGCACAGGAAGAGGGGCACAACTTCGACAATGATGCACTTGGCCAAAAAGGGCGTATGCATTTTCTCCTGAATATATTCAGGAGAAAACGCATACGCCCTTTTTGGCCAAGCAAGCAAGCGGGCAATGCAAATCTGCACTACACAGAAGTATCACTTCCCACCGGTCAAAAGGGAGATCCACAAAATGTGTAAAAACCAGAAAGGCAAGACAGGCCCTGGAGAACAGGGAGCCTTGTTATGCTGATGGGCGGGATGTAAATTGCCAACTGCCCCTCTGGAGGAGTACATTGTGTTCCCTAAAACAAGTAAAGAACAGAGCTACAGAGCCAAGGGCACTTCCAGTCTAGGGAATATACCTTGGGAAAACTGAAAATCAATAAGACAGAGCCACCCCAAAATTTAGGGCTGCACTGCTTACAAGGACCTCAAGTTGGGTACACCTTAAATATCCCAGGAAATATAAAAATGGCTCAAAAAATTGTGGTACTTACGTACGATGGAATATCCCTCAGCCATGAAATCAATGTCATAAGACCAGTAGCAGCAAAATGGGTGGATTCAGGTACGATGATTCTAAGTGAAATAAGTCACACAGAAAAAGAAACTTATCATAAGATATCACTTATGAAGATCCTGTAAACATGGCTACACTTGAACTGAGTTAGGAAAGAGAACAGTGTCTCACATTTAGAAAACACTCTTATGCCTACTTAAGGGGGAAGGAGAGGTGGGGTGATGCATGAAACCAGAGTTTGATATAAGCACAGGTACCGTTCCAAAAACCAACTATGGAATAGACAAGACCTACACCTTCCTCAGTGAAAGGGACTCAAAACCCCATATTTACCGCAGAGGAATATATCTGACTAGTAAGAATCTTAAAACCTATGGATTGATATGTCTCCGTAAGGGAATCAAGTGTGTCTATACTGGCATAAACATGGCAGCGAGAACCAGCTCAAACCCACTATAAAAAGGAATTTCAAAAACAAAACAAAAAAACTGGGAAATTCTTTACAATTCCTTCAGGGTCTCTGATGATGAAACCTGGAATGACCCTATCTACAACAACAGCTTGATGTGGCATAAGGCTGGACACTTGGGACTGAGAGATTGCTGAGATTGGGTGAGCAAATGCAGACCCTTTAAAGCAATAATGCCTGGCACCCATTCCATGGGTCCCAACTCTCCAGGTTGAAGGGAATATTACTACAGTTATAACATGTACGGGAAACCTAGAGAACAGACACACTGTGAATACGAAAGGTTTCTAAAACTCAACGAATAGTCCCTCTCCTGGTGCTCCGGTTTGACTCTCCATCTGCTTTACTATCAATCTCCCAACTTGGAGAGACAGCCCCTTTAACCTCCTGGTTCGCACAGGTTTCCAATTTGGCAGAGGATGAAAAGGAAGAGGGGGAACCAATGAGAGAGTAGCTGTTAGGCATTTGGACGGGCACATATCACTCTAACTTCCCGGCAGGAAGAAGAATTAACCAAAGTCTCAGCCACCCACCGGTAACCAATATCGGTCCTGAACCAAAATTTTGAACGTGCGGTCAGATCACCAAAAAGGAGTTGACAAATGGAGCTCAGGGGCACAGCAATTAACAAACTGGCCGAGTAATAAAGGACAACTATCGTCCAAAAATCTGTTGAGGGAAGGCAACGAGGCGGACTTGAAAGCGAGGCAGAATAGCAGGAAACAGATTTCAAGAGGTACGTTGGAATCGCCTTTAAAGCACAGGAAGAGGGGCACAACTTCGACAATGATGCACTTGGCCAAAAAGGGCGTATGCGTTTTCTCCTGAATATATTCAGGAGAAAACGCATACGGCCTTTTTGGCCAAGCAAGCAAGCGGGCAATGCAAATCTGCACTACAAAGAAGTATCACTTCCCACCGGTCAAAAGGGATATCCACAAAATGTGTAAAAACCAGAAAGGCAAGACAGGCCCTGGAGAACAGGGAGCCTTGTTATGCTGAAGGGCGGGATGTATATTGCCAACTGCCTCTCTGGTGGAGTACATTGTGTTCCCTAAAACAAGTAAACAACAGAGCTACAGAGCCAAGGGCACTTCCAGTCTAGGGAATATACTTTGGGAAAACTGAAAATCAATAAGACAGAGCCACCCCAAAATTTAGGGTTGCACGGCTTACAAGGACCTCAACTTGGGTACACCTTAAATATACCAGAAAGTATAAAAATGGTTCAAAAAATTGTGGTACTTACGTACGATGAAACATCCCTCAGCCATGAAATCAATGTCATAATACCAGTAGCAGCAAAATGGGTGGATTCAGGTACGATGAGTCTAAGTGAAATAAGTCACAGAGAAAAAGAAACTTATCATAAGATATCACTTATGAAGATCCTGTAAACATGGCTACACTTGAACTGAGTTAGGAAAGAGAACAGTGTCTCACATTTAGAAAACACTCTTATGCCTGCTTAAGGGGGAAGGAGAGGTGGGGTGATGCATAAAACCAGAGTTTGATATAAGCACAGGTACCGTTCCAAGAACCAACTATGGAATAGACAAGACCTACACCTTCCTCAGTGAAAGGGATTCAAAACACCATATTTCCCGCAGAGGAATATATCTGACTAGTAAGAATCTTAAAACCTATGTATTGATATGTCTCCGTAAGGGAATCAAGTGTGTCTAGACTGGCATAAACTTGGCAGCGAGAATCAGCTCAAACCCACTATAAAAAGGAATTTCAAAAACAAAACAAAAAACTGAGAAATTCTTTCCAATTCCTTCAGGATCTCTGATGAAACCTGGAATGACCCTATCTACAATGACAGCTGGAAGTGGCATAAGGCTGGACTCTTGGGACTGAGACGATTGGTGAGATAGGGTGAACAAATGCAGACCCTTTAAAGCAATAATGCATGGCACCAATTCCATGGGTCCCAACTCTCCAGGTTGAAGGGAATATTACTACAGTTATAACAGTTACGGGAAACCTAGAGAACGGACACACTGTGAATACGAAAGGTTTCTAAAACTCAACGAATAGTCCCTCCCCGGGTGCTCCGGTTTGACTTTCCATCTGCTTTACTATCAACCTCCCAACTTGGAGAGACAGCCCCTTTAACCTACTGGTTCGCACAGGTTGCCAATTTGTCAGAGGATGAATGGGAAGAGGGAGAACCAATGAGAGAGTAGCTGTTAGGCATTTGGACGGGCACATATCACTGTAATTTCCCGGCAGGAAGAAGAATTAACCAAAGTCTCAGCCCCCCACAGGGAAACAGTATAGGTCCTGAACCAAAATTTCGTACTTGCGGTCAGCTCACCAAACACGAGTTGAAAAATGGAGCTCAGGGGCACAGCAATTCACAAACTGGCCGAGTAATAAAGGACAACTATCGTCCAAAAATCTGTTGAGGGAAGGCAACGAGGCGGACTTGAAAGCAAGGCAGAATAGCAGGAAACAGATTTCAAGAGGTACGTTGGAATCGCCTTTAAAGCACAGGAAGAGGGGCACAACTTCGACAATGATGCACTTGGCCAAAAAGGGCGTATGCGTTTTCTCCTGAATATATTCAGGAGAAAACGCATACGCCCTTTTTGGCCAAGCAAGCAAGCGGGCAATGCAAATCTGCACTACAAAGAAGTATCACTTCCCACCGGTCAAAAGGGACATCCACAAAATGTGTAAAAAACAGAAAGGCAAGACAGGCCCTGGAGAACAGGGAGCCTTGTTATGCTGATGGGCGGGATGTAAATTGCCAACTGCCTCTCTGGTGAAGTGCATTGTGTTCCCTAAAACAAATAAACAACAGAGCTACAGAGCCAAGGGCACTTCCAGTCTAGGGAATATACCTTGGGAAAACTGAAAATCGATAAGACGGAGCCATCCCAAAATTTAAGGCTGAACTGCTTACAAGGACCTCAACTTGGGTACACTTTAAATATCCGAGGAAATATAAAAATGGTTCAAAAAATTGTGGTACCTACGTACGATGGAATATCCCTCAGCCATGAAATCAATGTCATAAGACCAGTAGCAGCAAAATGGGTGGATTCAGGTACGATGATTCTAAGTGAAATAAGTCACACAGAAAAAGAAACTTATAATGAGATATCACTTATGAAGATCCTGTAAACATGGCTACACTTGAACTGAGTTAGGAAAGAGAACAGTGTCTCACATTTAGAAAACACTCTTATGCCTGCTTAAGGGGGAAGGAGAGGTGGGGTGATGCATAAAACCAGAGTTTGATATAAGCACAGGTACCGTTCCAAAAACCAACTATGGAATAGACAAGACCTACACCTTCCTCAGTGAAAGGGGCTTGAGGCATCTGTGAGTAACTGTGAGCTGAGCCCCAGGCCAGCTGCTGCTGAACTTTTCCCACCCTTCCCAGGTAAAACACCTGAATATGTACAAGGGCTTGAAAGCTTAGAAGAAGGGCCGTAGAGCCACACCAGCGACAGCACGCAGGCCAACTTGTTGCCTGCAGGCTAGCCAGGATGGTCCTGTCCCTGGGCGCTCTTCTGGAAGCTTTCCATTGCCCTGCCTGAGATACGCCTCCTGTCCCTGACCCCACTGATTTTTTCCTTCCTCACCTCTGTCCGGAGAGAAATTCCAACGGAAGGTGTGGGTGATACATCTTCTTGTTTACACGTGGCATCCTGGCAACTCCTGCAGAAAGTCCAGCAGAGACCCACTCACACCGGGCCACCTACAAAGCCGTGGCCCCACACTCCCTCCCACCAGCATAGCCCCGAGACTGCTGATGAGTCAGAGAACATGGAGTCAGGCACAGCTTCAGGGGCTATTGCTGCCTGCAGCGCTGTTTATATTGACCTCAACCCAGGCACACCTGGGGAGGGCCTGCCGGCAGGGTCAGGCTACACAGGTCAGCTAATCCTCAGCCCTCAGGGAATCACATTGTTGAAAATGGACCTCGCTAAGACAGAATAGAAGCCAAGGAATAAAAGGACACAATGCCATTTGCAGCACCGTAGGTGTGTTTAGAGGTAATCACGTGACTTGTAGTAAGTCAGACAATGAAAGACACATATCATATCATATCTCTTATAGGTGTGACCAAAAAATGGATACCAGGGCAGATATTTCCACGGAGAAGGGCAATCACAGATTCATTAAACAAACTTATGGTTCAGCAATGGAAAGGTGTGAGGATTGGTTTCATTATGATATTGGGGTTAACAGACATATACAAACACAGGTGACATATATAATCACCAAAGACCTACAGAATACCAAGAGAAGACTACTCAACATTCTGTCATAAGGTACATGGGAAAAGGATCCCAGGAAGAACAGACATATGTATATGTGTAAAAGAACCACATCTTCCACACCTACAAGCCAAACATTGTAATCAAATTTGTTGTAATAAAAAATAAAAAAATAAATTAAAAACACGAACAAGAAGTAGTGAGACAAACTTGAGGGGCCTTCTCCTGGCACATTCCATTCTAAATTCCAATCTAGAACACAACATCCATTGAGGCTCTGTTGCCCCAGTAACCAGATTTGGTAAGGGAGAACTGCTGCCACCTTGTGGCCGTTTCACACAACAGCAGCTTTAATCCCAGCGCTAATGGTCAGTTGATATTCAAAATCATTGCAGTCCTGTAAATGACACCTGCCCTGAAAACAAATCCTGGGTTCATATATCGACCAAAAAATTCAAAGGACGTCCATATTTCAAAACGACAGTTTCAAAAGGCATATTTTACACACATTAGTGTTCTGCTTCTTTTTCTTTCTTTCTTTTTATTTTAAAAAAAACGGGAATGGCAAAAAGCATCCCTCAGAATGGGCGAAAATATTTGCAAAGGAATCAATGGACAAAGGATTAATCTCCAATATATATAAAGAGCTCATGCAGCTTAATATTAAAAAACAAACAACGCTATACAAAAATGGGCAGAAGATCTAAAGAGACGTTACTTCAAAGAAGACACAGAGACGGCCAAGACGCACATGAAAAGCTGCTCAACATCACTAATTATTAGAGAAATGCAAATGAAAACTACAATGAGGTATCACCTCACGCCTGTTAGAATCGGCATCATCAGAAAATCTACAAACAACGAATTCTGGGGAGGGTGTGGACAAAAGGATCCCTCTTCCACTAGTGGTGGAAATGTAAATTGATACAGTCACGATGGAGAACAGTATGGAGTTTCCTTAAAAAAACTAGAAATAGAATTACCATATGATCCAGCAATCCCACTTCTGGGCATATACCCAGAGAAAACCATAAATCAAAAAGGCACATTCACCACAATGCTCATTTCAGCACTATTTACGATAGCCAGGTAATGGAAGCAACCTAAATACCCACAGACAGACGAATGGATAAAGATGTGGTACATATATGAAATGGAATATTACTCAGCCATAAGAAAGAATGAAACTGGGTCATTTGTAGAGACGTCGATGGATCTAGAGACTGTCATACAGAATGAAGTAAGTGAGAAAGAGACAAACAAACATTGTATATTAATGCATATACGTGGAACCTAGAAAAATGGAACATATGAACTGGTTTGCAGGGAAGAAATAGAGACACAGAGGTAGAGAACACACGTATGGACACCAAGTGTGGGAAGCCATGGGCAGGTTGTGTTGAGATGAGTTGGGAGATTGGGATTGACCTGTATACATGTATATGCATAAAATACATAACTAATAATAACCTGCTGTATAAAAAAATAAATAAAATTAAATTTCAAAATTTTAAAAAATAAAATTTAAAAATAAAACAGAAAAAAGTTCTTCCCTTCACACAGATGTATTTATATGAATGAATTATTTCCATGCTTATATCTATAAATACATAAAAGAGGAATAAAATCTAACTTGAACCAAAAAAGAAAAAAGAAAACCTGAACCCACGAGTTAGACAGAGGAAAACCCTATCAGGGCACTTGCTCCAGCGGTAAACAATTCTGAAATTGGTCAGAGGTGGGAAATCATCACGGATAGAGCCAGCAGCCCACTCCTATGCAAGGAGCGTCCTCATTGCAAAGCGGGGTGCCATGCCGAGGCATCTGTGAGTAACCGTGAGCTGAGCCCCAGGCCAGCTGCTGTTGAACTTTTCCCACCCTTCCCAGGTAAAACACCTGAATATGTACAAGGGCTTGAAAGCCTAGAGGAAGGGGCGTGGAGCCACACCAGCGACAGCACGCAGGCCAATTTGGTGCCTGCAGGCCAGCCAGGATGGTCCTGGCCCTGGGCGCTCTTCTGGAAGCTTTCCATTGCCCTGCCTGGGATACCCCTCCTTTCCCGGCCCCCACTGCTTTTTTCCTTCCTCACCTCTGTCCGGAGAGAAATTCCAGCGAAAGGTATGGGTGCCACATCCTCTTCTTTACAGGTGGAAGCCTGGCAACTACTGCAGAAAGTCCAGCAGAGACCCACTCACACCGGGCCACCCACAAAGCCGTGGCCCCTCACTCCCTCCCACCAGCACAGCCCCGAGACTGCTGACGGGGCAGAGAATATGGAGTCAGGCACAGCTTCAGGGTCTATTGCTGCCTGCTGCGCTGGTTATATTGACCTCAACCCAGGCACACCTGGGGAGGGCCAGCCAGCAGGGTCAGGCTACCCAGGTCAGCTAATCTTCAGCCCTCAGGGAATCACATTGTTGAAAATGGACCTCGCTAACGCAGAATAGAAGCCAAGGAAAAAAAAGACACAATGCCATTTGCAGCACCGTAGGTGTGTCTAGAGGTAATCACGTGACTTGTAGTAAGTCAGAAAGTGAAAGACACATATCATATCATATCTCTTATAGGTGTGACCGAAAAATGGATACCAGGGCAGATATTTCCACGGAGAAGGGCAATCAGAGATTCATTCAACAAACTTATGGTTCACCAATGGAAAGGTGTGAGGATTGGTTTCATTATGATATTGGGGTTAACAGACATATACAAACACAGGTGACATATATAATCACCGAAGACCTACAGAATACCAGAAGACTACTCAACATTCTGTCATAAGGTACATTGGAAAAGGATCCCAGGAAGAACAGACATATGTATATGTGTAAAAGAACCACATCTTCCACACCTACAACAAGCCAAACATTGTAATCAAATTTGCTGTAATAAAAAATAAAAAATTAAATTAAAAACACGAACAAGAAGTAGTGAGACAAACTTGAGGGGCTTTCTCCTGGCACATTCCATTCTAAATTCCAATCTAGAACACGACTTCCATTGAGGCTCTGTTGCCCCAGTATCCAGATTTGGTAAGGGAGAACTGCTGCCACCTTGTGGCCGTTTCACACAACAGCGGCTTTAATCCCAGCGCTAATGGTCAGTTGATATTCAAAATCATTGCAGGCCTGTAAATGACACCTGCCCTGAAAACAAATCCTGGGTTCATATATCGACCAAAAAATTCAAAGGACGTCCATATTTCAAAACGACAGTTTCAAAAGGCATATTTTACACACATTAGTGTTCTGCTTCTTTTTCTTTCTTTCTTTTTTTTTAAAAAAAACGGGAATGGCAAAAAGCATCCCCCAGAATGGGCGAAAATATTTGCAAAGGAATCAATGGACAAAGGTTTAATCTCCAATATATATAAAGAGCTCATGCAGCTTAATATTAAAAAAACAAACAACCCAATACAAAAATGGGCAGAAGATCTAAAGAGACGTTACTTTAAAGAAGACACAGAGACGGCCAAGACGCACATGAAAAGCTGCTCAACATCACTAATTATTAGAGAAATGCAAATGAAAACTACAATGAGGTATCACCTCACGCCTGTTAGAATCGGCATCATCAGAAAATCTACAAACAACGAATTCTGGGGAGGGTGTGGACAAAAGGATCCCTCTTCCACTAGTGGTGGAAATGTAAATTGATACAGTCACGATGGAGAACAGTATGGAGTTTCCTTAAAAAAACTAGAAATAGAATTACCATATGATCCAGCAATCCCACTTCTGGGCATATACCCAGAGAAAACCATAAATCAAAAAGGCACATTCACCACAATGCTCATTTCAGCACTATTTACGATAGCCAGGTAATGGAAGCAACCTAAATACCCACAGACAGATGAATGGATAAAGATGTGGTACATATATGAAATGGAATATTACTCAGCCATAAGAAGGAATGAAAGTGGGTCATTTGTAGAGACGTCGATGGATCTAGAGACTGTCATACAGAATGAAGTAAGTCAGAAAGAGACAAACAAATATTGTATATTAATGCATGTATGTGGAACCTAGAAAAATGGTACAGATGAACTGGTTTGCAGGGAAGAAATAGAGACACAGAGGTAGAGAACACACGTATGGACACCTAGTGTAGGAAGCCATTGGTTGGTGGTGGTGGGATGAGTTGGGAGATTGGGATTGACCTGTATACATGTATATGCATAAAATACATAACTAATAATAACCTGCTGTATAAAAAAATAAATAAAATTAAATTTCAAAATTTAAAAAAATAAAATTTAAAAATAAAACAGAAAAAAGTTCTTCCCTTCAAACAGATGTATTTATATGAATGAATTATTTCCATGCTTATATCTATAAATACATAAAAGAGGAATAAAATCTAACTTGAACCAAAAAAGAAAAAAAAAAAAAACCTGAACCCACCAGTTATACAGAGGAAAACCCTATCAGGGCACTTGCTCCAGCGGTAAACAATTCTGAAATTGGTCAGAGGTGGGGAATCATCTCCCATACAGCCAGCAGCCCACTCCTATGCAAAGAGCGTCCTCATTGCAATGGTGGGGGCCATTCCGAGGCATCTGTGAGTAACCGTGACCTGAGCCACAGGCCAGATGCCTTTGAACTTTTCCCACCCTTCCGAGTTAAAACACCTGAATATGTACAAGGGCTTGAAAGCCTAGAGGAAGGGCCATGGAGCCACACCAGCGACAGCACGCAGGCCAACTTGATGCCTGCAGGCCAGCCAGGATGGTCCTGGTCCTGGGCGCTCTTCTGGAAGCTTTCCATTGCCCTGCCTGAGATACCCCTCCTGTCCCGGCCCCCACTGATTTTTTCCTTTCACCTCTCTCCGGAGAGAAATTCCAGCGGAAGGTATGGGTGCCACATCCTCTTCTTTACAGGTGGCAGCCTGGCAACTCCTGCAAAAAGTCCAGCAGAGACCCACTCACACAGGGCCTCCCACAAAGCCGTGGCCCCTCACTCCCTCCCACCAGCACAGCCTCGAGACTGCTGACGGGGCAGAGAATATGGAGTCAGGCACAGCTTCAGGGGCTATGGCTGCCTGCAGCGCTGTTTATATTGACCTCAACACAGGCACACCTGGGGAGGGCCGGCCGGCAGGGTCAGGCTACCCAGGTCAGCTAATCCTCAGCCCTCAGGGAACCACATTGTTGAAAATGGACCTCGCTAAGGCAGAATAGAAGCCAAGGAATAAAAGGACACAATGCCATTTGCAGCACCGTAGGTGTGTCTAGAGGTAATCATGTGACTTGTAGTAAGTCAGAAAGTGAAAGACACATATCATATCATATCTCTTATCGGTGTGACCGAAAAATGGATACCAGGGCAGATATTTCCACGGAGAAGGGCAATCACAGATTCATTCAACAAAATTATGGTTCACCAGTGGAAAGGTGTGAGGATTGGTTTCATTATGATATTGGGGTTAACAGACATATACAAACACAGGTGACATATATAATCACCAAAGACCTACAGAATACCAAGAGAAGACTACTCAACATTCTGTCATAAGGTACATGGGAAAAGGATCCCAGGAAGAACAGACATATGTATATGTGTAAAAGAACCACATCTTCCACACCTACAACAAGCCAAACATTGTAATCAAATTTGCTGTAATAAAAAATAAAAAATTAAATTAAAAACACGAACAAGAAGTAGTGAAACAAACTTGAGGGGCTTTCTCCTGGCACATTCCATTCTGAATTCCAATCTAGAACACGACTTCCATTGAGGCTCTGTTGCCCCAGTAACCAGATTTGGTAAGGGAGAACTGCTGCCACCTTGTGGCCGTTTCACACAACAGCAGCTTTAATCCCAGCGCTAATGGTCAGTTGATATTCAAAATCATTGCAGGCCTGTAAATGACACCTGCCCTGAAAACAAATCCTGGGTTCATATATCGACCAAAAAATTCAAAGGACGTCCATATTTCAAAACGACAGTTTCAAAAGGCATATTTTACACACATTAGTGTTCTGCTTCTTTTTCTTTCTTTCTTTTTTTGTTAAAAAAATGGGAATGGCAAAAAGCATCCCTCAGAATGGGCGAAAATATTTTCAAACGAATCAATGGACAAAGGTTTAATCTCCAATATATATAAAGAGCTCATGAAGCTTAATATTAAAACAACAAACAACCCAATACAAAATTGGGCAGAAGATCTAAAGAGACGTTTCTTCAAAGAAGACACAGAGACGGCCAAGACGCACATGAAAAGCTGCTCAACATCACTAATTATTAGAGAAATGCAAATCAAAACTACAATGAGGTATCACCTCACACCTGTTAGAATCGGCATCATCAGAAAATCTACAAACAACGAATTCTGGGGAGGGTGTGGACAAAAGGATCCCTCTTCCACTAGTGGTGGAAATGTAAATTGATACAGTCACGATGGAGAACAGTATGGAGTTTCCTTAAAAAAACTAGAAATAGAATTACCATATGACCCAGCAATCCCACTTCTGGGCATATACCCAGAGAAAACCATAAATCAAAAAGGCACATTCACCACAATGCTCATTTCAGCACTATTTACGATAGCCAGGTAATGGAAGCAACCTAAATACCCACAGACAGACGAATGGATAAAGATGTGGTACATATATAAAATGGAATATTACTCAGCCATAAGAAGGAATGAAACTGGGTCATTTGTAGAGACGTCGATGGATCTAGAGACTGTCATACAGAATGAAGTAAGTCAGAAAGAGACAAACAAATATTGTATATTAATGCATATACGTGGAACCTAGAAAAATGGTACAGATGAACTGGTTTGCAGGGAAGAAATAGAGACACCGAGGTAGAGAACACACGTATGGACACCAAGTGTGGGAAGCCATGGGCAGGTGGTGTTGGGATGAGTTGGGAGATTGGGATTGACCTGTATACATGTATATGCATAAAATACATAACTAATAATAACCTGCTGTATAAAAAAATAAATAAAATTAAATTTCAAAATTTTAAAAAATAAAATTTAAAAATAAAACAGAAAAAAGTTCTTCCCTTCACACAGATGTATTTATATGAATGAATTATTTCCATGCTTATATCTATAAATACATAAAAGAGGAATAAAATCTAACTTGAACCAAAAAAGAAAAAAGAAAACCTGAACCCACGAGTTAGACAGAGGAAAACCCTATCAGGGCACTTGCTCCAGCGGTAAACAATTCTGAAATTGGTCAGAGGTGGGAAATCATCACCGATAGAGCCAGCAGCCCACTCCTATGCAAGGAGCGCCCTCATTGCAAAGCGGGGTGCCATGCCGAGGCATCTGTGAGTAACCGTGAGCTGAGCCCCAGGCCAGCTGCTGTTGAACTTTTCCCACCCTTCCCAGGTAAAACACCTGAATATGTACAAGGGCTTGAAAGCCTAGAGGAAGGGACGTGGAGCCACACCAGCGACAGCACGCAGGCCAACTTGATGCCTGCAGGCCAGCCAGGATGGTCCTGGCCCTGGGCGCTCTTCTGGAAGCTTTCCATAGCCCTGCCTGAGATACCCCTCCTGTCCCGGCCCCCACTGCGTTTTTCCTTCCTCACCTCTGTCCGGAGAGAAATTCCAGCGGAAGGTATGTGTGACACATCCTCTTCTTTACAGGTGGCAGCCTGGCAACTCCTGCAGAAAGTCCAGCAGAGACCCACTGACACTGGGCCACCCACAAAGACGTGGCCCCTCACTCCCTCCCACCAGCACAGCCCCGAGACTGCTGACGGGGCAGAGAATATGGAGTAAGGCACAGCTTCAGGGGCTATTGCTGCCTGCAGCGCTGTTTATATTGACCTCAAACCAGGCACACCAGGGGAGGCCAGCCGGCAGGGTCAGGCTATCCAGGTCAGCTAAACCTCAGCCCTCAGGGAATCACATTGTTGAAAATGGACCTCGCTAAGGCAGAACAGAAGCCAAGGAATAAAAGGACACAATGCCATTTGCAGCACCGTCGGTGTGTCTAGAGGTAATCACGTGACTTGTAGTAAGTCAGAAAGTGAAAGACACATATCATATCAGATCTCTTATAGGTGTGACCGAAAAATGGAAACCAGGGCAGATATTTCCACGCAGAAGGGCAATCACAGATTCATTCAACAAACTTATGGTTCACCAATGGAAAGGTGTGAGGATTGGTTTCATTATGATATTGGGGTTAACAGACATATACAAACACAGGTGACATATATAATCACCAAAGACCTACAGAATACCAAGAGAAGACTACTCAACATTCTGTCATAAGGTACATGGGAAAAGGATCCCAAGAAGAACAGACATATGTGTATGTGTAAAAGAACCACATCTTCCACACCTACAACAAGCCAAACATTGTAATCAAATTTGCTGTAATAAAAAATAAAAAAATTAAATTAAAAACACGAACAGGAAGTAGTGAGACAAACTTGAGGGGCTTTCTCCTGGCACATTCCATTCTAAATTCCAATCTAGAACACGACTTCCATTGAGGCTCTGTTGCCCCATTAACCAGATTTGGTAAGGGAAAACTGCTGCCACCTTGTGGCCGTTTCACACAACAGCAGCTTTAATCCCAGCGCTAATGGTCAGTTGATATTCAAAATCATTGCAGGCCTGTAAATGACACCTGCCCTGAAAACAAATCCTGGGTTCACATAGCGACCAAAAAATTAAAAGGATGTCCATATTTCAAAACGACAGTTTCAAAAGACATATTTTACACACATCAGTGTTCTGCTTCTTTTTCTTTCTTTCTTTTTTTGTTAAAAAAACGGGAATGGCAAAAAGCATCCTTCAGAATGGGCGAAAATATTTGCAAAGGAATCAATGGACAAAGGATTAATCTCCAATATATATAAAGAGCTCATGCAGCTTAATATTAAAAAAACAAACAACCCAATACAAAAATGGGCAGAAGATCTAAAGAGACGTTACTTCAAAGAAGACACAGAGACGGCCAAGACGCACATGAAAAGCTGCTCAACATCACTAATTATTAGAGAAATGCAAATCAAAACTACAATGAGGTATCACCTCACACCTGTTAGAATCGGCATCATCAGAAAATCTACAAACAACGAATTCTGGGGAGGGTGTGGACAAAAGGATCCCTCTTCCACTAGTGGTGGAAATGTAAATTGATACAGTCACGATGGAGAACAGTATGGAGTTTCCTTAAAAAAACTAGAAATAGAATTACCATATGATCCAGCAATCCCACTTCTGGGCATATACCCAGAGAAAACCATAAATCAAAAAGGCACATTCACCACAATGCTCATTTCAGCACTATTTACGATAGCCAGGTAATGGAAGCAACCTAAATACCCACAGACAGATGAATGGATAAAGATGTGGTACATATATAAAATGGAACATTACTCAGCCATAAGAAGGAATGAAACTGGGTCATTTGTAGAGACGTCGATGGATCTAGAGACTGTCATACAGAATGAAGTAAGTCAGAAAGAGACAAACAAATATTGTATATTAATGCATATACGTGGAACCTAGAAAAATGGAACAGATGAACTGGTTTGCAGGGAAGAAATAGAGACACAGAGGTAGAGAACACACGTATGGACACTAAGTGTGGGAAGCCATGGGCAGGTGGTGTTGGGATGAGTTGGGAGATTGGGATTGACCTGTATACATGTATATGCATAAAATACATAACTAATAATAACCTGCTGTATAAAAAAATAAATAAAATTAAATTTCAAAATTTTAAAAAATAAAATTTAAAAATAAAACAGAAAAAAGTTCTTCCCTTCACACAGATGTATTTATATGAATGAATTATTTCCATGCTTATATCTATAAATACATAAAAGAGGAATAAAATCTAACTTGAACCAAAAAAGAAAAAAGAAAACCTGAACCCACGAGTTAGACAGAGGAAAACCCTATCAGGGCACTTGCTCCAGCGGTAAACAATTCTGAAATTGGTCAGAGGTGGGAAATCATCACCGATAGAGCCAGCAGCCCACTCCTATGCAAGGAGCGTCCTCATTGCAAAGCGGGGTGCCATGCCGAGGCATCTGTGAGTAACCGTGAGCTGAGCCCCAGGCCAGCTGCTGTTGAACTTTTCCCACCCTTCCCAGGTAAAACACCTGAATATGTACAAGGGCTTGAAAGCCTAGAGGAAGGGGCGTGGAGCCACACCAGCGACAGCACGCAGGCCAACTTGGTGCCTGCAGGCCAGTCAGGATGGTCCTGGCCCTGGGTGCTCTTCTGGAAGCTTTCCATTGCCCTGCCTGAGATACCCCTCCTTTCCCGGCCCCCACTGCTTTTTCCTTCCTCACCTCTGTCCGGAGAGAAATTCCAGCGAAAGGTATGGGTGCCACATCCTCTTCTTTACAGGTGGAAGCCTGGCAACTACTGCAGAAAGTCCAGCAGAGACCCACTCACACCGGGCCACCCACAAAGCCGTGGCCCCTCACTCCCTCCCACCAGCACAGCCCCGCGACTGCTGACGGGGCAGAGAATATGGAGTCAGGCACAGCTTCAGGGTCTATTGCTGCCTGCTGCGCTGGTTATATTGACCTCAACCCAGGCACACCTGGGGAGGGCCGGCCAGCAGGGTCAGGCTACCCAGGTCAGCTAATCTTCAGCCCTCAGGGAATCACATTGTTGAAAATGGACCTCGCTAACACAGAATAGAAGCCAAGGAAAAAAAAGACACAATGCCATTTGCAGCACTGTAGGTGTGTCTAGAGGTAATCACGTGACTTGTAGTAAGTCAGAAAGTGAAAGACACATATCATATCATATCTCTTATAGTTGTGACCGAAAAATGGATACCAGGGCAGATATTTCCACGGAGAAGGGCAATAACAGATTCATTCAACAAACTTATGGTTCTCCAATGGAAAGGTGTGAGGATTGCTTTCATTATGATATTGGGGTTAACAGACATATACAAACACAGGTGACATATATAATCACCGAAGACCTACAGAATACCAGAAGACTACTCAACATTCTGTCATAAGGTACATGGGAAAAGGATCCCAGGAAGAACAGACATATGTATATGTGTAAAAGAACCACATCTTCCACACCTACAACAAGCCAAACATTGTAATCAAATTTGCTGTAATAAAAAATAAAAAATTAAATTAAAAACACGAACAAGAAGTAGTGAGACAAACTTCAGGGGCTTTCTCCTGGCACATTCCATTCTAAATTCCAATCTAGAACACGACTTCCATTGAGGCTCTGTTGACCCAGTAACCAGATTTGGTAAGGGAGAACTGCTGCCACTTTGTGGCCGTTTCACACAACAGCAGCTTTAATCCCAGCGCTAATGGTCAGTTGATATTCAAAATCATTGCAGGCCTGTAAATAACACCTGCCCTGAAAACAAATCCTGGGTTCAAATAGCGACCAAAAAATTCAAAGGATGTCCATATTTCAAAACGACAGTTTCAAAAGGCATATTTTACACACATTAGTGTTCTGCTTCTTTTTCTTTCTTTCTTTTTTTGTTAAAAAAACGGGAATGGCAAAAAGCATCCCTCAGAATGGGCGAAAATATTTGCAAACGAATCAATGGACAAAGGTTTAATCTCCAATATATATAAAGAGCTCATGCAGCTAAATATTAAGACAACAAAAAACCCAATACAAAAATGGGCAGAAGATCTAAAGAGACGCTTCTTCAAAGAAGACACAGAGATGGCCAAGACACACATGAAAAGCTGCTCAACATCACTAATTATTAGAGAAATGCAAATCAAAACTACAATGAGGTATCACCTCACACCTGTTAGAATCGGCATCATCAGAAAATCTACAAACAACGAATTCTGGGGAGGGTGTGGACAAAAGGATCCCTCTTCCACTAGTGGTGGAAATGTAAATTGATACAGTCACGATGGAGAACAGTATGGAGTTTCCTTAAAAAAACTAGAAATAGAATTACCATATGACCCAGCAATCCCACTTCTGGGCATATACCCAGAGAAAACCATAAATCAAAAAGGCACATTCACCACAATGCTCATTTCAGCACTATTTACAATAGCCAGTTAATGGAAGCAACCTAAATACCCACTGACAGACGAATGGATAAAGATGTGGTACATATATAAAATGGAATATTACTCAGCCATAAGAAGGAATGAAACTGGGTCATTTGTAGAGACGTCGATGGATCTAGAGACTGTCATACAGAATGAAGTAAGTCAGAAAGAGAAAAACAAATATTGTATATTAATGCATATATGTGGAACCTAGAAAAATGGTACAGATGAACTGGTTTGCAGGGAAGAAATAGAGACACAGAGGTAGAGAACACATGTATGGACACCAAGTGTGGGAAGCCATGGGGTGGTGGTGGTGGGATGAGTTGGGAGATTGGGATTGACCTGTATACATGTATATGCATAAAATACATAACTAATAATAACCTGCTGTATAAAAAAATAAATAAAATTAAATTTCAAAATTTAAAAAAATAAAATTTAAAAATAAAACAGAAAAAAGTTCTTCCCTTCACACAGATGTATTTATATGAATGAATTATTTCCATGCTTATATCTATAAATACATAAAAGAGGAATAAAATCTAACTTGAACCAAAAAAGAAAAAAGAAAACCTGAACCCACCAGTTATAAACAGGAAAACCCTATCAGGGCACTTGCTCCAGTGGTAAACAGTTCTGAAATTGTTCAGAGGTGGGGAATCATCTCCCATAGAGCCAGCAGCCCACTCCTACGCAAGGAGCGTTCTCATTGCAAAGCTGCGGGCCATGCCGAGACATCTGTGAGTAACAGTGAGCTGAGCCCCAGGCCAGCTGCTGTTGAACTTTTCCCACCCTTCCCAGGTAAAACACCTGAATATGTACAAGGGCTTGAAAGCCTAGAGGAAGGGCCGTGGAGCCACAAAAGCGACAGCACGCAGGCCAACTTGGTGCCTGCAGGCCAGCCATGATGGTCCTGGCCTTGGACGCTCTTCTGAAAGCTTTCCATTGCCCTGCCTGAGATACCCCTCCTGTCCGGCCCCCACTGCTTTTTTCCTTCCTCACCTCTGTCCGGAGAGAAATTCCAGCGGAAGGTATGGGTGACACATCCTCTTCTTTACAGGTGGAAGCCTGGCAACTCCTGCAGAAAGTCCAACAGAGACCCACTCACAACGGGCCACCCACAAAGCCGTGACCACTCACTCTCTCCCACCAGCACAGCCCCGAGACTGCTGACTGGGCAGATAATATGGCGTCAGGCAGAGCTTCAGGGGCTATTGCTGCCTGCAGTGCTGTTTATATTGACCTCAACCCAGGCACACCAGGGGAGGGCCAGCCAGCAGGGTCAGGCTACCCAGGTCAGCTAATCCTCAGCCCTCAGGGAATCACATTGTTGAAAATGGACCTCGCTAAGGCAGAAGAGAAACCAAGGAATAAAAGGACACAATGCCATTTGCAGCACCGTAGGTGTGTCTAGATGTAATCACGTGACTTGTAGTAAGTCAGAAAATGAAAGACACATATCATATCATATCTCTTATAGTTGTGACCGAAAAATGGATACCAGGGCAGATATTTCCACGGAGAAGGGCAATCACAGATTCATTCAACTAACTTATGGTTCACCAATGGAAAGGTGTGAGGATTGGTTTCATTATGATATTGGGGTTAACAGACATATACAAACACAGGTGACATATATAATCACCGAAGACCTACAGAATACCAAGAGAAGACTACTCAACATTCTGTCATAAGGTACATGGGAAAAGGATCCCAGGAAGAACAGACATATGTATATGTGTAAAAGAACCACATCTTCCACACCTACAACAAGCCAAACATTGTAATCAAATTTGTTGTAATAAAAAATAAAAAAATTAAATTAAAAACACGAACAAGAAGTAGTGAGACAAACTTGAGGGGCTTTCTCCTGGCACATTCCATTCTAAATTCCAATATAGAACACCACTTCCATTGAGGCTCTGTTGCCCCAGTAACCAGATTTGGTAAGGGAGAACTGCTGCCACCTTGTGGCCGTTTCACACAACAGCAGCTTTAATCCCAGCGCTAATGGTCAGTTGATATTCAAAATCATTGCAGGCCTGTAAATGACACCTGCCCTGAAAACAAATCCTGGGTTCATATATCGACCAAAAAATTCAAAGGACGTCCATATTTCAAAACGACAGTTTCAAAAGACATATTTTACACACATTAGTGTTCTGCTTCTTTTTCTTTCTTTCTTTTTTTTTTTTAAAAATGGGAATGGCAAAAAGCATCCCTCAGAATGGGCGAAAATATTTGCAAAGGAATCAATGGACAAAGGATTAATCTCCAATATATATAAAGAGCTCATGCAGCTTAATATTAAAAAAACAAACAACCCAATACAAAAATGGGCAGAAGATCTAAAGAGACGTTACTTCAAAGAAGACACAGAGACGGCCAAGACGCACATGAAAAGCTGCTCAACATCACTAATTATTAGAGAAATGCAAATGAAAACTACAATGAGGTATCACCTCACGCCTGTTAGAATCGGCATCATCAGAAAATCTACAAACAACGAATTCTGGGGAGGGTGTGGACAAAAGGATCCCTCTTCCACTAGTGGTGGAAATGTAAATTGATACAGTCACGATGGAGAACAGTATGGAGTTTCCTTAAAAAAACTAGAAATAGAGTTACCATATGATCCAGCAATCCCACTTCTGGGCATATACCCAGAGAAAACCATAAATCAAAAAGGCACATTCACCACAATGCTCATTTCAGCACTATTTACGATAGCCAGGTAATGGAAGCAACCTAAATACCCACAGACAGATGAATGGATAAAGATGTGGTACATATATGAAATGGAATATTACTCAGCCATAAGAAGGAATGAAAGTGGGTCATTTGTAGAGACGTCGATGGATCTAGAGACTGTCATACAGAATGAAGTAAGTCAGAAAGAGACAAACAAATATTGTATATTAATGCATGTATGTGGAACCTAGAAAAATGGTACAAATGAACTGGTTTGCAGGGAAGAAATAGAGACACAGAGGTAGAGAACACACTTATGGACACCTAGTGTAGGAAGCCATGGGTTGGTGGTGGTGGGATGAGTTGGGAGATTGGGATTGACCTGTATACATGTATATGCATAAAATACATAACTAATAATAACCTGCTGTATAAAAAAATAAATAAAATTAAATTTCAAAATTTAAAAAAATAAAATTTAAAAATAAAACAGAAAAAAGTTCTTCCCTTCACACAGATGTATTTATATGAATGAATTATTTCCATGCTTATATCTATAAATACATAAAAGAGGAATAAAATCTAACTTGAACCAAAAAAGAAAAAAAAAACCTGAACCCACGAGTTAGACAGAGGAAAACCCTATCAGGGCACTTGTTCCAGTGGTAAACAATTCTGAAATTGGTCAGAGGTGGGGAATTATCTCCCATAGAGCAAGCAGCCCACTCCTACGCAAGGAGCGTCCTCATTTCAAAGCTGGGGGCCATGCCGAGGCATCTGTGTGTAACGGTGAGCTGAGCAGCAGGCCAGCTGTTGTTGAACTTTTCCCACACTTCCCAGGTAAAACACCTGAATATGTACAATGGCTTGAAAGCCTAGAGGAAGGGCCGTGGAGCCACACCAATGACAGCACGCAGGCCAACTTGGTGCCTGCAGGCCAGCCAGGATGGTCCTGGCCCTGGGCGCTCTTCTGGAAGCTTTCCATTGCCCTGCCTGAGATACCCCTCCTGTCCCGGCACCCACTGCTTTTTTCCTTCCTCAGCTATGTCCGGAGAGAAATTTCAGCGGAAGGTATGGGTGACACATCCTCTTCTTTACAGGTGGCAGCCTGGCAACTCCTGCAGAAAGTCCAGCAGAGACCGACTCACACCAGGCCACCCACAAAGCCGTGGCCCCTCACTCCCTCCCACCAGCACAGCCCCGAGACTGCTGACGGGGCAGAGAATATGGAGTCAGGCACAGCTTCAGGGGCTATGGCTGCCTGCAGCGCTGTTTATATTGACCTCAACCCAGGCACACCTGGGGAGGGCCGGCCGGCAGGGTCAGGCTACCCAGGTCAGCTAATCCTCAGCCCTCAGGGAATCACATTCTTGAAAATGGACCTCGCTAAGGCAGAATAGAAGCCAAGGAATAAAAGGACACAATGCCATTTGCAGCACCGTAGGTGTGTCTAGAGGTAATCATGTGACTTGTAGTAAGTCCGAAAGTGAAAGACGCATATCATATCATATCTCTTATAGGTGTGACCAAAAAATGGATACCAGGGCAGATATTTCCACGGAGAAGGTCAATCACAGGTTCATTAAACAAACTAATGGTTCACCAATGGAAAGGTGTGAGGATTGGTTTCATTTTGATATTGGGGTTAACAGACATATACAAACACAGGTGACATATATAATCACCAAAGACCTACAGAATACCAAGAGAAGACTACTCAACATTCTGTCATAAGGTACATGGGAAAAGGATCCCAGGAAGAACAGACATATGTATATGTGTAAAAGAACCACATCTTCCACACCTACAACAAGCCAAACATTGTAATCAAATTTGCTGTAATGAAAAATAAATAATTAAACTAAAAACACGAACAAGAAGTAGTGAGACAAACTTGAGGGGCTTTCTCCTGGTACATTCCATTCTACATTCCAATCTAGAACACGAGTTCCATTGAGGCTCTGTTGCCCCAATAACCAGATTTGGTATGGGAGAACTGCTGCCACATTGTGGCCTTTTCACAAAACAGCAGCTTTAATCCCAGCGCTAATGGTCAGTTGATATTCAAAATCATTGCAGGCCTGTAAATGACACCTGCCCTGAAAACAAATCCTGGGGTCATATATCGACCAAAAAATTCAAAGGACGTCCATATTTCAAAACGACAGTTTCAAAAGGCATATTTTACACACATTAGTGTTCTGCTTCTTTTTTTTCTTTTTTTGTTAAAAAAACGGGAATGGCAAAAAGCATCCCTCAGAATGGGCGAAAATATTTGCAAACGAATCAATGGACAAAGGTTTAATCTCCAATATATATAAAGAGCTCATGCAGCTTAATATTAAAAAAACAAACAACCCAATACAAAATTGGGCAGAAGATCTAAAGAGACGTTTCTTCAAAGAAGACACAGAGATGGCCAAGACGCACATGAAAAGCTGCTCAACATCACTAATTATTAGAGAAATGCAAATCAAAACTACAATGAGGTATCACCTCACACCTGTTAGAATCGGCATCATCAGAAAATCTACAAACAACAAATTCTGGGGAGGGTGTGGACAAAAGGATCCCTCTTCCACTAGTGGTGGAAATGTAAATTGATACAGTCACGATGGAGAACAGTATGGAGTTTCCTTAAAAAAACTAGAAATAGAATTACCATATGACCCAGCAATCCCACTTCTGGGCATATACCCAGAGAAAACCATAAATCAAAAAGGCACATTCACCACAATGCTCATTTCAGCACTACTTACAATAGCCAGGTAATGGAAGCAACCTAAATACCCACAGACAGACGATTGGATAAAGATGTGGTACATATATAAAATGGAATATTACTCAGCCATAAGAAGGAATGAAACTGGGTCATTTGTAGAGACGTCGATTGATCTAGAGACTGTCATACAGAATGAAGTAAGTCAGAAAGAGAAAAACAAATATTGTATATTAATGCATATATGTGGAACCTAGAAAAATGGTATAGATGAACTGGTTTGCAGGGAAGAAATAGAGACACAGAGGTAGAGAACACGTATGGACACCAAGTGTGGGAAGCCATGGGGTGGTGTTGGTGGCATATGTTGGGAGATTGGGATTGACCTATATACATGTATATGCATAAAATACATAACTAATAATAACCTGCTGTATAAAAATATAAATAAAATTAAATTTTAAATTTAAAAAAATAAAATTTAAAAATAAAGGAGAAAAAAGTTCTTCCCTTCACACAGATGTATTTATATGAATGAATTATTTCCATGCTTATATCAATAAATACATAAAAGAGGAATAAAATCTAACTTGAACCAAAAAAGGAAAAAAAACCTGAACCCACCAGTTATACAGAGGAAAACCCTATCAGGGCACTTGCTCCAGCGGTAAACAATTCTGAAATTGGTCAGAGGTGGGGAATCATCTCCCATACAGCCAGCAGCCACCCCCCAAGCTAGGAGGGTCCTCATTGTAAAGCTGGGGGACCGTTCCAAGGCATCTGTGAGTAAACGTGAGCTGAGCCCCAGTCCTGCTGCAGCTGAACTCTTCCCACCCTTTCCAGGTAAAACACCTCAATATGTACAAGAACTTGCAAACTTAGAGGAAGGGCTGTGGAGCCACACCAGCGACAGCACACAGGCCTACTTGGTGCCTGCAGGCCAGTCAGGATGGTCCTGGCCCCAGATGCTCTTCTGGAAGCTTTCCATTTCCCGGCCTGAGATACCCCTCCTGCCACGGCCCCCACTGCTTTTTTACTTCCTCACCTCTGCCTGGGGAGAAATTCCAGCAGCAGGTACCGGTGACACATCCTCTTCTTTAGCAGGTCGCAGCCTGGCAACTCCTGCAGAAAGTCCAGCAGAGCCCCACTCACACTGGGCCACCCACAAAGCCACGGCCCCTCACTCCCTCCCACCAGCACAGCCCCAGCACTGCCTACGGGGCAGAGAATATGGCGTCAGTCTCAGCTACAAGGGCTGTCGCTCACTGGAGAGCTGTTTATATTGCCCTCAACCCAGGCACACCTGTGGAGGGCTGGCAGGCAATTTCAGGCTACCAAAATCAGCCAATCCTCACCCCTCAGGGGCTCACAGTTGCAGAAAATGAAACTTGCTAAACGGGCCAGGCCCTAGGAACAGGTGTGGGCTCTTGAGAGTCAGGATAGACAAGGGGCTGCAGCTGCGGCTTGTTTTCTTATCATTTTATCTGGTCCATGAGTGGAAAACAACTTCAAGAAGACACTCTCCTAATGAGAGGAACCCAGGAGTCAGGGAGAGGAGTGATGGTGGGTGGAGACAGAGGCCTGGTGCCCTGGCTGCAGTGGAAGTGTCTGGAAGACCAGGCAGAAAGAGCCTGCAGAGAGTGATAGCCATGGTCACAGACCTGTCAGAGCTGCTGTTTGTTAGTTCAAGTCCTGCTCTGAGGTATTCTGTGTCAGCTGTGAGCGACAGGTGAGCTGGGGTTTCTCTGCAAGGTGGGCTATGTGCACAGTTCCTGTATGTCCAGCCCTGCTGGGGTACCTGCCCAGGGGAGCTCCGTATCCTGGGAAGGGCCTGAGTAGGAGAGCCCCATGGGCTGCTGGGTAGCTGCAGAGGTGAGCTCCATACCCTGGGAGGGACTTGACCACGAGAGCCCCGTGGGCTGTGGGGTAGGGGTGCAGCCCAGGTGAGCTCCATATCCTGGGATTGGCCTGACCACGAGAGCCCCATGGGCTGCTGGAGACCTGGTAAAGGATATCAGGACAGTCAGTGAAGCCACCGAGGATATACATCCAGTAGCTCCTATTTCCTACACCCTGCTGGTCATTCTACCTTCCACCAGGCCATGGCATTCTGTATTACACTTCAATGATGCCTTCTTCTGTATTCCATTCATCTCAGAGTCACAAGAATTTTTGGCTTGTGAGTGGCAGGACACAACATGCAACAAAAGCAATAATGCTGGGCCGTCCTGCCCCAATGGTTCAAAAATCCCCACACCATCATTGGGGAAATGTCCTCTAAAGACCTAAAAGTTCAACCTCTGTAAAAGGGAACCCTCCTTCAATATGCAGATGACATTCTGATCGCCAGGCCTACTAAAGACGCCTCTGAACTACCTAGCCAAGAAAGGATAGAAGGTGTCCAATAAAAACGCTCAAATATCCCAGGCTAAGGTGACATGCCTGGGCTTCATTCTCACAGATATTCGGAGAAACGCATCCCAGGATAGGGAAGAAGTCATTTGCAGCCTTACCTCTTCTAAAACTAGAAGGTAGCTTAGGGGTTCCTGGGGAGGCCAAGGTTTTCTGCATCTGGATCCCTAACTACAGTGTAATAGCTGGGCCTCTACATGAAACACTGACACAAAAAGATGATGATCCTTTTGAATAGAATCCAGAAGCAGCCTTTCAAGAATGGAAAGAGCAGTCAATACAGACCCTTGCCCAGGAACTCCCTAATTTAGCTAAACCCTTTGACCTTTACATACCCGGTCAAAGGTTAATCGCCCTTGGAGCCTTAGTGCAAAAACTGGGACCACTTGAAATGGAGCAACACAAGAATGCCCTTCAGGTATGATAAACTATGGTCACCAAGGGCTTTGCCCACCGACTCATCAGGCCAGGATACTGGGGTATCTAAAAAGCTGGAAATCAGCAGCCCGCAAGGCCAGCTCCCTCCTAAGGGAAAAGGACCCCACGTGGTGATCCTAACCACCCATCATGCCCTGAAGTTGCAGGGGTCGCTCTGTGGACACACTGGCCTCGAGTGAGGAGGCCCTCCAACTCCAACCTCCAGAGAGATAAACGGGGGCAACGGGCCCCCAGGATGACTTGTGTGACCATCACTTGACCTGGAGTTTCTCTCAGAAAACAACAAGACTGTGCCCCGAAAGAGCAGACTACTGCTTGCAGGACTTACTGCACCCAGAGGGGAGCTAATAAGCTTGGCGGGGGAAACGTATATCACGCTTTCACCATAGAAAACCCTACAGACACCGCGGTGATGGTGGCCAATATGACCGGCTGGACTGCTGGCTACTTCTAAAGGCCATTGACTCAGTGGACGTCATGGTCCTGGATCACCACTGACCCTGGACTGTCTGGGAGTTGCGCGGGCATGGCTCTGACATATGGTGCTGTTTGTACATTAATTCAGGGACCTAATTAAAGAAAGCACAGACTACTGGTCAGAGCATCTAGTCTGGCAAAAACTGTCAGCCTAAGGTCGCCGAACATATGTGGGGTGGGGTGAAACCTGCCACCGCAGCATCTCTGTGCCTCTCTTTCCTGGACCCTTAAAGGTCATTAGAATCTGTAACACTTCCAATGCTGGTGCTCAGGCGGACGAGAAGTGAGGCAGGAGGCCTTGGGACAATCAACCTCACCAGGAGGCTGGTGGGGAGACGATTTGCCCCTCCCCCCATGTATCAGGGCTCCCACCACAGCATGAAGCAGTTACAAAAGAGGGGTCTGCACCCTCAACACCCCAAGAATAAGGAATGGAACAAAAAGCAGAGGAGGTGTTCGTCTCCGGCAACGTTCATTAAAAATTCCTGGGAGATAAAAAGAGAATCTGGGCAATAAAATAAAGTCTAACCTGTTTTTCCTTTGTGCTTTGTCTAATTTCACGTGCTCCTAGGGTTCCGCATGCAGAGGTCCCACACCCGGCACTTCAGACCCGATTTCCTAGTGCAGAATGGCTGGGTCGACACCTCAGCTAGCGGGGTCCCATGCAGACTCCGCGGCATACAGCCTGAGCTGCAGCCAACGCAGCCCTCGAGAGCTCCATCCCCTCCCTCTCACTGACGCTGCCGGGGACCCTACACAGCAGCCCAGCCCACAGCCCATGGGGGAGTGAACGCTCTCACCTCTCCATTCTGTTTTCAAAATAATGTTTCCTTTGCTTCTGAACCAAACTCAGTCTTGATCTGTTGGCTCCAATGACACTGGGCACCGGGACTCCTGTTGGGGTCCACTCTGGAGGATCAGTAACAGAAATTGAGAACATTGTAACTTCAATGAACAGATGTGTGAGCCAAACTGTAGTTAACATAGAGCAGTGTATAATGCTCGGGTAAAATAAGATGTTTCTAAGACTTACACTTGATATTTCCATCACTTTCCTATAAGCAAGTTCAGTGAAGACGTCTGTCTTATTTGTCAGGTCAACATTAGAGAAATGAAGTGATTTATTTCCATGGATGTACATCGAATACTCTTGGCTGAACCTTCAATCTTGTTTTGAATGCTTTTCCATTGAAAATGATACCTCTCTTTCAGCTCCCCCATTTCTGAGAAGTATAAAAGCTTATAATTTATTATTACCAAAGGGGAAACGTAGGTGAAGGGATAAATTAACAGTTTGGGATTAACACATACACACTGCTATGTATAAAATAGATCATCAACAAGGAACTACTGTATAGCACAGGGAACTACACTGAATATTTTGCAATAACCTATAAGGGGAAATAATCT
The DNA here is from genome assembly GCF_949752795.1 of Hyperoodon ampullatus. NCBI lineage: Eukaryota > Metazoa > Chordata > Mammalia > Artiodactyla > Ziphiidae > Hyperoodon > Hyperoodon ampullatus. Next base: position 1,471,277 of record NW_027641044.1, on the reverse strand, counting down.
GAAAAAGAATAGATATTTTTATTGACATCATCTATCAATGACAGATAAAATGTAACCTAAGCAAGGCCGATGGTGAGCGCTTCTGACCCTGAAGATTTCAGTCATCTAAAGTTTGGGCTCTGCCTATTTCCCAAGGCCCTTAAAGGACATACGTGTAGCCGTAGCTTAAAAATTCCCCAGTTTGGGGTTCGGGGAGGCACTGATTTGGAAAAATCCCTGGTGTTCTCCTTACATGCACGGGACCCTTCCTACAGCTAAAACATGCCTGTCACACCTAGAGGATGGTACACCGTTTTATTGGAAAGAGTTTGGAAAAGGCACCTCATCTCCTCATCACCTGGTGCTCGGGTTCAACCCTCCAGCATCTTTCCTAACAATCTCCTCACTTCGGGATATCAGCACCGTCAACATCCTGTTGCACACAGTTTGGAATTTGTCCAGAGGATGAAGCGGAAGGATGAGAAAAATTTAGAGACAAGTCTTAGGTGTTCGGACAGGCACATGCCACTCTAATTTCCAATCCAGAAGACAAATTCATCAAAGGCTAGAATTGCCCACGGAAAGAGAATAGGGCTAGAGGAAATCCCGCTGTTTTGTGTCCAGTTTCCAAAAACACAAGTTGAAAAATGGAACTCAGGGGCACTAAAATTCATGAAACTGCAGAGTTGAAAATATCTATCGTCGAAAATGTCTTGAGGTAAGTCACAGAAAAGGACTTGTAAGCAAGGGAGAGTGGCAGGAAACAGAATTGAAGAGGTAGAAAGGACTCCCCATTAAAGCACAAGAAAAGGGGCTGAACATCGCCAATGATGCAGTTGGCCAAAAAGGGTGTATGCATTTTTTCTGAATATATTCAAGTAAAGGCCATACACACTTTTTATCCAACCAAAGAGGTGGGCACTGGAAATCAATATCACAAAATGTATCACTTCACATCAGTCAGAAGGGCCATCCACATAAAGTGTAAACACCAGAAATGCAGGACAGGGCGAGGAGAAAAGGGAGCCCTGTGAGGCTGATAGTGGAAATGTAATTTGCCAACGGCCACTCTGGAGAAGTGTATTGTGTTTGCTAAAACATCTAAAAAATGAGCTACAGAGCATAGGGCACTTGCACTCATGGGCGTGTACCTTGGGAAAAACAAAAATCGACAGAGAACAGGCACCCGAACGTTTACCACCTCTCTGTTAAAAAGGGCCTCAACTTGGATATAACCTAAATGTCCCTGGAAGGATAAAATGGATAAAAGAGATGGGGTACTTATGTAGAGTGGAATATTACTCATCCAGAAATCAATGAAATAAGGCCAGTTGTAACAACTCTGGAGGAGTTACATACGATCATTCTAAGTGACATATGTCAGAAAGAAAAAGACACATATCATAAGATGTCACTTAAAGGTGGAATCAAAAATGGCTACACATGAAATAAATTACAAAACAGAAACATAGTCAAATATGTAGAAAATAGACATAAGGCTGCTAAATGGGAAAGGTGGGGAATGGTGAGGTATTATCCAGGAGGTTGAAATTAGCAAAGATACCATTCCAAGTACCAAATTGAATAACTGACAAGGCCTACACGGTACCTCAAAGAACTGCACTCAGCCCACTCAAGTCACTGGAAAATAATACATATGACTGGTAAGCATCTGAAAAAGAAGTTATTGTTGTCTCACAGTACATGAATCAAGTGGATGTACAGCAGCAAAAAACAGAGCTTTGAAAATCAGCTGTAATCAATATAAAAATAAATTTAAAACTATTTATAAAAACAGTGAGACAGACAAAAATTCTTACAACTTTTGTTGAAGGGCTACGATGTAACATGGATTGAACACATGTAGACCCACAGCAGGATGATTATATAAGGCTGGAAGCTATGCATGCTAAGAGATGTTAGAGAGGCTGGGTGAGGAAATGCAGACCTTTTAAAGTAATACTGCCTGGTACCCATTCCATGGGTCCCAAATCTGCAGGTTCAAGCGAATCTTCTGACAGCGAAAACATGCCTGGGAAACCGAGATGAATGTACACTGTGTGCTCAGGAAAGGTGTCTAAAATGCACCTCATTTTTGATATCCTGGTGCTGGGGTTCGCCATTCCAGCCACATTACTAACAATCTCCCCACTTGGAGAATCAGCACCTTTAACCTCCTGTTTCACACAGTTTGCAATTTGTGCAGAGGATAAATGGGAAGAGGGGGAACCAATGAGAGATTAGCTGTAGGACTTTTGACAGGCACATGTCACTCTAATTTCCCATTAGGAAGAAGAATTAACCAAAGGCTCAGCCTGCCTCCCCAGAACCAGAATAGGGCCAGAAGTAATCCAATGGTTTGGCGGCCAGCTCACAAAAAAAGCGAGTTGCAAAATGGAGCTCAGGAGCAGACAATTCAAAGACCTGCAAAGATATAAATGATAACCAACGTCCAAAAATATATTCAGGTAAGGTAACGAAGAGGATCTGAATGAGAGGCAGAATTGCAGGAAACAGATTTCAAAAGGTAGATTGTACTCACATTTAAAGCATATGAAAAGCAGCAGAATTTCTAAAATGATGTGGTTGGGCAAAAGGGTGTATGCGTTTTTTTCGTGAATATCTTCAGGAAAAAAACACATGCAGAATTTTTGCCCAACCAAGCAAGAGGGAAATGCAAATCCGCACAACAAAGAAGTCTCAATTTCCACTGCTCAGAAAGGCCATCCAAAAAATGTGTACAAACCAGAAATGCAGGAGAGGCCATGGAAAACAGGGAGCCTAGTCACGCTGATGGGTGGGGTATAAATATCCAAGAGCCACTCTGAAGAAGTGTATGCTGTTTTTAAAACATCTAAAATACAAAGCCCCGGAGCAAGGGTACTTCAACTCATGGACATATAACTTGGGAAGACTAAATGTCAATAAGACACAGGCACCCCAAAGTTTAGGGCTGCTCTGCATACAAGAACCTCAACTTTGGTACACCTAAAATATCCCAGGAAAAAGAGAAATGTATAAAGAACTTGTGGTAATTTTGTACAACGGAATATCACTCAGACGTGAAATCAATGTATATAAGGCCAGTAGCAGCATAAAGAGTGGATTTAGGTATGATGATTTTAAGGGAAATTAGTCACACAGAAAAAGAATCTTATCATAAGATATCACTTATAGAGGGAATGTCAATATCACAACACATGAACTGAATTAGGAAAGAGAACAGAGTCTCACATTTAGCAAAAATCTCTTATGCCTCCTTCAGGGGAAAGGAGAGGTGGGGTGATGCATAAAACCAGAGTTTGATATTAGCCCAGGTACCATTCCATAAACCAAATACAGAATAGACAAGACCTACACCTTCCTCAGTGAACGGGACTCAACACCCCTATGCCCCACAGAGGAATATATCTGACTACTAAGAATCTTAAAACCTATGTATTGATATGTCTCCGTAAGGGAATCAATTGTGTCTAGACTGGCATAAACACGTCAGTGAAAATCAGCTCAACCCCATTATAAAAATGAATTTCAAAAAACCCACAAAAAACAGCGAAATTCTTACAAAATTCCTTCAGGGTTTCTGATGAAACCTGGAATGACCCTATCTGCAAAGACAGCTGGATGAGACATAAGGCTGGACACTTGGGACTGAGAGGACTGGTGAGATTGAGAGGGAAAATGCAGACCTTTTAAAGTAGTAATGCATGCCACCATTCCATGTGTCCCAAATCTCCAGGTAGAAGGGTATATCACTACAATTATAACATGTATGGGAAACCTAGAAAATGGACACCCTGTGATGGTGAAAGGTTTCTAAAACTCTCCTAATTTTTCCTCTCCTTGTGCTCCACTTTGGCATTCCAACTGCTTTACTATCAATCTCCCAACTTAGGAGAGTCAGCCCCTATAACCTCCTGGTTCGCACAGTTTGCTAATTGTGCAGAGGATGAAAGGGAAGAGGGAGAACCAATCAGAGAGTACATGTAGGCATTTGGACGGGCACATGTCACTCTAAGTTCCCGGCAGGAAGAAGAATTAACCAAAGCCTCAACCACCCACAGTGAACCAATATAGCGACCCCTGGAACCAGTATAGGTCCTGAAGCAAAATTGTGGATTTGCGGCCAGCTCACAAAGATGGGATTTGAAAATTGGAGCTCAGGGGCACAGCAATTCACAAACCTGCAGACTTATAAAGGACTACTCTCTTCCAAAAATCTGTTGAGGGAAGGCAATGAAGCGGACTTGAAAATGAGGCAGAATTGCACAAAACATATTTCAAGAGGTAAATTGGAATCGCCTTTAAAGCACAGGAAAAGCATCCCAACTTGGACAGAGATGCACTTGGCCAAAAAGGGTGTATGCCTTTTCTCCTGAATATATTCAGAAGAAAACGCATACGCCCTTTTTGGCCAATCAAGCAAGCGCGCAATACAAATCCACACTACAAAGAATTGTCACTTACCACCGGTCAAAAGGGACATCCGAATATCTGTAAAAACCAGAAAGGCAAGAGAGAGATGGCAAGGGTATGAAGCAATGTGATCCCAATGGTCATGGAGGATTGTGATGACAAGCACATAGAGAATTGTGATGACAAGATTATGTACCATTTTGTTGACAAAGGCAAGGAGCATTATGATGAAAAGGTTCATGGAGCACTGTGATGACAAGCATCACGGAGCATTGTGATTACAGGGGTCATGGAGCATTGGGATGACAAGCGCATGGATCATTGTGATGACAATGGTCATGGAGCATTTTAATGACAAGAGTCCCGGATCATTGTGTTGTCAGGGTTCATGGAGCGTTGTGATGACAGTGGTCATGGAGCATTGTGATGACAGGGGTCATGGCGCATTGTGATGAGAAGGTCATGGAGCATTGGGCTGAAAATGTCCATGGAGTACTGTGATGACAGGGGTCATGGAGCATTGTGATGACAAGGTACTGGAGCACTGTGATGAGAAGACCATGGAGCCTTGTGATGACAAGTCTCATGGAGCATTCTGATGAAAAGTGCCATGGAGCATTGTGATTACAGGGGTCTTGGAGCATTGTGATGACAAGGGCATGGAACATTGGGATGAGAAGGCCATGGAGCGTTCTGATGACATGCATCATGGAGCTTTGTGATGACAAGGGCATGGAGCATTGTGATTACAGCAGTCTTGGAGCACTGTGATGAAAAGGGCATGGATCATTGTGATGAAAAAGGCATGGAGCCTTGTCATGACAGGGTTCAAGGAGCAAACTGACAACAAGTGTCAGGGAGCATTGTGATGACAAGGGTATTGAGTATTGTGATGACAAAGGTCATGGAGCATTGTGATGAGAAGACCATGGATTATTGTGATGACGAGCGTCATGGGGCGTTGTGATGATAAGTGTTATGGAACATATTGATCTCAAGGATTTGGAGCATTGTGATGACAGAGGTCATGGAGCATTTTGGTTTCATTGTGATGACAATAGCCTGAAGCATTATGATGATGGGCATGTTGCATTGTGATGACAGGGTTCATGGAGCATTGAGATGAAAAGGGGCATGGAGCATTGCGATTACAGGAGTCTTGGAGCATTGTGATGACAAAGGCATGGAACATCGTGAATGAGAAGGCCATGGAGCATTCTGTTGACATGCGTCATGGAGCTTTGTGATGACAAGGGCATGGAGCATTGTGATTACAGGGGTCTTGGAGCATTGTGATGACAAGGGTCAAGGAGCCTTGTGATGACAAGGCTGTGGAACATTGTGATGGCAGGGGTCATGGAGCATTGTTATGACAGGGGTAATGGAGCATTGTGATGACAAGGGCATGGAGCATTGGTCTGAAAAGTTTCATGGATTATTGTGATGAGAGGGGGCAAGGAGCATTGTGATGACAAGGGCATGGAACACTGTGATACATGGGTCATGGAGGATTGTAATGACAAGCGCATGGAGCATTGTGATAAGAATGGCATCGAGCATTGTGATGAAAAGCATCATGGAGCCTGTGATGGCAAGGGCATGGAACAATGTGATGAGAGGGCTCATGGAGCATTGTGATGACAATGGCATGCAGCATTGTGATGACAAGGGTCATTGAGCTTTGTGATGACAAAGGTCATGGAGCATTTTGATGACAAGGGTGTGGTGCATTCTGTTGTGAATGGCAGGGAGCATTGTGATGACAGGGGTTATGGAACATTGTGATGTCAGGGGAATGGAGCATTGTGATGATAAAGGCATGTAGCATTGTTGTGACAAGGGTCATGGAATATTGTGATGACAGGGGTGAGGGAGTATTGTGTTGACTAGTGATGGAACATTGTGATATCAGTGGTGAGAGAGCATTTTGATGCGAAGTGCATGGAGCAGTGTGATGACAAGGTTTATGGAGCATTGTGATGACAAAGATGTGGAGCATTGTGATGACAAGCACATGGCACATTGTGATGCCATGGGTCATGGAGTATTGTGCTAACAAAGGCATTGAGCACTGGGAGGACAAGGGTCACCGAGCATTGTGATGAAATGTTCATGGAGCGCTGTGGTGACAAAGGTCACAGAGCCTTGTGATGACGAGGGCATGGACCATTGTGATGACAAAGGTCATGAAGCATTGTGATGACTGGAGTCACGGAGCATTGTGATGACAGGGGTCATAGAGGATTGTGATGAAAGGGCATGGAGCATTGTGATGACAGGGGCATGTTGCATTGGTTTGACAAGTTTCAGGGATTATTGTGATGACAGTGGGCATGGCGCATTGTGATGACAAGGGCATGGAGCATTGTGATGAGAAGGTCATGGAGTATTGTGAAGAAGGGTGTCAGGGAGCATTGTGATGACATATGTCATGGTCCATTGCGATGACAATGGAATGGAGCATTGTGATGCCAAGTGTCATGGAGGATTGTGACGACAAAGGTAATGGAGCATTTTGATGACAAGGGCTTGGAGCATTGTGATGACAAGGGTCATGGAGCATTGTGATAACAAGGGCCATTGAGAATTTTGATGACATGTTCATGAAGCATTGTGATGACAATCACATGGAGCTTGCTGTGACAGGGATCATGGAGCATTGCGATGACAAGTGCATAGAGAATTGTGATGACAAAGCATGTAACACTGTGATGAAAAGCATCATGGAGCACAGTGATGCCAAGAACGTGGAGAATTGTGATGACAGGGGACATGGAGCATTGTGATGACCAGGGCATGGAGTATTGTGATGGCAAGACCGTGGAGCATTGTGATTAGAAGACCATGGATAATTGTGATGATGAGCGTCATGGAGCACTGTAATGACAAGGGGTATGGAACATTGTGATAACAGGGGTCATGGAGCATTGTGATGACAAGTTTCATGGAGCATTCTGATTACAAGCTTGTGGAGTATTTTGATGACAATGACATGGAGCATTTTGATGAAAATGGCATGGGGAATTGTGATGAAAAAGACATGGAGCCTTTTCATGACAGTTTTCAGGGAGCATTCTGACGACAAGTGTCAGGGAGCATTGTGATGACAAAGGTCATGGAGAATTGTGATGACAAGGGCATGGAGTATTGTGATGACAAGCACATGGAGCTTGCTATGACTGGGTCATGGAGCATTGCGATGACAAGTGCATAGAGAATTGTGATGACAAAGCATGTAACACTGTGATGAGAAGTGTCATGGAGCATAGTGATGCCAAGATCGTGGACAATTGTGATGACAGGGGACATGGAGCATTGTGATGACCAGGTCATGGAGCATTGCGATGGCAAGATCGTGGAGCATTGTGATGAGAAGACCATGGATAATTGTGATGACGAGGGTCATGGAGCACTGTAATGACAAGGGGTATAGAGCATTGTGATGACAGTGGTCTTGGAGCATTGTGATGACCGGGGACATGGAGCATTGTGATGCCCAAGGCATGGAGCACTGTGATGGCAAGACCGTGGAGCATTGTGATGAGAAGACCATGGATAATTGTGATGAGGAGCGTCATGGAGCACTGTAATGACAAGTGGTATGGAGCCTTGTGATGACAGGGGTCATGGAACATTGTTATGACAGTGGTCATGGAGCATTGTGATGACAAGGGTCATGGAGCATTTTGATGACAAGGGCGTGGAGCATTGTGATGAGAAGACCATGGACAATTGTGATTACGAGTGTCATGGAGCACTGTAATGACAAGCAGTATGGAGCATTGTGATGACAGGGGTCATGGAGCATTGTGATGACTGGGGACATGGAGCATTGTGATGACCAGGGCATGGAGCATTGTGATGGCAAGACCGTGGAGCACTGTGATGAGAAGACCATGGATAATTGTGATGACGAACATCATGGAGCACTGTAATGACAAGGGGCATGGAGCATTGTGATGACAGGTGTCATGGAGCATTGTGATGACAGGGGTCATGGATCATTGAGATGACAAGGGTCTCGGAGCATTCTGATGACAAGCTTGTGGAGTATTGTGATGACAATGGCATGAAGCATTGTGATGAAAAGGGCATGGATCATTGTGATGAAAAAGGCATGGAGACTTGTCATGACAGGGTTCAATGAGCATACTGATGACAAGTGTCAGGGAGCATTGTGATGACAAGTGTATTGAGAATTGTGATGACAAAGGTCATGGAGCATTGTGATGAGAAGTCCATGGATAATTGTGATGACCAGCGTCATGGGGCGTTGTGATGACAAGTGTTATGGAACATTGTGATCACAAGGGTTTGGAGCATTGTGATGAGAGAGGTCATGGAGAAATTTGATTTCATTGTGATGACAATAGCATGAAGCATTATGATGATGGGCATGGTGCATTGTGATGACAGGGTTCATGGAGCATTGAGATGAAAAGAGGCATGGATCATTGTAATAACAAGGGTCTTGGAGCATTGTGATGACAAGGGCATGGAGTATTGTGATGAGAAGGCCATGGAGCATTCTGATGACATGCGTCAGGGAGCTTTGTGATGACATGGGCATGGAGCATTGTGATTACAGGGGTCTTGGAGCATTGTGATGACAAGGGTCATGGAGTCTTGTGATGACAAGGCCGTAGAACATTGTGATGGCAGGTGTCATGGAGCATTGTTATGACAGGTGTAATGGAGCATTGTGATGACAAGGGCATGGAGCATTGGTCTGAAAAGTTTCATGGATTATTGTGATGAGAGTGAGCATGGAGCATTGTGATGACAAGGGCACGGAACACAGTGATACATGTGTCATGGAGGATTGCAATGACAAGGGCATGGAGCATTGTGATGACAAGCGTCATGGAGCTTTGTGATGACAACGGCATGGAGCAATGTGATGAGAGGTTTCATGGAGCTTTGTGATGACAATGGCATGGAGCATTGGGATTCCAAGCGTCATGGAGCTTTGTGATGACATAGGCCATGGAGCATTTTGATGACAAGAGCGTGGTGCATTGTGATGAGAAGGGCAGGGAGAATTGTGATGACAGGGTCATGGAGCAATTGGATGAAAAGGGTCATGGAACATTTTGATGACAGTGTTTATGGAACATTGTGATGTTAGGGGTCATGGAGCATTGTGATGAAAAGGGTCATGGAGCATTGTGATGACAGGGGTTATGGAACATTGTGATGTCAGGGGTCATGGAGCATTGTGATGATAAGAGCATGTAGCATTGTTGTGACAAGGGTCATGGAACATTAGGATGACAGGGTTGAGGGAGTATTGTGTTGACTAGTGATGGAACATTGTGATATCAGTGGTGAGAGAGCATTTTGATGAGAGGTGCATGGAGCATTGTGATGACAAGGCTGTGGAGCATTGTGATGAGAAACGCAGGGCACATTGTGATGACATTGGTCAGGGAACATTGTGCTGACAAACGCATGGAACATTGTGTGGACAAGGTTTATGGAGCATTGTGATGACAACGATGTGGAGCATTGTGATGACAAGCGCATGGCACATTTGATGCCATGTGTCATGGAGGAATGTGCTGACAAAGGCATGGAGCATTGTGATGACAAGGGTCACCGAGCATTGTGATGAAATGTACATGGAGTGTTGTGGTCACAAAGGTCACAGAGCCTTGTGATGACGAGGGCATGGACCATTGTGATGACAAAGGTCATGAAGCATTGTGATGACTGGAGTCACGGAGCATTGTGATGACAGGGGTCATAGAGCATTGTGATGAAAGGGCATGGAGCATTGTGATGACAGGGTCATGGAGCATTTTTCTGAAAAGTTTCATGGATTATTGTGATGACAGTGGGCATGGTGCATTGTGATGACAAGGGCATGGAGCATTGTGATGAGAAGGTCATGGAGTATTGTGAAGAAGGGTGTCAGGGAGCATTGTGATGACATATGTCATGGTCTATTGCAATGACAATGGAATGTAGCATTGTGATGCCAAGTGTCATGGAGGATTGTGATGACAAACGTAATGGAGCATTTTGATGACAAGGGCTTGGATCATTGTGATGACAAGGGTCATGGCGCATTGTGATAACAAGGGCCATTGAGAATTTTGATGACATGTTCATGAAGCATTGTGATGACAATCACATGGAGCTTGCTATGACAGGGGTCATGGAGCATTGCGATGACAAGTGCATAGAGAATTGTGATGACAAAACATGTAACACTGTGATGAGAAGTATCATGGAGCATAGTGATGCCAAGAACGTGGAGAATTGTGATGACAGGGGACATGGAGCATTGTGATGACCAGTGCATGGAGCATTGTGATGGCAAGACCGTGGAGCACTGTGATGAGAAGACCATGGATAATTGTGATGACGAGCGTCATGGAGCACTGTAATGACAAGGGGTATAGAGCATTGTGATGACAGTGGTCATGGAGCATTGTGATGACCGGGGACATGGAGCATTGTGATGACTGGGGACATGGAGCATTGTGATGACCAGGGCATGGAGCCTTGTGATGGCAAGGTCGTGGAGCACTGTGATGAGATGATCATGGATAATTGTGATGACAGTGGTCATGGAGCATTGTGATGACCGGCGACATGGCGCATTGTGATGCCCAAGGCATGGAGCACTGTGATGGCAAGACGGTGGAGCATTGTGATGAGAAGACCATGGATAATTGTGATGAGGAGCGTCATGGAGCACTGTAATGACAAGTGGTATGGAGCCTTGTGATGACAGGGGTCATGGAGCATTGTTATGACAGTGGTCATGGAACATTGTGATGACAAGGGTCATGGAGCATTTTGATGACAAGGTCGTGGAGGATTGTGATGAGAAGACCATGGACAATTGTGATTACGAGTGTCATGGAGCACTGTAATGACAAGCAGTATGGAGCATTGTGATGACAGGGGTCATGGAGCATTGTGATGACTGGGGACATGGAGCATTGTGATGACCAGGGCATGGAGCATTGTGATGGCAAGACCGTGGAGCACTGTGATGAGAAGACCATGGATAATTGTGATGACGAACATCATGGAGCACTGTAATGACAAGGGGCATGGAGCATTGTGATGACAGGTGTCTTGGAGCATTGTGATGACAGGGGTCATGGATCATTGAGATGAAAAGTGTCACGGAGCATTCTGATGACAAGCTTGTGGAGTATTGTGATGACAATGGCATGGAGCATTGTGATGAAAAGGGCATGGATCATTGTGATGAAAAAGGCATGGAGACTTGTCATGACAGGGTTCAATGAGCATACTGATGACAAGTGTCAGGGAGCATTGTGATGACAAGTGTATTGAGAATTGTGATGACAAAGGTCATGGAGCATTGTGATGAGAAGTCCATGGATAATTGTGATGACCAGCGTCATGGGGCGTTGTGATGACAAGTGTTATGGAACATTGTGTTCACAAGGGTTTGGAGCATTGTGATGAGAGAGGTCATGGAGAATTTTGATTTCATTGTGATGACAATAGCATGAAGCATTATGATGATGGGCATGGTGCATTGTGATGACAGGGTTCATGGAGCATTGAGATGCAAAGAGGCATGGATCATTGTAATAACAAGGGTCTTGGAGCATTGTGATGACAAGGGCATGGAGTATTGTGATGAGAAGGCCATGGAGCATTTTGATGACATGCGTCAGGGAGATTTGTGATGACATGGGCATGGAGCATTGTGATTACAGGGGTCTTGGAGCATTGTGATGACAACGGCCATGGAGTCTTGTGATGACAAGGCCGTAGAACATTGTGATGGCAGGGGTCATGGAGCACTGTTATGACAGGTGTAATGGAGCATTGTGATGACAAGGGCATGGAGCATTGGTCTGAAAAGTTTCATGGATTATTGTGATGAGAGTGAGCATGGAGCATTGTGATGACAAGGGCACGGAACACAGTGATACATGTGTCATGGAGGATTGCAATGACAAGGGCATGGAGCATTGTGATGACAAGCGTCATGGAGCTTTGTGATGACAACGGCATGGAGCAATGTGATGAGAGGTTTCATGGAGCTTTGTGATGAGAATGGCATGGAGCATTGTGATTCCAAGGGTTATGGAGCTTTGTGATGACATAGGCCATGGAGCATTTTGATGACAAGGGCGTGGTGCATTGTGATGAGAAGGGCAGGGAGCTTTGTGATGACACGGTCATGGAGCAATTGGATGAAAAGGGTCATGGAACATTTTGATGACAGTGTTTATGGAACATTGTGATGTTAGGGGTCATGGAGCATTGTGATGAAAAGGGTCATGGAGCATTGTGATGACAGGGGTTATGGAACATTGTGATGTCAGGGGTCATGGAGCATTGTGATGATAAGAGCATGTAGCATTGTTGTGACAAGGGTCATGGAACATTGGGATGACAGGGTGGAGGGAGTATTGTGTTGACTAGTGATGGAACATTGTGATATCAGTGGTGAGAGAGCATTTTGATGAGAGGTGCATGGAGCATTGTGATGACAAGGCTGTGGAGCATTGTGATGAGAAACGCAGGGCACATTGTGATGACATGGGTCATGGATCATTGTGCTGACAAACGCATGGAGCATTGTGATGACAAGGTTTGTGGAGCATTGTGATGACAACGATGTGGAGCATTGTGATGACAAGCGCATGGCACATTTGATGCCATGTGTCATGGAGTAATGTGCTGACAAAGGCATGGAGCATTGTGATGACAAGGGTCACCGAGCATTGTGATGAAATGTTCATGGAGAGTTGTGGTCACAAAGGTCACAGAGTCTTGTGATGACGAGGGCATGGACCATTGTGATGAAAAAGGTCATGAAGCATTGTGATAACTGGAGTCACGGAGAATTGTGATGACAGGGGTCATAGAGCATTGTGATGAAAGGGCATGGAGCCTTGTGATGACAGGGTCATGGAGCATTTTTCTGACAAGTTTCATGGATTATTGTGATGACAGTGGGCATGGCGCATTGTGATGACAAGGGCATGGAGCATTGTGATGAGAAGATCATGGAGTATTGTGAAAAAGGGTGTCAGGGAGCATTCTGATGACATATGTCATGGTCTATTGCAATGACAATGGAATGTAGCATTGTGATGCCAAGTGTCATGGAGGATTGTGATGACAAAGGTAATGGAACATTTTGATGACAAGGGCTTGGAGCATTGTGATGACAAGGGTCATGGCGCATTGTGATAACAAGGGCCATTGAGAATTTTGGTGACATGTTCATGAAGCATTGTGATGACAATCACATGGAGCTTGCTATGACAGGGGTCATGGAGCATTACGATGACAAGTGCATAGAGAATTGTGATGACAAAACATGGAACACTGTGATGAGAAGTATCATGGTGCATAGTGATGCCAAGAACGTGGAGAATTGTGATGACAGGGGACATGGAGCATTGTGATGACCAGGGCATGGAGCATTGTGATGGCAAGATCGTGGAGCATTGTGATGAGAAGACCATGGATAATTTTGATGACGAGCGTCATGGAGCACTGTAATGACAAGGGGTATGGAGCATTGTGATGACAGGGGTCATGGAGCATTGTGATGACTGGGGACATGGAGCATCGTGATGACCAAGGCATGGAGCATTGTGATGGCAAGACCGTGGAGCATTGTGATGAGAAGACCATGGATAATTGTGATGACGAGCGTCATGGAACACTGTAATGACAAGGGGTATGGAGCATTGTGATGACAGGGGTCATGGAGCATTCTGAAGACAATGATCAGGGAGCATTCTGATGACAAGCTTGTGGAGTATTGTGATGACAATGACCTGGAGCGTTGTGATGAAAAGGGCATGGAGCATTCTGATGAAAAAGGCATGGAGCCTTTTCATGACAGTGTTCAAGGAGTATTCTGACGACAAGTGTCAGGGAGCATTGTGATGACAAGTGTATTGAAAATTGTGATGACAAACGTCATGGAGCATTGTGACGACAAGTGCATGGAGTATTGTCATGACAGTCATCATGGAGTGTTGTGATGACAAGTGTTATGGAACATTGTGATCACAAGGGGTTGGAGCATTGTGATGACAGAGGTCATGGACCATTTTGATTTCAAGGAGCATGGAGCATTGTGATGACAAGGGCATGGAGCAATGTGATCCCAAGATTCATGGAGGATTGTGATGAAAATGGTAATGGAGTATTGTGATGACAAGCTCATGGAGCATTGTGATGACAAGGTCATGTAGGATTTTGATGACACAGGCATGGAGAATTGTGATGTTAAGGGTCATGGAGCACTGTGATGATAAGCGTCACGGAGCATTGTGATTACAGGGCTCATGGAGCATTGGGATGACAAGGGCATGGATCATTGTGATGACAAGTGTCATGGAGCATTGGGCTGAAAATGTTCATGGAGCATTGTGATGACAAGGGAATGGAGCATTGTGATGACAAGAGTCCCGGATCAGTGTGTTGTCAGGGGTCATGGAGTGTTGTGATGACAGTGGTCATGGAGGACTGTGATGATATGGGTCATGGAGCATTGTGATGAGAAGGTCATGAAGCATTGGGCTGAAAATGTTCATGGAGTATTGTGATGACAGGGGTCATGGAGCATTGTAATGAGAAGGGAATTGAGCACTGTGATGACAAGGTCCTGGAGCATTGTGATGGGAAGTCCATGGAGCCTTGTGATGACAATTCTCATGGAACATTCTGATGAAAAGGAGCATGGAGCATTGTGATTACAGGGGTCTTGGATCATTGTGATGACAAGGGCATGGAGCATTGTGATGAGAAGGCCATGGAGCATTCTGATGACATGCGTCATGGAGCTTTGTGCAGACAAGGGCATGGAGCATTGTGATGAAAATGGCATGGATCATTTTTATGAAAATGGCATGGAGCCTTGTCATGACAGGGTTCTAGGAGCATACTGACGACAAGTGTCACGGAGCATTGTGATGACAAGTGTATTGAGCATTGTGATGACAAAGTTCATGGAGCATTGTGATGAGAAGACCATGGATAATTGTGATGATGAGCGTCATGGGGTGTTCTGATGATAAGTTTTATGGAACATTGTGATCACAAGGGTTTGGAGCATTGTGATGACAGAGGTCATGGGGCATTTTGATTTCATTGTGATGACAATAGCCTGAAGCATTATGGTGATGGGCATGGTGCATTGTGATGACAGCGTTCATGGAGCATTGAGATGAAAAGGGGCATGGAGCATTGTGATTACAGGGGTCTTGGAGCATTGTGATGACATGGGCAAGGAGCATTGTGATGAGAAGGCCATGGAGCATTCTGATGACATGCGTCATTGAGCTTTGTGATGACAAGGGCATGGAGCATTGTGATTACAGGGGTCTTGGAGCATTGTGATGACAAGGGTCATGGAGCCTTGTGATGACAATGGTGTGGAACATTGTGATGGCAGGGGTCATGGAGCATTGTTATGACAGGGGTAATGGAGCATTGTGATGAGAAGGGCATGGAGCATTGGTCTGAAAAGTTTCATGGATTATTGTGATGAGAGTGGGCACGGAGCATTGTGATGACAAGGTCACGGAACACTGTGATCCATGGGTCATGGAGGATTGTAATGACAAGGGCATGGAGCATTGTGATGAGAAGGGCATTGAACATTGTTTTGACAAGCGTCATGGAGCTTTGTGATGACAAGGGCATGGAACAATGTGATGAGAGGGTTCATGGAACATTGTGATTCCAAGGGTTATGGAGCTTTGTGATGACAAAAGTCATGGAGCATTTTGATGTCAAGGGCGTGGTGCATTGTGATGAGAAGGGCAGGGAGCATTTTGATGACAGGGTCATGCAGCAATTTGATGAAAAGTGTAATGGAACATTTTGATGACAGGGGTTATAGAACACTGTGATGTCAGGGGTCATGGAGCTTTGGGATGAAAAGGGTCATGGAGCATTTTGATGACAGGGGTTATGGAACATTTTGATGTCAGGGGTCATGGAACATTGTGATGATAAGGGGATGTAGCATTGTGATGACAGGGGTCATGGAACATTGTGATTACAGGGGTGAGGGAGTATTGTGATGACTAGTGATGGAACATTGTGATGTCTCTGTTGAGAGAGCATTTTGATGAGAAGTGCATGGAGCATTGTGATTACAAGGTTTATGGAGCATTACGATGACAAGGTTGTGGACCGTTGTGATGAAAATCACGTGGCACATTGTGATGACAAGGGTCATGGAGCATTGTTCTGACAAAGGCTTGGAGCATTGTGATGACAAGGGTCACGGAGCATTGTGATGAAAAGTTCATGGAGTATTGTGGTTACAAAGGTCACAGAGCCTTGTGATGATGTGGGCATGGACCACTGTGATGACAAATGTTATGAAGCATTGTGATGACTGGAGTCACAGAACATTGTGATGACAGTGGTCATGGAGCATTGTGATGACAAGGGCATGGAGCATTGTGATGACAGGGGCATGGAGCATTGGTCTGACAAGTTTAATAGATTATTGTGATGACAGTGGGCATGGGGCATTGTGATGACAAGGGCATGGGGCATTGTGATGAGAAGGTCATGGAGTATTGTGAAGACAGGTGTCAGGGAGCATTGTGATGACATATGTCATGGTCCCTTGCGATGACAATGGCATGGAGCATTGTGATGTCAAATGTAATGGAGGATTGTGATGACAAATATAATGGAGCATTGTGATGACTAGGGCTTGGAGCATTATGATGACAAGGGCCATTGATAATTTTCATGACAAGGTCGTGAAGCATTGTGATGACAAGGTTCTGGAGCATTGTGATGAGAAACCCATGGAGCCTTGTGAGACAAGTCTCATGGAGCATACTGATGAAAAGGGGCATGGAGCATTGTGATTAGAGTGTCTTGGAAAATTGTGATGACAAGGGCATGGAGCATTGTGATGAGAAGGCCAAGGAGCAGTCTGATGACATGCGTCATTGAGCTTTGTGATGACAAGGGCATGGAGCATTGTAATTACAGGTGTCTTGGAGCACTGTGATGAAAAAGGCATGGATCATTGTGATGAAAAAGGCATGGAGCCTTGTCATGACAGGGTTCAAGGAACTTACAGAGAACAAGTGTCTGGGAGCATTTTGATGACAGGTGTATTGAGCATTGTGATGACAAAGGTCATGGAGCATTGTGATGAGAAGACCATAGATAATTGTGATGACGAGCGTCATGGGGAATTGTGATGGCAAGTGTTATGGAATATTGTGATCACAAGGGTTTGGAGCAGTGTTATGACAGAGGTCATGGAGCATTTTGATTTCATTGTGATGACAATAGCCTGAAGCATTATGATGATGGGCATGGTGCATTGTGATGACAGGGTTCATGGATCATTGAGATAAAAAGGGACATGGAGCATTGTGATTACAGGGGTCTTGGAGCATTGTGATGAGAAGGATCATGGAGCCTTGTGATGACAAGTCCATGGAACATCGTGATGGCAGGGGTCATGGAGCATTGTTATGACAGGTGTAATGGAGCATTGTGATGACAAGGGCATGGAACATTTGTCTGAAAAGTTTCATGGATTATTGTGATGAGAGTGGGCATGGAGCATTGTGATGACAAGGGCACGGAACACAGTGATACATGGGTCATGGAGGATTGTAATGACAAGGGCATGGAGCATTGTGATGAGAAGGGCATCGAGCAGTGTGATGACAAGCACCATGGAGCTTTTTGATGACAATTGCATGGAACAATGTGATGAGAGGTTTCATGGAGTATTGTGATGACAATGGCATGGAGCATTGTGATGCCAAGGGTCATGGAGCTTTGTGATGACAAAGGTCATGGAGCATTTTGATGACAAGGGCGTGGTGCATTGTGATGAGAAGGGTAGGGAGCATTGTGATGACATTGTCATGGACCAATTTGATGAAAAGGGTCATGGAACATTTTGATGAGAGGCGTTATGTAACATTGTGATGTCAGGGGCCATGGAGCATTTTGATGAAACGGGTCATGGAGCATTTTGATGACAGGGGTTATGGAACATTGTGATGTCAGGGATCATCGAACATTGTGATGATAAGTGCATGTAGCATTGTGATGACAGGAGTCATGGAACATTGTGATGACAGGGTTGAGGGAGTATTGTGATGAATAGTGATGTAACATTGTGATATCAGTGGTGAGAGAGCATTTTGATTTGAAGTGTATGGAGCATTGTGATGACAAGGTTTATGGAGCATTGTGATGACAAGATTGTGGAGCACTGTGACGACAAGCGCATGGTGCATTGTGATGACATGGGTAATGGAGCATTGTGCTGACAAGCGCATGGAGCATTGTGATGACAAGGGTCATGGAGCATTGTGCAGAGAAAGGCATAGAGCATTGTGATGACAAGGGTCAAAGAGCACTGTGATGAAAAGTTCATGAAGCATTGTGGTTAAAAAGGTCACAGAGACTGTTGATGACAAGGGCATGGACCATGGTGATGACAAATGTCATGAAGCCTTGTGATGACTGGAGTCACGGAGCATTGTGATGACAGGGGTCACGGAGCATTGTGATAACAATGTCATGGGGCATTGTGATGACAAGGGCATGGAGCATTGGTCTAATAAGTTTCATGGCTTATTGCGATGACAGTTGGAATGGCGCATTGTGATGACAAGGGCATGGAGCATTGTGATGACCAGGTCATTCATTATTGTGAAGACAGGTGTCAGGGAGCATTGTGATGACATATGTAATGGCCCATTGTGATGACAATGCCATGGAGCATTGTGATGCCAAGTGTCATGGAGGATTCTGATGACAAAGGTAATGGAGCATTGTGATGACAATGGCTTGGAGCATTGTGATGACAAGGGTCAGGGAGCATTGTGCTGACAAGTGCATGGAAAATTGTGATGACAAGGGACATGGAGCATTCTGATGACAAGCTTGTGGAGTATTTTGATGACAATGGCATGGAGCATTGGGATGAAAACGGCATGGTGCATTTTGATGAAAAAGGCATGGAGCCTTTTTGTGACAGGGTTCAAGGAGCATTCTGATGACAAGTGTCAGGGAGCACTGTGTTGACAAGTGTATCGAGAATTGTGATGACAAAGGCCATGGAGCATTGTGATGAAAAGGGCATGGAGTATTGTGATGACAGGCATCATGGAGCATTGTGATGACAAGTGTTATGGAACATTGTGATCACAAGGGTTTGGAGCATTGTGATGACAGAGGTCATGGATCATTTTGATTTCAAGGAGCATGGAGCATTGTGATGACAAGGGCATGGAGCAATGTGATCCCAAGGTTCATGGAGGATTGTGATGGCAATGGTAATGGAGTATTGTGATGACAAGTGCATAGAACATTGTAATGACAAGGTCATGTAGCATTTTGCTGACAAAGGCATGGAGCATTGTGATGACAGGTGTCATGGAGCACTGTGATGACAAGCGTCATGGAGCATTGTGATTACAGGGGTCATGGAACATTGGGATGACAAGGGCATGCATCATTGTGATGACAAGTGTCATGGAGAATTGGGCTGAAAATGTTCATGGAGTATTGTGATGACAGGGGTCATGGAGCATTGTGATAACTAGGGAATGGAGCATTGTGATGACAAGAGTCCCGGATCATTGTGTTGTCAGGTGATATTGAGCGTTGTCATGACTGTGGTCATGGAGCATTGTGATGTTATTGGTCATGGAGCATTGTGATGAGAAGGTCATGGAGCATTGGGCTGAAAATGTTCACGGAGTATTGTGATGACAGGGGTCATGGAGCATTGTGATGATAAGGGAATGGAGCATTTTGATGACAATGTCCTGGAGCATTGTGATGAGAAGACCATGGAGCCTTGTGATGACAAGTCTCATGGAGCATTCTGATGAAAAGGGGCATGGACCATTGTGATTACAGGGGTCTTGGAGCATTGTAATGACAAGGGCATGGAGCATTGTGATGAGAAGGCCATGGAGCATTCTGATGACATGCATCATGGAGCTTTGTGATGACAAGGGCATGGAGCATTGTGATTACAGGGGTCTTGGAGCATTGTAATGAAAATGGCATGGATCATTGTCATGAAAAAGGCATGGAGCCTTGTCATGAAAGGGTTCAGGGAGCATACTGATGGCAAGAGTCAGGGAGCATTGTGATGACATGTGTATTGCACATTGTGATGACAAATGTCATGAGGCATTGTGATGAGAAGTCCATGGATAATTGTGATGACTAGCGTCATGGGGTATTGTGATGACAAGTGTTATGGAACATTGTGATCACAAGGGTTTGGAGCATTGTGATGACAGAGGTCATAGAGCATTTTGATTTCATTGTGATGACAAGAGCATGAAGCATTATGATGATGGGCTTGGTGCATTGTGATGACAGGGTTCATGGAGCATTGTGATGAAAGGTGGCATGGAGCTTTGGTCTGACAAGTTTCATGGATTATTTTGATGACAGTGGGCATGGCACATTGTGATGACAAGGGCATGGAGCATTGTGATGACAAGGTCATGGAGTATTGTGAAGCCAGGTGTCAGGGAGCATTGTGATGACATATGTCATGTTCCATTGTGATGACAATAGCACAGAGCATTGTGATGCCAAGTGTCATGGAGGATTGTTGTGACAAAGGTAAAGGAGCATTGTGATGATAAGCGCATGGAGCATTGAGATGACAAGGGCCATTGATAATTTTAATGTCCATGTCCTGAAACATTGTGATGACAAGCGCATGGAGCTTCCTATGACAGGGGTCATGGAGCATTGCGATGAAAAGTGCATGGAGTATTGTTATGACTAGAGCATATAACATTGTGATGAGAAGTGCCATGGAGCATTGTGATGACAAGGACGTGGAGAATTGTGAGGACAAGGGACATTGAGCTTTGAGATGACCAGGGCATGGAGCATTGTGATGGCAAAACCGTGGAGCATTGTGATGAGAAGACCATGGGTAATTGTGATGACGAGCATCATGGAGCACTGTAATGACAAGGGGCATGAAGCATTGTGATGACAGGTTTCAGGGAGCATTGTGATGACAGGGGTCATGGAGCATTGTGATGACAAGGGCATGGAGCATTGTGATGACAAGGGTACGGAACATTGTGATGAAAAGTGCCATTGAGAATTTTGATGATAAAGTCGTGAAGCATTGTGATGACAAACACTTGGAGCTTGCTATGACAGGGGTCATGGAACATTGCAATGACAAGTGCATGGAGAATTGTGATGAAACGAGCATGTAACTTTGTGATGAGAAGTGTCATGTAGCATTGTGATGACAAGTACGTGGAGAATTGTTATGACAAGGGACATGGAGCATTGTGATAACCAGGGAATGGAGCATTGTGTTGACAGGGGTCATGGAGCATTATTATGACAAGGGCCATGGTGCATTCTGATATAAGATATCACTTATGAAGGGAATGTAAACCTGGCTACATATGAACTGAATTAGGAAAGAGAACAGAGTCTCAGATTTAGAAAACACTCTTATGCTTGCTTAAGGGGGAAGGAGAGGTGGGGAGACACACAAAACCAGAGTTTGATATTAACACAGGTACCGTTCCATAATCCAAATACAGAAGAGACAAGCCCGACTCCTTCCTCGGTGAATGGGACTCAACACCTCTATTCCCCACAGAGAAATATATCTGACTAGTAAGGATCTTAAAACCTATGTATTGATATGTCTCCATAAGGGAACCA
Organism: Hyperoodon ampullatus; assembly: GCF_949752795.1. Classification (NCBI taxonomy): domain Eukaryota; kingdom Metazoa; phylum Chordata; class Mammalia; order Artiodactyla; family Ziphiidae; genus Hyperoodon; species Hyperoodon ampullatus. Next base: position 1,449,185 of record NW_027641044.1, on the reverse strand, counting down.
AGTGTGTCTAGAATGACATAAACACGGCCGTGAGAATCAGCTCAAACCCACTATAAAAAGGAATTTCAAAACAAAACAAAGAAACAGTGAAATTCTTACACAACACCTTCAGGGGTTCTGATGAAACTTGGAATGACCCTATCTACAACAACAGCTGGATGTGGCATAAGGCTGTTCACCTGGGACTGAGAGGATTGGTGAGATTGGGTGAGAAAATGCAGACCATTTAAAGCAATAATGCCTGCCACTGATTCCATGGTTCCCAACTCTCCAGGTAGAAGGGAATATCACTACAGTTATAACATGTATGGGAAACCTAGAGAATGGACACCCTCTGATGGTGAAAGGTTTCTAAAACTCTACTAATTTTTTTTCCCTCCATGTGCTGCAGCTTGACATTCCAACTGCTTTAATATCAATCTCCCAACTTGGAGAGTCAGCCCCTATAACCTCCTGGCTGGCACAGTTGGCACATTGTGCAGAGGATATAAGGGAAGAGGGAGAACCAATGAGAGAGTAGCTGTAGGTATTTGGACGGCCACATGTCACTCTAATTTCCCGTCACGAAGAAGAATTAACCAAACTCTCAGCCTGCCCCACCCCCATAACTAGTATAGGTCCTGACGGAAAATTGTGGGTTTGCGGTCATCTCACAAAAACACAAGTTGAAAAATGGAGCTCAGGGGCACAGCAATTCACTAACTAGCAGAGTTATACAGGACTAATCTCTTCCAAAAATCTGTTGAGGAAAAGCCATGAGGCGGACTTGAAAATGAGGGAGATTTGCACGAAACAGATTTCCAGAAGTACATTGGAATCGCCTTTAAACACAGGAAAAGCATCACAACTTCGACAATTATGGAATTGTCCATAAAGGGTGCATGCGTTTTCTCCTGAATATATTCAGGAGAAAACGCATACACCCATTTTGGCCAACCAAGCAACCGCACAATGCAAATCTGCACTACAAAGAAGTATCACTTCCCACCAGTCAAAAGGGATATCCGTAAAATGTGTAAAAACCAGAAAGGCAAGAGGGGCTCTAGAGAACAGGGAGCCTTGTTATGCTGATGGGTGGGATGCAGATTGCCAACAGCCACTCTGGAGGAGTGCATTGCGTTCCCTAAAAGAATTAAACAACAGAGTTTCACAACCTAAGGCACTTCCAGTCATGGGAATATACCTTGGGGAAATTGAAAATCAATAAGACACAGCCAACCCAAAATATAGGGCAGCACTGCTTACAAGAACCTCGACTTCGGGACACCTTAAATATCCCAGTAAAGACAAAAATAGTAAAGAAATTGTGGTACATACGTACGATGGAATATCCCTCAGCCATGAAATCAATGTCATAAGGCCAGTAGCAGCATAATGAGTGGATTCATGTACGATGATTCTAACTGAAATAAGTCACACAGAAAAAGAAACTTATCATAAGATATCACTTATGAAGGTCTTGTAAACATGGATACACATGAACTGAATTAGGAAAGAGAAGAGTCTCACATTTAGAAAACACTCTTATGCCTGCTCAAGAGGAAAGGAGAGGTGGGGTGATGCATAAAACCAGAGTTTGATATTAGCACAGGTACGGTTGCATAATCCAAATACAAAATAGACAAGACCTACTCTTTCCTCACTGAACGGGGCTCAACACCCCTATTCCCCGCAGAGTAGTATATCTGACTAGTAAGAATCTTAAAACCTATGTATTGATATCTCTCCATAAGGTAACCAAGTGTGTCTAGAATGACATAAACACGGCAGAGAGAATCAGCTCAAACCCACTATAAAAATGAATTTCAAAAAAAAACAAATAAACAGTGAAATTCTTACACAATACCTTCAGGGGTTCTGATGAAACTTAGAATGACCCTATCTACAACGACAGCTGGATGTGGCATACGGCTGGTCACTTGGGACTGAGAGGATTGGTGAGATTGGGTGAGAAAATGCAGACCGTTTAAAGCAATAATACCTGGCACCCATTCTATGGGTCCCAACTCTCCAGGTAGAAGGGAATATCACTACAGTTATAACATGTATGGGAAACCTCGAGAATGGACACCATCTGATGGTGAAAGGTTTCTAAAACTCTACTAATTTTTTTCTCTCCTTGTGCACCAGTTTGACATTCCAACTGCTTTAGTATCAATCTCCCAAATTGGAGAGTCAGCACCTATAACCTCCTGGTTCGCACAGTTGGCACGTTGTGTAGAGGATATAAGGGAAGAGGGAGAAACAATTAGAGAGTAGCTGTAGGCATTTGGAAGGCCACATGTCACTCTAAATTCCCGTCACGAAGAAGAATTAACAAACTCTGAGCCAGCCCCCCCAATGTAACCAGTATAGGTCCTGAAGCAAAATTGTGGATTGGCAGTCAGCTCACAAAAACGCGAGTTGAAAAATGGAACTCAGGGGCACAGCAATTCACTAACTTGCAGAGTTATAAAGGACTACTCTCTTCCAAAAATCTGTTGAGAGAAAGCCATGAGGCTGCCTGGAAAATGAGGCAGAAGTGCACGAAACAGATTTCCAGAAGTACATTGGAATCGCATTTAAACACAGGAAAAGCATCACAACTTCGACAATTATGGAATTGTCCATAAAGGGCGCATGCGTTTTCTCCTGAATATATTCAGGAGAAAACGCATACACCCATTTTGGCGAACCAAGCAACCGCACAATGCAAATCTGCACTACAAAGAAGTATCACTTCCAACCGGTCAAAAGGGACATCCGTAAAATGTGTAAAAACAAGAAAGGCAAGACAGGATCTGGAGAACAGGGAGCCTTGTTATGCGGATGGGTGGGATGTAAATTGCCAACAGCCACTCTGGAGGAGTGCATTGTGTTCCCAAAAAGAAGTAAACAACAGTGCTTCACAACCTAAGGCACTTCCGGTCACGGGAATATACCTTGGGAAAATTGAAAATCAATAAGACACAGCCACCCCAAAATTTATGGCAGCACTGCTTACAAGAACCTCGACTTCGGGACACCTTATAAATACCAGGAAAGACAAAAATGGTAAAGAAATTGTGGTACATACGTATGATGGAATATCCCTCAGCCATGAAGTCAATGTCATAAGGCCAGTAGCAGCATAATGATGGGATTCATGTACGATGAATCTAACTGAAAAAATCACACAGAAAAATAAACTTATCATAAGATATCACTTATGACGGGTATATAAACATGGCTACACATGGAAGGAATTAGGAAAGGGAACAGAGTCTCATATTTAGAAAACACTCTTATGCATGCTTAAGGGGAAAGCAGAGGTGGGGTGATGAATAAAAGCAGAGTTTGATATTAGCACAGGTACGGTTCCATAATCCAAATACAGAATAGACAAGAGCTACTACTTCCTCTGTGAACGGGACTCAAAACCCCATATTTCCAGCAGAGGAATATATCTTACTAGTAAGAATCTTAAAACCTATGTATTGATATGTCTCCGTAAGGGAATCAAGTGTGTCTAGACTGGCATAAACATGGCAGCGAGAATCAGCTCAAACCCACTAGAAAAGGAAATTCAAAAACAAAACAAAAAACAGTGAAATTCTTTACAATTCCTTCAGGGTCTCTGATGAAACCTGGAATGACCCTATCTACAACGACAGCTGGATGTGGCATAAGGCAGGACACTTGGGACTGAGAGGGTTGGTGAGAGTGGGTGAGCAAATGCAGACCCTTTAAAACAATAATATGTGGAACCCATTCCATGGGTCTCAACTCTCCAGGTTGAAGGAACTATTACTAGAGCTATAACATGTACGGAAAACCTAGAGAATGGACACAATGTGAATACGAAAGGTTTCTAAAACTCAAAGAATAGTCCCTCTCCTGGTTCTCTGGTTTGACTTTCCAACTGCTTTATTATCAGTCTCCCAACTTGAAGAGACAGCCCCTTTAACCTGCTGCTTCGCACAGGTTGCCAATTTGGCAGAGGATGAAAGGGAAGAGGGAGAACCAATGAGAGAGTAGCTGTTAGGTATTTGGACGGGCACATGTCACTCTAATTTCCCGGTAGGAAGAAGAATTAACAAAAGTCTCAGCCCCCCACCGGGAACCAGTATAGGTCATGAACCAAAATTTTGGCTTGCGTTCAGCTCACAAAAAACGAGTTGAAAAATGAAGCTCAGGGGCACAGCAATTCACAAACTGGCCGAGTAATAAAGGACAACTATCGTCCAAAAATCTGTTGAGGGAAGGGAACGAGTCGAACTTGAAAGCGAGGCAGAATCGCAGGAAACAGATTTCAAGAGGTACGTTGGAAACGCATTTAAAGCACAGGAAGAGGGGCACAACTTCGACAATGATGCACTTGGCCAAAAAGGGCGTATGCGTTTTCTCCTGAATATATTCAGGAGAAAATGCATACGCCCTTTTTGGCCAAGCAAGCAAGCGGGCAATGCAAATCTGCACTACAAAGATGTATCACTTCCCAACGGTCAAAAGGGACATCCACAAAATGTGTAAAAACCAGAAAGGAAAGACAGGCCCTGGAGAACAGGGAGCCTTGTTATGCTGATGGGCGGGATGTAACTAGCCAACTGCCTCTCTGGAGAAGTGCATTGTGTTCCCTAAAACAAGTAAACAACAGAGCTACAGAGCCAAGGGCACTTCCAGTCTAGGGAATATACCTTGGGAAAACTGAAAATCGATAAGACGGAGCCATCCCAAAATTTAAGGCTGAACTGCTTACAAGGACCTCAACTTGGGTACACCTTAAATATCCCAGGAAATATAAAAATGGTTCAAAAAATTGTGGTACTTACGTACGATGGAATATCCCTCAGCCATGAAATCAATGTCATAAGACCAGTAGCAGCAAAATGGGTGGATTCAGGTACGATGATTCTAAGAGAAATAAGTCACACGGAAAAAGAAACTTATCATAAGATATCACTTATGAAGATCCTGTAAACATGGCTACACTTGAACTGAGTTAGGAAAGAGAACAGTGTCTCACATTTAGAAAACACTCTTATGCCTGCTTAAGGGTGAAGGAGAGGTGGGGTGATGCATAAAACCAGAGTTTGATATAAGCACAGGTACCGTTCCAAAAACCAACTATGGAATAGATAAGACCTACACCTCCCTCAGTGAAAGGGACTCAAAACCCCATATTTCCCGCAGAGGAATATATCTGACTAGTAAGAATCTTACAACCTATGTATTGATATGTCTCCATAAGGGAATCAAGTGTGTCTAGGCTGGAATAAACATGGCAGCGAGAGTCATCTCAAACCCACTATAAAAAGGAATTTCAAAAACAAAACAAAAAAACTGGGAAATTCTTTACAATTCCTTCAGGGTCTCTGATGAAACCTGGAATGACCCTATCTACAATGACAGCTGGATGTGGCATAAGGCTGGACACTTGGGACTGAGAGGATTGGTGAGATTGGGTGAGCAAATGCAGACCCTTTAAAGCAATAATGCATGGCACACATTCCATGGGTCCCAACTCTCCAGGTTGAAGGGAATATTACTACAGCTATAACATGTACGGGAAACCTAGAGAACGGACACACTGTGAATACGAAAGGTTTCTAAAACTCAACGAATAGTCCCTCTCCTGGTGCTCCGGTTTGACTTTACATCTGCTTTACTATCAACCTCCCAACTTGGAGAGACAGCCCCTTTAACCTCCTGGTTCGCACAGGTTGCCAATTTGGCAGAGGATGAAAGGGAAGAGGGAGAACCAATGAGAGAGTAGCTGTTAGGCATTTGGACGGGCACATATCACTGTAATTTCCCGGCAGGAAGAAGAATTAACCAAAGTCTCAGCCACCCACCGGGAACCAGCATAGGTCCTGAACCAAAATTTTGGACTTGCGGTCACCTCACCAAAAACGAGTTGAAAAATTTAGCTCAGGGGCACAGCAATTCAAAAACTGGCCGAGTTATAAAGGACAACTATCGTCCAAAAATCTGTTGAGGGAAGGCAACGAGGCGGACTTGAAAGCGAGGCAGAATCGCAGGAAACAGATTTCAAGAGGTACGTTGGAAACGCATTTAAAGCACAGGAAGAGGGGCACAACTTCGACAATGATGCACTTGGCCAAAAAGGGCGTATGCGTTTTCTCCTGAATATATTCAGGAGAAAATGCATACGCCCTTTTTGGCCAAGCAAGCAAGCGGGCAATGCAAATCTGCACTACAAAGACGTATCACTTCCCACCGGTCAAAAGGGACATCCACAAAATGTGTAAAAACCAGAAAGGAAAGACAGGCCCTGGAGAACAGGGAGCCTTTTTATGCTGATGGGCGGGATGTAAATTGCCAACTGCCTCTCTGGAGGAGTGCATTGTGTTCCCTAAAACAAGTAAACAACAGAGCTACAGAGCCAAGGGCACTTCCAGTCTAGGGAATATACCTTGGGAAAACTGAAAATCGATAAGACGGAGCCATCCCAAAATTTAAGGCTGAACTGCTTACAAGGACCTCAACTTGGGTACACCTTAAATATCCCAGGAAATATAAAAATGGTTCAAAAAATTGTGGTACCTACGTACGATGGAATATCCCTCAGCCATGAAATCAATATCATAAGACCAGTAGCAGCAAAATGGGTGGATTCAGGTACGATGATTTTAAGTGAAATAAGTCACACAGAAAAAGAAACTTATAATGAGATATCACTTATGAAGATCCTGTAAACATGGCTACACTTGAACTGAGTTAGGAAAGAGAACAGTGTCTCACATTTAGAAAACACTCTTATGCATGCTTAAGGGGGAAGGAGAGGTGGGGTGATGCATAAAACCAGAGTTTGATATAAGCACAGGTACCGTTCCAAAAACCAACTATGGAATAGACAAGACCTACACCTTCCTCAGTGAAAGGGGCTTGAGGCATCTGTGAGTAACTGTGAGCTGAGCCCCAGGCCAGCTGCTGCTGAACTTTTCCCACCCTTCCCAGGTAAAACACCTGAATATGTACAAGGGCTTGAAAGCTTAGAGGAAGGGCCGAGGAGCCACACCAGCGACAGCACGCAGGCCAACTTGTTGCCTGCAGGCCAGCGAGGATGGTCCTGTCCCTGGGCGCTCTTCTGGAAGCTTTCCATTGCCCTGCCTGAGATATCCCTCCTGTCCCTGACCCCACTGCTTTTTTCCTTCCTCACCTCTGTCCGGAGAGAAATTCCAACGGAAGGTGTGGGTGATACATCTTCTTGTTTACACGTGGCATCCTGGCAACTCCTGCAGAAGTCCAGCAGAGACCCACTCACACCGGGCCACCTACAAAGCCGTGGCCCCACACTCCCTCCCACCAGCACAGCCCCGAGACTGCTGACGAGTCAGAGAACATGGAGTCAGGCACAGCTTCAGGGGCTATTGCTGCCTGCAGCGCTGTTTATATTGACCTCAACCCAGGCACACCAGGGGAGGGCCGGCCGGCAGGGTCAGGCTACCCAGGTCAGCTAATCCTCAGCCCTCAGGGAATCACATTGTTGAAAATGGACCTCGCTAAGGCAGAATAGAAGCCAAGGAATAAAAGGACACAATGCCATTTGCAGCACCGTAGGTGTGTCTATAGGTAATCACGTGACTTGTAGTAAGTCAGAAAATGAAAGACACATATCATATCATATCTCTTATAGGTGTGACCAAAAAATGGATACCAGGGCAGATATTTCCACGGAGAAGGGCAATCACAGATTCATTAAACAAACTTATGGTTCAGCAATGGAAAGGTGTGAGGATTGGTTTCATTATGATATTGGGGTTAACAGACATATACAAACACAGGTGACATATATAATCACCAAAGACCTACAGAATACCAAGAGAAGACTACTCAACATTCTGTCATAAGGTACATGGGAAAAGGATCCCAGGAAGGACTGACATATGTATATGTGTAAAAGAACCACATCTTCCACACCTACAACAAGCCAAACATTGTAATCAAATTTGTTGTAATAAAAAATAAAAAAAATAAATTAAAAACACGAACAAGAAGTAGTGAGACAAACTTGAGGGGCTTTCTCCTGGCACATTCCATTCTAAATTCCAATCTAGAACACAACATCCATTGAGGCTCTGTTGCCCCAGTAACCAGATTTGGTAAGGGAGAACTGCTGCCACCTTGTGGCCGTTTCACACAACAGCAGCTTTAATCCCAGCGCTAATGGTCAGTTGATATTCAAAATCATTGCAGGCCTGTAAATGACACCTGCCCTGAAAACAAATCCTGGATTCATATATCGACCAAAAATTTCAAAGGACGTCCATATTTCAAAACGAGAGTTTAAAAAGGCATATTTTACACACATTAGTGTTCTGCTTCTTTTTCTTTCTTTCTTTTTTTGTTAAAAAAACGGGAATGGCAAAAAGCATCCCTCAGAATTGGCGAAAATATTTTCAAACGAATCAATGGACAAAGGTTTAATCTCCAATATATACAAAGAGCTCATGCAGCGTAATATTAAAAAAACAAACAACCCAATACAAAAATGGGCAGAAGATCTAAAGAGACGTTTCTTCAAAGAAGACACAGAGATGGCCAAGACGCACATGAAAAGCTGCTCAACATCACTAATTATTAGAGAAATGCAAATCGAAACTACAATGAGGTATCCCCTCACACCTGTTAGAATCGGCATCATCAGAAAATCTACAAACAACGAATTCTGGGGAGGGTGTGGACAAAAGGATCCCTCTTCCACTAGTGGTGGAAATGTAAATTGATACAGTCACGATGGAGAACAGTATGGAGTGTCCTTAAAAAAACTAGAAATAGAATTACCATATGATCCAGCAATCCCACTTCTGGGCATATACCCAGAGAAAACCATAAATCAAAAAGGCACATTCACCACAATGCTCATTTCAGCATTATTTACAATAGCCAGTTAATGGAAGCAACCTAAATAGCCACAGACAGACGAATGGATAAAGATGTGGTACATATATAAAATGGAATATTACTCAGCCATAAGAAGGAATGAAACTGGGTCATTTGTAGAGACGTCGATGGATCTAGAGACTGTCATACAGAATGAAGTAAGTCAGAAAGAGACAAACAAATATTGTATATTAATGCATATATGTGGAACCTAGAAAAATGGTACAGATGAACTGGTTTGCAGGGAAGAAATAGAGACACAGAGGTAGAGAACACATGTATGGACACCAAGTGTGGGAAGCCATGGGGTGGTGGTGGTGGGATGAGTTGGGAGATTGGGATTGACCTGTATACATGTATATGCATAAAATACATAACCAATAATAACCTGCTGTATAAAAAAATAAATAAAATTAAATTTCAAAATTTAAAAAAAGAAAATTTAAAAATAAAACAGAAAAAAGTTCTTCCCTTCACACAGATGTATTTATATGAATGAATTATTTCCACGCTTATATCTATAAATACATAAAAGAGGAATAAAATCTAACTTGAACCAAAAAAGAAAAAAAAAACCTGAACCCACCAGTTATACACAGGAAAACACTATCAGGGCACTTGCTCCAGCGGTAAACAATTCTGAAATTGGTCAGTGGTGGGGAATCATCTCCCATAGAGCCAGCAGCCCACTCCTACGCAAGGAGCATCCTCATTGCAAAGCTGCGGGCCATGCTGAGGCATCTGTGAGTAACCGTGACCTGAGCCACAGGCCAGATGCCTTTGAACTTTTCCCACCCTTCCGAGGTAAAACACCTGAATATGTACAAGGGCTTGAAAGCCTAGAGGAAGGGCCATGGAGCCACACCAGCGACAGCACGCAGTCCAACTTGATGCCTGCAGGCCAGCCAGGATGGTCCTGGCCCTGGGCGCTCTTCTGGAAGCTTTCCATTGCCCTGCCTGAGATACCCCTCCTGTCCCGGCCCCCACTGATTTTTTCCTTTCACCTCTGTCCGGAGAGAAATTCCAGCGGAAAGTATCGGTGCCACATCCTCTTCTTTACAGGTGGCAGCCTGGCAACTCCTGCAGAAAGTCCAGCAGAGACCCACTCACACAGGGCCACCCACAAAGCCGTGGCCCCTCACTGCCTCCCACCAGCACAGCCCCGAGACTGCTGACGGGGCAGAGAATATGGAGTCAGGCACAGCTTCAGGGGCTATTGCTGCCTGCAGCGCTGTTTATATTGACCTCAACACAGGCACACCTGGGGAGGGCCGGCCGGCAGGGTCAGGCTACCCAGGTCAGCTAATCCTCAGCCCTCAGGGAACCACATTGTTGAAAATGGACCTCGCTAAGGCAGAATAGAAGCCAAGGAATAAAAGGACACAATGCCATTTGCAGCACCGTAGGTGTGTCTAGAGGTAATCACGTGACTTGTAGTAAGTCAGAAAGTGAAAGACACATATCATATCATATCTCTTATCGGTGTGACCGAAAAATGGATACCAGGGCAGATATTTCCACGCAGAAGGGCAATCACAGATTCATTCAACAAACTTATGGTTCAAAAATGGAAAGGTGTGAGGATTGGTTTCATTATGATATTGGGGTTAACAGACATATACAAACACAGGTGACATATATAATCACCAAAGACCTACAGAATACCAAGAGAAGACTACTCAACATTCTGTCATAAGGTACATGGGAAAAGGATCCCAGGAAGAACAGACATATGTATATGTGTAAAAGAACCACATCTTCCACACCTACAACAAGCCAAACATTGTAATCAAATTTGCTGTAATAAAAAATAAAAAATTAAATTAAAAACACGAACAAGAAGTAGTGAAACAAACTTGAGGGGCTTTCTCCTGGCACATTCCATTCTGAATTCCAATCTAGAACACGAGTTCCATTGAGGCTCTGTTGCCCCAGTAACCAGATTTGGTAAGGGAGAACTGCTGCCACCTTGTGGCGGTTTCAGACAACAGCAGCTTTAATCCCAGTGCTAATGGTCAGTTGATATTCAAAATCATTGCAGGCCTGTAAATGACAGCTGCCCTGAAAACAAATCCTGGGTTCATATATCGACCAAAAAATTCAAAGGACGTCCATAATTCAAAACGACAGTTTCAAAAGGCATATTTTACACACATTAGTGTTCTGCTTCTTTTTCTTTCTTTCTTTTTTTGTTAAAAAAATGGGAATGGCAAAAAGCATCCCTCAGAATGGGCGAAAATATTTGCAAACGAATCAATGGACAAAGGTTTAATCTCCAATATATATAAAGAGCTCATGAAGCTTAATATTAAAACAACAAACAACCCAATACAAAAATGGGCAGAAGATCTAAAGAGACGTTTCTTCAAAGAAGACACAGAGATGGCCAAGACGCACATGAAAAGCTTCTCAACATCACTAATTATTAGAGAAATGCAAATCAAAACTACAATGTGGTATCACCTCACACCTGTTAGAATCGGCATCATCAGAAAATCTACAAACAACGAATTCTGGGGAGGGTGTGGACAAAAGGATCCCTCTTCCACTAGTGGTGGAAATGTAAATTGATACAGTCACGATGGAGAACAGTATGGAGTTTCCTTAAAAAAACTAGAAATAGAATTACCATATGATCCAGCAATCCCACTTCTGGGCATATACCCAGATAAAACCATAAATCAAAAAGGCACATTCACCACAATGCTCATTTCAGCACTATTTAGGATAGCAAGGTAATGGAAACAACCTAAATACCCACAGACAGATGAATGGATAAAGATGTGGTACATATATAAAATGGAATATTACTCAGCCATAAGAAGGAATGAAACTGGGTCATTTGTAGAGACGTCGATGGATCTAGAGACTGTCATACAGAATGAAGTAAGTCAGAAAGAGACAAACAAATATTGTATATTAATGCATATACGTTGAACCTAGAAAAATGGAACAGATGAACTGGTTTGCAGGGAAGAAATAGAGACACAGAGGTAGAGAACACACGTATGGACACCAAGTGTGGGAAGCCATGGGCAGGTGGTGTTGGGATGAGTTGGGAGATTGGGATTGACCTGTATACATGTATATGCATAAAATACATAACTAATAATAACCTGCTGTATAAAAAAATAAATAAAATTAAATTTCAAAATTTTAAAAAATAAAATTTAAAAATAAAACAGAAAAAAGTTCTTCCCTTCACACAGATGTATTTATATGAATGAATTATTTCCATGCTTATATCTATAAATACATAAAAGAGGAATAAAATCTAACTTGAACCAAAAAAGAAAAAAGAAAACCTGAACCCACGAGTTAGACAGAGGAAAACCCTATCAGGGCACTTGCTCCAGTGGTAAACAATTCTGAAATTGGTCAGAGGTGGGAAATCATCACCGATAGAGCCAGCAGCCCACTCCTATGCAAGGAGCGTCCTCATTGCAAAGCGGGGTTCCATGCCGAGGCATCTGTGAGTAACCGTGAGCTGAGCCCCAGGCCAGCTGCTGTTGAACTTTTCCCACCCTTCCCAGGTAAAACACCTGAATATGTACAAGGGCTTGAAAGCCTAGAGGAAGGGGCGTGGAGCCACACCAGCCACAGCACGCAGGCCAACTTGGTGCCTGCAGGCCAGCCAGGATGGTCCTGGCCCTGGGCGCTCTTCTGGAAGCTTTCCATAGCCCTGCCTGAGATACCCCTCCTGTCCCGGCCCCCACTGCGTTTTTCCTTCCTCACCTCTGTCCGGAGAGAAATTCCAGCGGAAGGTATGGGTGACACATCCTCTTCTTTACAGGTGGCAGCCTGGCAACTCCTGCAGAAAGTCCAGCAGAGACCCACTCACACTGGGCCACCCACAAAGACGTGGCCCCTCACTCCCTCCCACCAGCACAGCCCCGAGACTGCTGACGGGGCAGAGAATATGGAGTAAGGCACAGCTTCAGGGGCTATTGCTGCATGCAGCGCTGTTTATATTGACCTCAACCCAGGCACACCAGGGGAGGCCAGCCGGCAGGTTCAGGCTATCCAGGTCAGCTAAACCTCAGCCCTCAGGGAATCACATTGTTGAAAATGGACCTCGCTAAGGCAAAATAGAAGCCAAGGAATAAAAGGACACAATGCCATTTGCAGCACCGTCGGTGTGTCTAGAGGTAATCACGTGACTTGTAGTAAGTCAGAAAGTGAAAGACACATATCATATCATATCTCTTATAGGTGTGACCGAAAAATGGATACCAGGGCAGATATTTCCACGCAGAAGGGCAATCACAGATTCATTCAACAAACTTATGGTTCACCAATGGAAAGGTGTGAGGATTGGTTTCATTATGATATTGGGGTTAACAGACATATACAAACACAGGTGACATATATAATCACCAAAGACCTACAGAATACCAAGAGAAGACTACTCAACATTCTGTCATAAGGTACATGGGAAAAGGATCCCAAGAAGAACAGACATATGTGTATGTGTAAAAGAACCACATCTTCCACACCTACAACAAGCCAAACATTGTAATCAAATTTGCTATAATAAAAAATAAAAAAATTAAATTAAAAACACGAACAAGAAGTAGTGAGACAAACTTGAGGGGCTTTCTCCTGGCACATTCCATTCTAAATTCCAATCTAGAACACGACTTGCATTGACGCTCGGTTGCCCCAGTAACCAGATGTGGTAAGGGAGAACTGCTGCCACCTTGTGGCCGTTTCACACAACAGCAGCTTAATCCCAGCGCTAATGGTCAGTTGATATTCAAAATCATTGCAGGCCTGTAAATGACACCTGCCCTGAAAACAAATCCTCGGTTCATATATGGACCAAAAAATTCAATGGACGTCCATATTTCAAACGACAGTTTCAAAAGGCATATTTTACACACATTAGTGTTCTGCTTCTTTTTCTTTCTTTCTTTTTTTGTTAAAAAAACGGGAATGGCAAAAAGCATCCCTCAGAATGGGCGAAAATATTTGCAAACGAATCAATGGACAAAGGTTTAATCTCCAATATATATAAAGAGCTCATGCAGCTTAATATTAAAAAAACAAACAACCCAATACAAAAATGGGCAGAAGATCTAAAGAGACGTTTCTTCAAAGAAGACACAGAGATGGCCAAGACGCACATGAAAAGCTTCTCAACATCACTAATTAGTAGAGAAATGAAAATCAAATCTACAATGAGGTATCACCTCACACCTGTTAGAATCGGCATCATCAGAAAATCTACAAAAAACCAATTCTGGGTAGGGTGTGGACAAAAGGATCCCTCTTCCACTAGTGGTGGAAATGTAAATTGATACAGTCACGATGGAGAAAAGTATGGAGTTTCCTTAAAAAAACAAAAATAGAATTACCATATGATCCAGCAATCCCACTTCTGGCCATATACCCAGACAAAACCATAAATCAAAAAGGCACATTCACCACAATGCTGATTTCAGCACTATTTACGATAGCCAGGTAATGGAAACAACCTAAATACCCACAGACAGACGAATGGATAAAGATGTGGTACATATATAAAATGGAATATTACTCAGCCATAAGAAGGAATGAAACTGGGTCATTTGTAGAGACGTCGATGGATCTAGAGACTGTCATACAGAATGAAGTAAGTCAGAAAGAGACAAACAAATATTGTATATTAATGCATATATGTGGAACCTAGAAAAATGGTACAGATGAACTGGTTTGCAGGGAAGAAATAGAGACAGAGGTAGAGAACACACGTATGGACACCAAGTGTGGGAAGCCATGGGGTGGTGGTGTTGGGATGAGTTGGGAGATTGGGATTGACCTGTATACATGTATATGCATAAAATACATAACTAATAATAACCTACTGTATAAAAAATAAATAAAATTAAATTTCAAAATTTAAAAAAATAAAATTTAAAAATAATAGAGGAAAAAGTTCTTCCCTTCACACAGATGTATTTATATGAATGAATTATTTCCATGCTTATATCTATAAATACATAAAAGAGGAATAAAATCTAACATGAACCAAAAAAGAAAAAAAAAAAAACTGAACCCACCAGATAGAGGAAAACCCTATCAGGGCACTTGTTCCAGCGGTAAAGAATTCTGAAATTGGTCAGAGGTGGGGAATCATCTCCCATACAGCCAGCAGCCCACCCCCGAAGCAAGGAGGTTCCTCATTGCAAAGCTGTGGGACCGTGCCAAGGCATCTGTGAGTAAACGTGAGCTGAGCCCCAGTCCTGCTGCAGCTGAACTCTTCCCACCCTTTCCAGTTAAAACACCTGAATATGTACAAGAACTTGCAAGCCTAGAGGAAGGGCTGTGGAGCCACACCAGCGACAGCACACAGGCCGACTTGGTGCCTGCAGGCCAGTCAGGATGGTCCTGGCCACAGATGCTCTTCTGGAAGCTTTCCATTTCCCGGCCTGAGATACCCCTCCTGCCACGGCCCCCACTGCTTTTTTACTTCCTCACCTCTGCCTGGGGAGAAATTCCAGTGGCAGGTATCGGTGACACATCCTCTTCTTTAGCAGGTGGCAGTCTGGCAACTCCTGCAGAAAGTCCAGCAGAGCCCCACTCACACTGGGCCACCCACTAAGCCACGGTCCCTCAATCCCTCCCACCAGCACAGCCCCGGCACTGTCTACGGGCCAGAGAATATGGTGTCAGTCACAGCTACAAGGGCTGTCGCTCACTGGAGAGCTGTTTATATTGCCCTCAACCCAGGCACACCTGTGGAGGTCTGGCAGGCAGTTTCAGGCTGCCAAAATCAGCCAATTCTCACCCCTCAGGGGCTCACAGTTGCAGAAAATGAAACTTGCTAAATGGGCCAGGCCCTAGGAACAGGTGTGGGCTCTTGAGAGTCAGGATAGACAAGGGGCTGCAGCTGCGGCTTGTTTTCTTATCATTTTATCTGGTCCATGAGTGGAAAACAACTTCAAGAAGACCCTATCCTAATGAGAGGAACCCAGGAGTCAGGGAGAGGAATGATGGTGGGTGGAGACAGAGGCCTGGTGCCCTGGCTGCAGTGGAAGTGTCTGGAAGACCAGGCAGAAAGAGCCTGCAGAGAGTGATAGCCATGGTCACAGACCTGTCAGAGCTGCTGTTTGTTAGTTCAAGTCCTGCTCTGAGGTATTCTGTGTCAGCTGTGAGCGACAGGTGATCTGGGGGTTCTCTGCAAGGTGGGCTATGTGCACAGTTCCTGTGTGTCCAGCCCTGCTGGGGTACCTGCCCAGGGGAGCTCCATATCCTGGGAAGGACCTGAGTAGGAGAGCCCCATGGGCTGCTGGGTAGCTGAAGAGGTGAGCTCCATACACTGGGAGGGACTTGACCACAAGAGCCCCGTGGGCTGTGGGGTAGGGTGCAGCCCAGGTGAGCTCCATATCCTGGGATTGGCCTGACCACGAGAGCCCCATGGGCTGCTGGAGACCTGGTAAAGGATATCAGGACGGTCAGTGAAGCCACCGAGGATATACATCCAGTAGCTCCTATTTCCTACTCCCTGCTGGTCATTCTACCTTCCACCAGGCCATGGCATTCTGTATCAGACTTCAGTGATGCCTTCTTCTGTATTCCATTCATCTCAGAGTCACAAGAATTTTTGGCTTGTGAGTGGCAGGACACAACATGCAACAAAATCAATAATGCTGGGCCGTCCTGCCCCAGTGGTTCAAAAATCCCCACACCATCATTGGGGAAATGTCCTCTAAAGACCTTAAAGTTCAACCTCTGTAAAAGGGAAACCTCCTTCAATATGCAGATGACATTCTGATCGCCAGGCCTACTAAAGACGCCTCTGAACTACCTAGCCAAGAAAGGATAGAAGGTGTCCAAGAAAAACGCTCAAATATCCCAGGCTAAGGTGACATGCCTGGGCTTCATTCTCACAGATATTCGGAGAAACGCATCCCAGGATAGGGAAGAAGCCATTTGCAGCCTTACCTCTTCTACAACTAGAAGACAGCTTAGGGGTTCCTGGGGAGGCCAAGGTTTTCTGCATCTGGATCCCTAACTACAGTCTAATAGCTGGGCCTCTACATGAAACACTGACACGAAAAGATGATGATCCTTTTGAATAGAATCCAGAAGCAGCCTTTCAAGAATGGAAAGAGCAGTCAATACAGACCCTTGCCCAGGAACTCCCTAATTTAGCTAAACCCTTTGACCTTTACATACCCGGTCAAAGGTTAATCGCCCTTGGAGCCTTAGTGCAAAAACTGGGACCACTTGAAATGGAGCAACACAAGAATGCTCTTCAGGTATGATAAACTATGGTCACCAAGGGCTTTGCTCACCGACTCATCAGGCCAGGATACTGGGGTATCTAAAAAGCTGGAAATCAGCAGCCCGCAAGGCCAGCTCCATCTTAAGGGAAAAGGACCCCACGTGGTGATCCTAACCACCCATCATGCCCTGAAGTTGCAGGAGTCGCTCTGTGGACACACTGACCTCGAGTGAGGAGGCCCTCCAACTCCAACCTCCAGAGAGATAAACGGGGGCACCGGTCCCCCAAGATGACTCGTGTGACCATCACTTGACCTGGAGTTTCTCTCAGAAAACGACAAGACTGTGCCCCGAAAGAGCAGACTACTGCTTGCAGGACTTACTGCACCCAGAGGGGAGCTAAAAAGCTTGGTGGGGGAAAGGTATATCACGCTTTCACCATAGAAAACCCTACAGACACCGCGGTGATGGTGGCCAATATGACCGGCTGGACTGCTGGCTACTTCTAAAGGCCGTTGACTCAGTGGACGTCATGGTCCTGGATCACCACTGACCCTGGACTGTCTGGGAGTTGCGCGGGCAGGGCTCTGACACATGGTGCTGTTTGTACATTAATTCAGGGACCTAATTAAAGAAAGCACAGACTACTGGTCAGAGCATCTAGTCTGGCAAAAACTGTCAGCCTAAGGTCGCCGAACATATGTGGGGTGGGGTGAAACCTGCCACCGCAGCATCTCTGCGCTTCTCTTTCCTGGACCCTTAAAGGTCATTAGAATCTGTAACACTTCCAATGCTGGTGCTCAGGCGGACGAGAAGTGAGGCAGGAGGCCTTGGGACAATCAACCTCACCAGGAGGCTGGTGTGGAGACGTTTTGCCCCTCCCCACATGTATCAGGGCTCCCACCACAGCATGAAGCAGTTACAAAAGAGGGGTCTGCACCCTCAACACCCCAAGAATAAGGAACGGAACAAAAAGCAGAGGAGGTGTTCGTCTCCGGCAACGTTCATTAAAAATTCCTGGGAGATAAAAAGAGAATCTGGGCAATTAAATAAAGTCTAACCTGTTTTTCCTTTGTGCTTTGTCTAATTTCACGTGCTCCTAGGGTTCCGCATGCAGAGGTCCCACACCCGGCACTTCAGACCCGATTTCCTAGTGCAGAATGGCTGGGTGGACACCTCAGCTAGCGGGGTCCCATGCAGACTCCGCGGCATAGAGCCTGAGCTGCAGCCAACGCAGTCCCCGAGAGCTCCATCCCCTCCCTCCCACTGACGCTGCTGGGGCCCCTACACAGCAGCCCAGCCCACAGCCCATGGGGGAGTGCACGCTCTCACCTCTCCATTCTGTTTTCAAAATAATGTTTCCTTTGCTTCTGAACCAAACTCAGTCTTGATCTGTTGGCTCCAATGACACTGGGCACGGGGACTCCTGTTAGGGTCCACTCTGGAGGATCAGTAACAGAAATTGAGAACATTGTAACTTCAATGAACAGATGTGTGAGCCAAACTGTAGTTAACATAGAGCAGTGTATAATGCTCGGGTAAAATAAGATGTTTCTAAGACTTACATTTGATATTTCCATCACTTTCCTATAAGCAAGTTCAGTGAAGACGTCTGTCTTATTTGTCAGGTCAACATTAGACAAATGAAGTGATTTATTTCCATGGATGTACATCGAATACTCTTGGCTGAAGCTTCAATCTTGTTTTGAATGCTTTTCCATTGAAAATGATACCTCTCTTTCAGCTCCCCCATTTCTGAGAAGTATAAAATCTTATAATTTATTATTACCAAAGGGGAAAGGTAAGAGAAGGGATAAATTAACAGTTTGGGATTAACACATACACACTGCTATGTATAAAATAGATCATCGGCCTTCCCTGTTGGCGCAGTGGTTGAGAGTCCGCCTGCCGATGCTGGGGACATGGGTTCGTGCCCCGGTCCAGGAAGATCCCACATGCCGCGGAGCGGCTGGACCTGTGAGCCAGGGCCGCTGAGCCTCCGCATCTGGAGCCTGTGCTCCGCAACGGGAGAGGCCACAACAATGAGAGGCCCGCAAACCACAAAAAAAAAAAAAAAAAAAAAAAAAAGATCATCAACAAGGAACTACTGTATAGCACAGGGAACTACACTGAATATTTTGCAATAACCTATAAGGGGAAATAATCTGAAAAAGAATAGATATTTTTTATTGACATCATCTATCAATGACAGATAAAATGTAACCTAAGCAAGGCCGATGGTGAGCGCTTCTGACCCTGAAGATTTCAGTCATCTAAAGTTTGGGCTCTGCCTATTTCCCAAGGCCCTTAAAGGACATACGTGTAGCCGTAGCTTAAAAATTCCCCAGTTTGGGGTTCGGGGAGGCACTGATTTGGAAAAATCCCTGGTGTTCTCCTTACATGCACGGGACCCTTCCTACAGCTAAAACATGCCTGTCACACCTAGAGGATGGTACACCGTTTGATCGGAAAGAGTTTGGAAAAGGCACCTCATCTCCTCATCGCCTGGTGCTCGGGTTCAACCCTCCAGCATATTTCCTAACAATCTCCTCACTTGGGGATATCAGCACCGTCAACATCCTGTTGCACACAGTTTGGAATTTGTCCAGAGGATGAAGCGGAAGGATGAGAAAAATTTAGAGACAAGTCTTAGGTGTTCGGACAGGCACATGCCACTCTAATTTCCAATCCAGAAGACAAATTCATCAAAGGCTAGAATTGCCCACGGAAAGAGAATAGGGCTAGAGGAAATCCCGCTGTTTTGTGTCCAGTTTCCAAAAACACAAGTTGAAAAATGGAACTCAGGGGCACTAAAATTCATGAAACTGCAGAGTTGAAAATATCTATCGTCGAAAAATGTCTTGAGGTAAGTCACAGAAAAGGACTTGTAAGCAAGGGAGAGTGGCAGGAAACAGAATTGAAGAGGTAGAAAGGACTCCCCATTAAAGCACAAGAAAAGGGGCTGAACATCGCCAATGATGCAGTTGGCCAAAAAGGGTGTATGCATTTTTTCTGAATATATTCAAGTAAAGGCCATACACACTTTTTATCCAACCAAACAGGTGGGCACTGGAAATCAATAACACAAAATGTATCACTTCACATCAGTCAAAAGGGCCATCCACATAAAGTGTAAACACCAGAAATGCAGGACAGGGCGAGGAGAAAAGGGAGCCCTGTGAGGCTGATAGTGGAAATGTAATTTGCCAACGGCCACTCTGGAGAAGTGTATTGTGTTTGCTAAAACATCTAAAAAATGAGCTACAGAGCATAGGGCACTTGCACTCATGGGCGTGTACCTTGGGAAAAACAAAAATCGACAGAAAACAGGCACCCGAACGTTTACCACCTCTCTGTTAAAAAGGGCCTCAACTTGGATATAACCTAAATGTCCCTGGAAGGATAAAATGGATAAAAGAGATGGGGTACTTATGTAGAGTGGAATATTACTCATCCAGAAATCAATGAAATAAGGCCAGTTGTAACAACTCTGGAGGAGTTACATATGATCATTCTAAGTGACATATGTCAGAAAGAAAAAGACACATATCATAAGATGTCACTTAAAGGTGGAATCAAAAATGGCTACACATGAAATAAATTACAAAACAGAAACATAGTCAAATATGTAGAAAATAGACATAAGGCTGCTAAATGGGAAAGGTGGGGAATGGTGAGGTATTATCCAGGAGGTTGAAATTAGCAAAGATACCATTCCAAGTACCAAATTGAATAACTGACAAGGCCTACACGGTACCTCAAAGAACTGCACTCAGCCCACTCAAGTCACTGGAAAATAATACATATGACTGGTAAGCATCTGAAAAAGAATTTATTGTTGTCTCACAGTACATGAATCAAGTGGATGTACAGCAGCAAAAAACAGAGCTTTGAAAATCAGCTGTAACCAATATAAAAATAAATTTAAAACTATTTATAAAAACAGTGAGACAGACAAAAATTCTTACAACTTTTGTTGAAGGGCTACGATGTAACATGGATTGAACACATGTAGACCCACAGCAGGATGATTATATAAGGCTGGAAGCTATGCACGCTAAGAGATGTTAGAGAGGCTGGGTGAGGAAATGCAGACCTTTTAAAGTAATACTGCCTGGTACCCATTCCATGGGTCCCAAATCTGCAGGTTCAAGGGAATCTTCTGACAGCGAAAACGTGCCTGGGAAACCGAGATGAATGTACACCGTGTGCTCAGGAAAGGTGTCTAAAATGCACCTCATTTTTGATCTCCTGGTGCTGGGGTTCGCCATTCCAGCCACATTACTAACAATCTCCCCACTTGGAGAATCAGCACCTTTAACCTCCTGCTTCACACAGTTTGCAATTTGTGCAGAGGATAAATGGGAAGCGGGGGAACCAATGAGAGATTAGCTGTAGGACTTTTGACAGGCACATGCCACTCTAATTTCCCATTAGGAAGAAGAATTAACCAAAGGCTCAGCCTGCCTCCCCAGAACCAGAATAGGGCCAGAAGTAATCCAATGGTTTGGCGGCCAGCTCACAAAAAAAGCGAGTTGCAAAATGGAGCTCAGGAGCAGACAATTCCAAGACCTGCAAAGATATAAATGATAACCAACGTCCAAAAATATATTCAGGTAAGGCAACGAAGAGGATCTGAATGAGAGGCAGAATTGCAGGAAACATATTTCAAAAGCTAGATTGTACTCACATTTAAAGCATATGAAAAGCAGCAGAATTTCTAAAATGATGCGGTTGTGCAAAAGTGTGTATGCGTTTTTTTCGTGAATATCTTCAGGAAAAAAACACATGCAGAGTTTTTGCCCAACCAAGCAAGAGGGAAATGCAAATCCGCACAACAAAGAAGTCTCAATTTCCACTGCTCAGAAAGGCCATCCAAAAAATGTGTACAAACCAGAAATGCAGGAGAGGCCATGGAAAACAGGGAGCCTAGTCACGCTGATGGGTGGGGTATAAATATCCAAGAGCCACTCTGAAGAAGTGTATGCTGCTTTTAAAACATCTAAAATACAAAGCCCCGGAGCAAGGGGACTTCAACTCATAGACATATAACTTGGGAAGACTAAATGTCAATAAGACACTGGCACCCCAAAGTTTAGGGCTGCTCTGCATACAAGAACCTCAACTTTGGTACACCTAAAATATCCCAGGAAAAAGAGAAATGCATAAAGAACTTGTGGTAATTTTGTACAACGGAATATCCCTCAGACATGAAATCAATGTGTATAAGGCCAGTAGCAGCATAATGAGTGGATTTACGTATGATGATTTTAAGGGAAATTAGTCACGCAGAAAAAGAATCTTATCATAAGATATGACTTAGAGAGGGAATGTCAATATCACAACACATGAACTGAGTTAGGAAAGAGAACAGAGTCTCACATTTAGCAAAAATCACTTATGCCTGCTTCAGGGGAAAGGAGAGGTGGGGTGATGCATAAAACCAGAGTTTGATATTAGCACAGGTACCATTCCATAAACCAAATACAGAATAGACAAGACCTACACCTTCCTCAGTGAACAGGACTCAACACCCCTATGCCCCACAGAGGAATATATCTGAGTACTAAGAATCTTAAAACCTATGTATTGATATGTCTCCGTAAGGGAATCAATTGTGTCTAGACTGGCATAAACACGTCAGTGAAAATCAGCTCAACCCCATTATAAAAATGAATTTCAAATAAACCCCCCAAAACAGCGAAATTCTTACACAATTCCTTCAGGGGTTCTGATGAAACCTGGAATGACCCTATCTGCAAAGACAGCTGGATGAGACATAAGGCTGGACACTTGGGACTGAGAGGACTGGTGAGATTGGGAGAGAAAATGCAGACCTTTTAAAGTAGTAATGCATGCCACCATTCCATGTGTCCCAAATCTCCAGGTAGAAGGGAATATCACTACAATTATAACATGTATGGGAAACCTAGAAAATGGACACCCTGTGATGGCGAAAGGTTTCTAAAACTCTCCTAATTTTTCCTCTCCTTGTGCTCCACTTTGGCATTCCAACTGCTTTACTATCAATGTCCCAACTTAGGAGAGTCAGCCCCTATAACCTCCTGGTTCGCACAGTTTGCTAATTGTGCAGAGGATGAAAGGGAAGAGGGAGAACCAATCAGAGAGTAGATGTAGGCATTTGGACGGGCACATGTCACTCTAATTTCCCGGCCGGAAGAAGAATTAACCAAAGCCTCAGCCACCCACAGGGAACCAATATAGCCACCCCTGGAACCAGTATAGGTCCTGAAGCAAAATTGTGGATTTGCGGCCAGCTCACAAAGATGGGATTTGAAAATTGGAGCTCAGGGGCACAGCAATTCACAAACCTGCAGACTTATAAGGGACTACTCACTTCCAAAAATCTGTTGAGGGAAGGAAATGAAGCGGCCTTGAAAATGAGGCAGAATTGCACAAAACATATTTCAAGAGGTAAATTGGAATCGCCTTTAAAGCACAGGAAATGCATCCCAACTTGGACAGAGATGCACTTGGCCAAAAAGTGCGTATGCCTTTTCTCCTGAATATATTCAGAAGAAAACGCATACACCCTCTTTGACCAATCAAGCAAGCGCGCAATACAAATCCACACTACAAAGAATTGTCACTTACCACCGGTCAAAAGGGACATCCGAATATCTGTAAAAACCAGAAAGGCAAGAGAGAGATGGCAAGGGCATGAAGCAATGTGATCCCAATGGTCATGGAGGATTGTGATGACAAGCGCATGGAGAATTGTGATGACAAGATTATGTACCATTTTGTTGACAAAGGCAAGGAGCATTATGATGACAAGGTTCATGGAGCACTGTGATGACAAGCATCACGGTGCATAGTGATTACACGGGTCATGGAGCATTGGGATGACAAGCGCATGGATCATTGTGATGACAATGGTCATGGAGCATTTTAATGACAAGAGTCCCGGATCATTGTGTTGTCAGGGTTCATGGAGCGTTGTGATGACAGTGGTCATGGAGCATTGTGATGACAGGGGTCATGGCGCATTGTGATGAGAAGGTCATGGAGCATTGGGCTGAAAATGTCCATGGAGTACTGTGATGACAGGGGTCATGGAGCATTGTGATGACAAGGTACTGGAGCACTGTGATGAGAAGACCATGGAGCCTTGTGATGACAAGTCTCATGGAGCATTCTGATGAAAAGTGCCATGGAGCATTGTGATTACAGGGGTCTTGGAGCATTGTGATGACAAGGGCATGGAACATTGGGATGAGAAGGCCATGGAGCGTTCTGATGACATGCATCATGGAGCTTTGTGATGACAAGGGCATGGAGCATTGTGATTACAGCGGTCTTGGAGCACTGTGATGAAAAGGGCATGGATCATTGTGATGAAAAAGGCATGGAGCCTTGTCATGACAGGGTTCAAGGAGCAAACTGACAACAAGTGTCAGGGAGCATTGTGATGACAAGGGTATTGAGTATTGTGATGACAAAGGTCATGGAGCATTGTGATGAGAAGACCATGGATAATTGTGATGACGAGCGTCATGGGGTGTTGTGATGATAAGTGTTATGGAACATATTGATCACAAGGATTTGGAGCATTGTGATGACAGAGGTCATGGAGCATTTTGGTTTCATTGTGATGACAATAGCCTGAAGCATTATGATGATGGGCATGGTGCATTGTGATGACAGGGTTTATGGAGCATTGAGATGAAAAGGGGCATGGCGCATTGTGATTACAGGAGTCTTGGAGCATTGTGATGACAAAGGCATGGAACATCGTGAATGAGAAGGCCATGGAGCATTCTGTTGACATGCGTCATGGAGTTTTGTGATGACAAGGGCATGGAGCATTGTGATTACAGGGGTCTTGGAGCATTGTGATGACAAGGGTCATGGAGCCTTGTGATGACAAGGCTGTGGAACATTGTGATGGCAGGGGTCATGGAGCATTGTTATGACAGGGGTAATGGAGCATTGTGATGAGAAGGGCATGGAGCATTGGTCTGAAAAGTTTCATGGATTATTGTGATGAGAGGGGGCAAGGAGCATTGTGATGACAAGGGCATGGAACACTGTGATACATGGGTCATGGAGGATTGTAATGACAAGCCCATGGAGCATTGTGATAAGAATGGCATCGAGCATTGTGATGAAAAGCATCATGGAGCCTGTGATGACAAGGGCATGGAACAATTTGATGAGAGGGTTCATGGAGCATTGTGATGACAATGGCATGCAGCATTGTGATGACAAGGGTCATTGAGCTTTGTGATGACAAAGGTCATGGAGCATTTTGATGACAAGGGTGTGGTGCATTCTGTTGTGAAGGGCAGGGAGCATTGTGATGACAGGGGTTATGGAACATTGTGATTTCAGGGGAATGGAGCATTGTGATGATAAAGGCATGTAGCATTGTTGTGACAAGGGTCATGGAATATTGTGATGACAGGGGTGAGGGAGTATTGTGTTGACTAGTGATGGAACATTGTGATATCAGTGGTGAGAGAGCATTTTGATGAGAAGTGCATGGAGCAGTGTGATGACAAGGTTTATGGAGCATTGTGATGACAAAGATGTGGAGCATTGTGATGACAAGCGCATGGCACATTGTGATGCCATGGGTAATGGAGTATTGTGCTAACAAAGGCATTGAGCATTGGGATGACAAGGGTCACCGAGCATTGTGATGAAATGTTCATGGAGCGCTGTGGTGACAAAGGTCACAGAGCCTTGTGATGAGGAAGGCATGGACCATTGTGATGACAAAGGTCATGAAGCATTGTGATGACTGGAGTCACGGAGCATTGTGATGACAGGGGTCATAGAGCATTGTGATGAAAGGGCATGGAGCATTGTGATGACAGGGGCATGTTGCATTGGTTTGACAAGTTTCAGGGATTATTGTGATGACAGTGGGCATGGCGCATTGTGATGACAAGGGCATGGAGCATTGTGATGAGAAGGTCATGGAGTATTGTGAAGAAGGGTGTCAGGGAGCATTGTGATGACATATGTCATGGTCCATTGCGATGACAATGGAATGGAGCATTGTGATGCTAAGTGTCATGGAGGATTGTGATGACAAAGGTAATGGAGCATTTTGATGACAAGCGCTTGGGGCATTGTGATGACAAGGGTCATGGAGCATTGTGATAACAAGGGCCATTGAGAATTTTGATGACATGTTCATGAAGCATTGTGATGACAATCACATGGAGCTTGCTGTGACAGGGATCATGGAGCATTGCGATGACAAGTGCATAGAGAATTGTGATGACAAAGCATGTAACACTGTGATGAAAAGCATCATGGAGCACAGTGATGCCAAGAACGTGGAGAATTGTGATGACAGGGGACATGGAGCATTGTGATGACCAGGGCATGGAGTATTGTGATGGCAAGACCGTGGAGCATTGTGATTAGAAGACCATGGATAATTGTGATGATGAGCGTCATGGAGCACTGTAATGACAAGGTGTATGGAGCATTGTGATAACAGGGGTCATGGAGCATTGTGATGACAAGGTTCATGGAGCATTCTGATGACAAGCTTCTGGAGTATTTTGATGACAATGACATGGAGCATTTTGATGAAAATGGCATGGGGCATTGTGATGAAAAAGACATGGAGCCTTTTCATGACAATTTTCAGGGAGCATTCTGACGACAAGTGTCAGGGAGCATTGTGATGACAAAGGTCATGGAGAATTTGGACAACAAGGGCATGGAGTATTGTGATGACAAGCACATGGAGCTTGCTATGACGGGGTCATGGAGCATTGCGATGACAAGTGCATAGAGAATTGTGATGACAAATCATGTAACACTGTGATGAGATGTGTCATGGAGCATAGTGATGCCAAGATCGTGGAGAATTGTGATGACAGAGGACATGGAGCATTGTGATGACCAGGTCATGGAGCATTGCGATGGCAAGATCGTGGAGCATTGTGATGAGAAGACCATGGATAATTGTGATGACGAGGGTCATGGAGCACTGTAATGACAAGGGGTATAGAGCACTGTGATGACAGTGGTCATGGAGCATTGTGATGACCGGGGACATGGAGCATTGTGATGCCCAAGGCATGGAGCACTGTGATGGCAAGACCGTGGAGCATTGTGATGAGAAGACCATGGATAATTGTGATGAGGAGCGTCATGGAGCACTGTAATGACAAGTGGTATGGAGCCTTGTGATGACAGGGTTCATGGAGCATTTTTATGACAGTGGTCATGGAGCATTGTGATGACAAGTGTCATGGAGCATTTTGATGACAAGGGCGTGGAGCATTGTGATGAGAAGATCATGGACAATTGTGATTACGAGTGTCATGGAGCACTGTAATGACAAGCAGCATGGAGCATTGTGATGACAGGGGTCATGGAGCATTGTGATGACTGGGGACATGGAGCATTGTGATGACCAGAGCATGGAGCATTGTGATGGCAAGACCGTGGAGCACTGTGATGAGAAGACCATGGATAATTGTGATGACGAACATCATGGAGCACTGTAATGACAAGGGGCATGGAGCATTGTGATGACAGGTGTCATGGAGCATTGTGATGACAGGGGTCATGGATCATTGAGATGACAAGGGTCACGGAGCATTCTGATGACAAGCTTGTGGAGTATTGTGATGACAATGGCATGAAGCATTGTGATGAAAAGGGCATGGATCATTGTGATGAAAAAGGCATGGAGACTTGTCATGACAGGGTTCAATGAGCATACTGATGACAAGTGTCAGGGAGCATTGTGATGACAAGTGTATTGAGAATTGTGATGACAAAGGTCATGGAGCATTGTGATGAGAAGTCCATGGATAATTGTGATGACCAGCGTCATGGGGCGTTGTGATGACAAGTGTTATGGAACATTGTGATCACAAGGGTTTGGAGCATTGTGATGAGAGAGGTCATGGAGAAATTTGATTTCATTGTGATGACAATAGCATGAAGCATTATGATGATGGGCATGGTGCATTGTGATGACAGGGTTCATGGAGCATTGAGATGAAAAGAGGCATGGATCATTGTAATAACAAGGGTCTTGGAGCATTGTGATGACAAGGGCATGGAGTATTGTGATGAGAAGGCCATGGAGCATTCTGATGACATGCGTCAGGGAGCTTTGTGATGACATGGGCATGGAGCATTGTGATTACAGGGGTCTTGGAGCATTGTGATTACAAGGGCCATAGAGTCTTGTGATGACAAGGCTGTGGAACATTGTGATGGCAGGGGTCATGGAGCATTGTTATGACAGGTGTAATGGAGCATTATGATGACAAGGGCATGGAGCATTGGTCTGAAAAGTTTCATGGATTATTGTGATGAGAGTGAGCATGGAGCATTGTGATGGCAAGGGCACGGAACACAGTGATACATGTGTCATGGAAGATTGCAATGACAAGGGCATGGAGCATTGTGATGACAAGCGTCATGGAGCTTTGTGATGACAACGGCATGGAGCAATGTGATGAGAGGTTTCATGGAGGTTTGTGATGACAATGGCATGGAGCATTGTGATTCCAAGCGTCATGGAGCTTTGTGATGACATAGGCCATGGAGCATTTTGATGACAAGGGCGTGGTGCATTGTGATGAGAAGGGCAGGGAGCATTGTGATGACAGGGTCATGGAGCAATTGGATGAAAAGGGTCATGGAACATTTTGATGACAGTGTTTATGGAACATTGTGATGTTAGGGGTCATGGAGCATTGTGATGAAAAGGGTCATGGAGCATTGTGATGACAGGGGTTATGGAACATTGTGATGTCAGGGGTCATGGAGCATTGTGATGATAAGAGCATGTAGCATTGTTTTGACAAGGGTCATGGAACATTGGGATGACAGGGTGGAGGGAGTATTGTGTTGACTAGTGATGGAACATTGTGATATCAGTGGTGAGAGAGCATTTTGATGAGAGGTGCATGGAGCATTGTGATGACAAGGCTGTGGAACATTGTGATGAGAAACACAGGGCACATTGTGCTGACATGGGTCATGGAACATTGTGCTGACAAACGCATGGGGCATTGTGATGACAAGGTTTATGGAGCATTGTGATGACAACGATGTGGAGCATTGTGATGACAAGCGCATGGCACATTTGATGCCATGTGTCATGGAGTAATGTGCTGACAAAGGCATGGAGCATTGTGATGACAAGGGTCACCGAGCATTGTGATGAAATGTTCATGGAGTGTTGTGGTCACAAAGGTCACAGAGCCTTGTGATGACGAGGGCATGGGCCATTGTGATGACAAAGGTCATGAAGCATTGTGATGACTGTAGTCACGGAGCATTGTGATGACAGGGGTAATAGAGCATTGTGATGAAAGGGCATGGAGCATTGTGATGACAGGGTCATGGAACATTTTTCTGACAAGTTTCATGGATTATTGTGATGACAGTGGGCATGGCGCATTGTGATGACAAGGGCATGGAACATTGTGATGAGAAGGTAATGGAGTATTGTGAAGAAGGGTGTCAGGGAGCATTGTGATGACATATGTCATGGTCTATTGCAATGACAATGGAATGTAGCATTGTGATGCCAAGTGTCATGGAGGATTGTGATGACAAACGTAACGGAGCATTTTGATGACAAGGGCTTGGAGCATTGTGATGACAAGGGTCATGGCGCATTGTGATAACAAGGGCCATTGAGAATTTTGATGACATGTTCATGAAGCATTGTGATGACAATCACATGGAGCTTGCTATGACAGGGGTCATGGAGCATTACGATGACAAGTGCATAGAGAATTGTGATGACAAAACATGTAACACTGTGATGAGAAGTATCATGGAGCATAGTGATGCCAAGAACGTGGAGAATTGTGATGACAGGGGACATGGAGCATTGTGATGACCAGGGCATGGAGCATTGTGATGGCAAGACCGTGGAGCATTGTGATGAGAAGACCATGGATAATTGTGATGACGAGCGTCATGGAGCACTGTAATGACAAGGGGTATGGAGCATTGTGATGACAGGGGTCATGGAGCATTGTGATGACTGAGGACATGGAGCATCGTGATGACCAATGCATGGAGCATTGTGATGGCAAGACCGTGGAGCATTGTGATGAGAAGACCATGGATAATTGTGATGACGAGCGTCATGGAACACTGTAATGACAAGGGGTATGGAGCATTTTGATGACAGGGGTCATGGAGCATTCTGAAGACAATGATCAGGGAGCATTCTGATGACAAGCTTGTGGAGTATTGTGATGACAATGACATGGAACGTTTTGATGAATAGGGCATGGAGCATTCTTATGAAAAAGGCATGGAGCATTTTCATGACAGTGTTCAAGGAGTAATCTGACGACAAGTGTCAGGGAGCATTGTGATGACAAGTGTATTGAGAATTGTGATGACAAAGGTCATGGAGCATTGTGACGACAAGTGCATGGAGTATTGTCATGACAGTCATCATGGAGTGTTGTGATGACAAGTGTTATGGAACATTGTGATCACAAGGGGTTGGAGCATTGTGATGACAGAGGTCATGGACCATTTTGATTTCAAGGAGCATGGAGCATTGTGATGACAAGGGCATGGAGCAATGTGATCCCAAGGTTCATGGAGGATTGTGATGAAAATGGTAATGGAGTATTGTGATGACAAGCTCATGGAGCATTGTGATGACAAGGTCATGTA
Source organism: Hyperoodon ampullatus (assembly GCF_949752795.1). NCBI lineage: Eukaryota > Metazoa > Chordata > Mammalia > Artiodactyla > Ziphiidae > Hyperoodon > Hyperoodon ampullatus. Next base: position 1,418,453 of record NW_027641044.1, on the reverse strand, counting down.
GGATTTTGATGACACAGGCATGGAGAATTGTGATGATAAGGGTCATGGAGCACTGTGATGATAAGCGTCACGGAGCATTGTGATTACAGGGGTCATGGAGCATTGGGATGACAAGGGCATGCATCATTGTGATGACAAGTGTCATGGAGCATTGGGCTGAAAATGTTCATGGAGTATTGTGATGACAGGGGTCATGGAGCATTGTGATGACTAGGGAATGGAGCATTGTGATGACAAGAGTCCCGGATCATTGTGTTGTCAGGGGTCATGGAGTGTTGTGATGACAGTGGTCATGGAGTATTGTGATGATATGGGTCATGGAGCATTGTGATGAGAAGGTCATGAAGCATTGGGCTGAAAATGTTCATGGAGTATTGTGATGACACGGGTCATGGAGCATTGTAATGAGAAGGGAATTGAGCACTGTGATGACAAGGTCCTGGAGCATTGTGATGGGAAGTCCATGGAGCCTTGTGATGACAATTCTCATGGAACATTCTGATGAAAAGGGGCATGGAGCATTGTGATTACAGGGGTCTTGGAGCATTGTGATGACAAGGGCATGGAGTATTGTGATGAGAAAGCCATGGAGCATTCTGATGACATGCGTCATGGATATTTGTGCTGACAAGGGCATGGAGTATTGTGATGAAAATGGCATGGATCATTGTAATGAAAAAGGCATGAAGCCTTGTCATGACAGGGTTCTAGGAGCATACTGACGACAAGTGTCATGGAGCATTGTGATGACAAGTGTATTGAGCATTGTGATGACAAAGTTCATGGAGCATTGTGATGAGAAGACCATGGATAATTTTGATGATGAGCGTCATGGGGTGTTGTGATGATAAGTTTTATGGAACATTGTGATCACAAGGGTTTGGAGCATTGTGATGACAGAGGTCATGGAGCATTTTGATTTCATTGTGATGACAATAGCCTGAAGCATTATGGTGATGGGCATGGTGCATTGTGATGACAGCGTTCATGGAGCATTGAGATGAAAAGAGGCATGGAGCATTGTGATTACAGGGGTCTTGGAGCATTGTGATGACAAGGGCAAGGAGCATTGTGATGAGAAGGCCATGGAGCATTCTGATGACATGCGTCATTGAGCTTTGTGATGACAAGGGCATGGAGCATTGTGATTACAGGGGTCTTGGAGCATTGTGATGACAATGGTGTGGAACATTGTGATGGAAGGGGTCATGGAGCATTGTTATGACAGGGGTAATGGAGCATTGTGATGAGAAGGGCATGGAGCACTGGTCTGAAAAGTTTCATGGATTATTGTGATGAGAGTGGGCATGGAGCATTGTGATGACAAGGTCACGGAACACTGTGATCCATGGGTCATGGAGGATTGTAATGACAAGGGCATGGAGCATTGTGATGAGAAGGGCATCGTACATTGTTTTGACAAGCGTCATGGAGCTTTGTGATGACAAGGGCATGGAACAATGTGATGACAGGGTTCATGGAACATTGTGATTCCAAGGGTTATGGAGCTTTGTGATGACAAAAGTCATGGAGCATTTTGATGTCAAGGGCGTGGTGCATTGTGATGAGAAGGCCAGGGAGCATTTTGATGACAGGGTCATGCAGCAATTTGATGAAAAGTGTAATGGAACATTTTGATGACAGGGGTTATAGAACATTGTGATGTCAGGGGTCATGGAGCTTTGGGATGAAAAGGGTCATGGAGCATTTTGATGACAGGGGTTATGGAACATTGTGATGTCAGGGGTCATGGAGCGTTGGGATGAAAAGAGTCATGGAGCATTTTGATGACAGGGGTTATGGAACATTGTGATGTCAGGGGTCATCGAACATTGTGATGATAGGGGGATGTAGCATTGTGATGACAGGGGTCATGGAACATTGTGATTACAGGGGTGCGGGTGTATTGTGATGACTAGTGATGAACATTGTGATATCTCTGTTGAGAGAGCATTTTGATGAGAAGTGCATGGAGCATTGTGATTACAAGGTTTATGGAGCATTACGATGACAAGGTTGTGGACCGTTGTGATGAAAATCACGTGGCACATTGTGATGACAAGGGTCATGGAGCATTGTTCTGACAAAGGCATGGAACATTGTGATGACAAGGGTCACGGAGCATTGTGATGAAAAGTTCATGGAGTATTGTGGTTACAAAGGTCACAGAGCCTTGTGATGATGTGGGCATGGACCACTGTGATGACAAATGTTATGAAGCATTGTGATGACTGGAGTCACAGAGCATTGTGATGACAGGGGTCATGGAGCATTGTGATGACAAGGGCATGGAGCATTGTGATGACAGGGGCATGGAGCATTGGTCTGACAAGTTTAATAGATTATTGTGATGACAGTGGGCATGGGGCATTGTGATGACAAGGGCATGGGGCATTGTGATGAGAAGGTCATGGAGTATTGTGAAGACAGGTGTCAGGGAGCATTGTGATGACATATGTCATGGTCCCTTGCGATGACAATGGCATGGAGCATTGTGATGCCAAATGTAATGGAGGATTGTGATGATAAATAAAATGGAGCATTGTGATGACTAGGGCTTGGAGCATTATGATGACAAGGGCCATTGAAAATTTTCATGACAAGGTCGTGAAGCATTGTGATGACATGGTGCTGGAGCATTGTGATGAGAAAACCACGGAGCCTTGTGAGACAAGTCTCAGAGTGTCTTGGAAAATTGTGATGACAAGGGCATGGAGCATTGTGATGAGAAGGCCAAGGAGCAGTCTGATGACATGCGTCATTGAGCTTTGTGATGACAAGGGCATGGAGCATTGTAATTACAGGTGTCTTGGAGCATTGTGATGAAAAAGGCATGGATCATTGTGGTGAAAAAGGCATGGAGCCTTGTCATGACAGGGTTCAAGGAGCATACAGAGAACAAGTGTCAGGGAGCATTTTGATGACAGGTGTATTGAGCATTGTGATGACAAAAGTCATGGAGCATTGTGAAGAGCAGACCATAGATAATTGTGATGATGAGCGTCATGGGGCATTGTGATGACAAGTGTTATGGAATATTGTGATCACAAGGGTTTGGAGCAGTGTTATGACAGAGGTCATGGAGCATTTTGATTTCATTGTGATGACAATAGCCTGAAGCATTATGATGATGGGCATGGTGCATTGTGATGACAGGGTTCATGGATCATTGAGATAAAAAGGGACATGGAGCATTGTGATTACAGGTGTCTTGGAGCATTGTGATGAGAAGGGTCATGGAGCCTTGTGATGACAAGGCCATGGAACATCGTGATGGCAGTGGTCATGAAGCATTGTTATCACAGGGGTAATGGAGCATTGTGATGGCAAGGGCATGGAGCATTCTGATGACATGCATCATGGAGCTTTGTGATGACAAGGGCATGTAGCACTGTGATTACAGGGGTCTTGGAGCATTGTGATGACAAGGGTCATGGAGCCTTGTGATGACAAGGCCGTGGAACGTTTTGATGGCAGGGGTCATGGAGCATTGTTATGACAGGGGTAATGGAGCATTGTGATGACAAGGGCATGGAACATTTGTCTGAAAAGTTTCATGGATTATTGTGATGAGAGTGGGCATGGAGCATTGTGATGACAAGGGCACAGAACACAGTGATACATGGGTCATGGAGGATTGTAATGACAAGGGCATGGAGCATTGTGATGAGAAGGGCATCGAGCAGTGTGATGACAAGCACCATGGAGCTTTTTGATGACAATTGCATGGAACAATGTGATGAGAGGTTTCATGGAGTATTGTGATGACAATGGCATGGAGCATTGTGATGCCAAGGGTCATGGAGCTTTGTGATGACAAAGGTCTTGGAGCATTTTGATGACAAGGGCGTGGTGCATTGTGATGAGAAGGGTAGCGAGCATTGTGATGACATTGTCATGGACCAATTTGATGAAAAGGGTCATGGAACATTTTGATGAGAGGCGTTATGTAACATTGTGATGTTAGGGGTCATGGAGCATTTTGATGAAAAGGGTCATGGAGCAGTTTGATGACAGGGGTTATGGAACATTGTGATGTCAGGGATCATCAAACATTGTGATGATAAGTGCATGTAGCATTGTGATGACAGGAGTCATGGAACATTGTGATGACAGGGTTGAGGGAGTATTGTGATGAATAGTGATGTAACATTGTGATATCAGTGGTGAGAGAGCATTTTGATTTGAAGTGCATGGAGCATTGTGATGACAAGGTTTATGGAGCATTGTGATGACAAGATTGTGGAGCACTGTGACGACAAGCGCATGGTGCATTGTGATGACATTGGTCATGGAGCATTGTGCTGACAAGCGCATGGAGCATTGTGATGACAAGGGTCATGGAGCATTGTGCTGACAAAGGCATAGAGCATTGTGATGACAAGGGTCAAAGGGCATTGTGATGAAAAGTTCATGAAGCATTGTGGTTAAAAAGGTCACAGAGACTGTTGATGACAAGGGCATGGACCACTGTGATGACAAAGGTCATGAAGCCTTGTGATGACTGGAGTCACGGAGCATTGTGATGACAGGGGTCATGGAACATTGTGATAACAAGGTCATGGGGCATTGTGATGACAAGGGCATGGAGCATTGGTCTAATAAGTTTCATGGCTTATTGCGATGACAGTTGGAATGGCGCATTGTGATGACAAGGGCATGGAGCATTGTGATGACCAGGTCATTCATTATTGTGAAGACAGGTGTCAGGGAGCATTGTGATGACATATGTAATGGCCCATTGTGATGACAATGCCATGGAGCATTGTGATGCCAAGTGTCAAGGAGGATTCTGATGACAAAGGTAATGGAGCATTGTGATGACAATGGCTTGGAGCATTGTGATAACAAGGGTCAGGGAGCATTGTGCTGACAAGTGCATGGAAAATTGTGATGACAGGGGACATGGAGCATTCTGATGACAAGCTTGTGGAGTATTTTGATGACAATGGCATGGAGCATTGTGTTGAAAATGGCATGGTGCATTTTGATGAAAAAGGCATGGAGCCTTTTTGTGACAGGGTTCAAGGAGCATTCTGACGACAAGTGTCAGGGAGCATTGTGATGACAAGTGTATCGAGAATTGTGATGACAAAGGTCATGGAGCATTGTGATGAAAAGGGCATGGAGTATTGTGATGACAGGCATCATGGAGCATTGTGATGACAAGTGTTATGGAACATTGTGATCACAAGGGTTTGGAGCATTGTGATGACAGAGGTCATGGATCATTTTGATTTCAAGGAGCATGGAGCATTGTGATGACAAGGGCATGGAGCAATGTGATCCCAAGGTTCATGGAGGATTGTGATGGCAATGGTAATGGAGTATTGTGATGACAAGTGCATAGAACATTGTAATGACAAGGTCATGTAGCATTTTGCTGACAAAGGCATGGAGCATTGTGATGACAGGTGTCATGGAGCACTGTGATGACAAGCGTCACGGAGCATTGTGATTACAGGGGTCATGGAGCATTGGGATGACAAGGGCATGCATCATTGTGATGACAAGTGTCATGGAGCATTGGGCTGAAAATGTTCATGGAGTATTGTGATGACAGGCGTCATGGAGCATTGTGATGACTAGGGAATGGAGCATTGTGATGACAAGAGTCCCGGATCATTGTGTTGTCAGGTGATATTGAGCGTTGTGATGACTGTGGTCATGGAGAATTGTGATGATATTGGTCATGGAGCATTGTGATGAGAAGGTCATGGAGCATTGGGCTGAAAATGTTCATGGAGTATTGTGATGACAGGGGTCATGGAGCATTGTGATGATAAGGGAATGGGGCATTTTGATGACAATGTCCTGGAGCATTGTGATGAGAAGACTATGGAGCCTTGTGATGACAAGTCTCATGGAGCATTCTGATGAAAAGGGGCATGGACCATTGTGATTACAGGGGTCTTGGAGCATTGTGATGACAAGGGCATGGAGCATTGTGATGAGAAGGCCATGGAGCATTCTGATGACATGCATCATGGAGCTTTGTGATGACAAGGGCATGGAGCATTGTGATGACAAGGGTCACGTAGCATTGTGATGAAAAGTTCATGGAGTATTGTGGTTACAAAGGTCACAGAGCCTTGTGATGATGTGGGCATGGACCACTGTGATGACAAATGTTATGAAGCATTGTGATGACTGGAGTCACAGAGCATTGTGATGACAAGGGTCATGGAGCATTGTGATGACAAGGGCATGGAGCATTGTGATGACAGGGGCATGGAGCATTGGTCTGACAAGTTTAATAGATTATTGTGATGACAGTGGGCATGGGGCATTGTGATGACAAGGGCATGGGGCATTGTGATGAGAAGGTCATGGAGTATTGTGAAGACAGGTGTCAGGGAGCATTGCGATGACATATGTCATGGTCCATTGCGATGACAATGGCATGGAGCATTGTGATGCCAAATGTAATGGAGGATTGTGATGACAAATATAATGGAGCATTGTGATGACTAGGTCTTGGAGCATTATGATGACAAGGGCCATTGAAAATTTTCATGACAAGGTCGTGAAGCATTGTGATGACAAGGTGCTGGAGCATTATGATGAGAAATCCATGGAGCCTTGTGAGACAAGTCTCATGGAGCATACTGATGAAAAGGGGCATGGAGCATTGTGATTAGAGTGTCTTGGAAAATTGTGATGACAAGGGCATGGAGCATTGTGATGAGAAGGCCAAGGAGCAGTCTGATGACATGCGTCATTGAGCTTTGTGATGACAAGGGCATGGAGCATTGTAATTACAGGCGTCTTGGTGCATTGTGATGAAAAAGGCATGGATCATTGTGATGAAAAAGGCATGGAGCCTTGTCATGACAGGGTTCAAGGAGCATACAGAGAACAAGTGTCAGGGAGCATTTTGATGACAAGTGTATTGAGCATTGTGATGACAAAGCTCATGGAGCATTGTGAAGAGAAGACCATAGATAATTGTGATGACGAGCGTCATGGGGCATTGTGATGACGAGCGTCATGGGGCATTGTGATGACAAGTGTTATGGAATATTGTGATCACAAGGGTTTGGAGCAGTGTTATGACAGAGGTCATGGAGCATTTTGATTTTATTGTGATGACAATAGCCTGAAGCATTATGATGATGGGCATGGTGCATTGTGATGACAGGGTTCATGGATCATTGAGATAAAAAGGGACATGGAGCATTGTGATTACAGGTGTCTTGGAGCATTGTGATGAGAAGGGTCATGGAGCCTTGTGATGACAAGGCCATGGAACATCGTGATGGCAGGGGTCATGGAGCATTGTTATCACAGGGGTAATGGAGCATTGTGATGGCAAGGGCATGGAGCATTCTGATGACATGCATCATGGAGCTTTGTGATGACAAGGGCATGTAGCACTGTGATTACAGGGGTCTTGGAGCATTGTGATGACAAGGGTCATGGAGCCTTGTGATGACAAGGCCGTGGAACGTTGTGATGGCAGGTGTCATGGAGCATTGTTATGACAGGGGTAACGGAGCATTGTGATGACAAGGGCATGGAACATTTGTCTGAAAAGTTTCATGGATTATTGTGATGAGAGTGGGCATGGAGCATTGTGATGACAAGGGCACGGAACACAGTGATACATGGGTCATGGAGGATTGTAATGACAAGGGCATGGAGCATTGTGTTGAGAAGGGCATCGAGCAGTGTGATGACAAGCACCATGGAGCTTTTTGATGACAATTGCATGGAACAATGTGATGAGAGGTTTCATGGAGTATTGTGATGACAATGGCATGGAGCATTGTGATGCCAAGGGTCATGGAGCTTTGTGATGACAAAGGTCATGGAGCATTTTGATGACATGGGCGTGGTGCATTGTGATGAGAAGGGTAGGGAGCATTGTGATGACATTGTCATGGACCAATTTGATGAAAAGGGTCATGGAACATTTTGATGAGAGGTGTTATGTAACGTTGTGATGTTAGGGGTCATGGAGCATTTTGATGAAAAGGGTCATGGAGCAGTTTGATGACAGGGGTTATGGAACATTGTGGTGTCAGGGATCATCAAACATTGTGATGATAAGTGCATGTAGCATTGTGATGACAGGAGTCATGGAACATTGTGATGACAGGGTTGAGGGAGTATTGTGATGAATAGTGATGTAACATTGTGATATCAGTGGTGAGAGAGCATTTTGATTTGAAGTGCATGGAGCATTGTGATGACAAGGTTTATGGAGCATTGTGATGACAAGATTGTGGAGCACAGTGACGACAAGCGCATGGTGCATTGTGATGACATGGGTCATGGAGCATTGTGCTGACAAGCGCATGGAGCATTGTGATGACAAGGGTCATGGTGCATTGTGCTGAGAAAGGCATAGAGCATTGTGATGACAAGGGTCAAAGGGCATTGTGATGAAAAGTTCATGAAGCATTGTGGTTAAAAAGGTCACAGAGACTGTTGATGACAAGGGCATGGACCACTGTGATGACAAAGGTCATGAAGCCTTGTGATGACTGGAGTCACGGAGCATTGTGATGACAGGGGTCATGGAACATTGTGATAACAAGGTCATGGGGCATTGTGATGACAAGGGCATGGAGCATTGGTCTAATAAGTTTCATGGCTTATTGCGATGACAGTTGGAATGGCGCATTGTGATGACAAGGGCATGGAGCATTGTGATGACCAGGTCATTCATTATTGTGAAGACAGGTGTCAGGGAGCATTGTGATGACATATGTAATGGCCCATTGTGATGACAATGCCATGGAGCATTGTGATGCCAAGTGTCATGGAGGATTCTGATGACAAAGGTAATGGAGCATTGTGATGACAATGGCTTGGAGCATTGTGATGACAAGGGTCAGGGAGCATTGTGCTGACAAGTGCATGGAAAATTGTGATGACAAGGGACATGGAGCATTCTGATGACAAGCTTGTGGAGTATTTTGATGACAATGGCATGGAGCATTGTGTTGAAAATGGCATGGTGCATTTTGATGAAAAAGGCATGGAGCCTTTTTGTGACAGGGTTCAAGGAGCATTCTGACGACAAGTGTCAGGGAGCATTGTGATGACAAGTGTATCGAGAATTGTGATGACAAAGGTCATGGAGCATTGTGATGAAAAGGGCATGGAGTATTGTGATGACAGGCATCATGGAGCATTGTGATGACAAGTGTTATGGAACATTGTGATCACAAGGGTTTGGAGCATTGTGATGACAGAGGTCATGGAGCATTTTGATTTCATTGTGATGACAAGAGCATGAAGCATTATGATGATGGGCATGGTGAATTTTGATGACAGGGTTCATGGAGCATTGTGATGAAAGGTGGCATGGAGCTTTGGTCTGACAAGTTTCATGGCTTATTTTGATGACAGTGGGCATGGCACATTGTGATGACAAGGGCATGGAGCATTGTGATGACAAGGTCATGGAGTATTGTGAAGCCAGGTGTCAGGGAGCATTGTGATGACATATGTCATGTTCCATTGTGATGACAATAGCACGGAGCATTGTGATGCCAAGTGTCATGGAGGATTTTTGTGACAAAGGTAAAGGAGCATTGTGATGATAAGCGCATGGAGCATTGAGATGACAAGGGCCATTGATAATTTTAATGTCCATGTCATGAAACATTGTGATGACAAGCGCATGGAGCTTCCTATGACAGGGGTCATGGAGCATTGCGATGACAAGTGCATGGAGTATTGTTATGACAAGAGCATATAACATTGTGATGAGAAGTGCCATGGAGCATTGTGATGACAAGGACGTGGAGAATTGTGAGGACAAGGGACATTGAGCTTTGAGATGACCAGGGCATGGAGCATTGTGATGGCAAAACCGTGGAGCATTGTGATGAGAAGACCTTGGGTAATTGTGATGACGAGCATCATGGAGCACTGTAATGACAAGGGGCATGAAGCATTGTGATGACAGGTGTCAGGGAGCATTGTGATGACAGGGGTCATGGAGCATTGTGATGACAAGGACATGGAGCATTGTGATGACAAGGGTACGGAACATTGTGATGAAAAGTGCCATTGAGAATTTTGATGATAAAGTCGTGAAACATTGTGATGACAAACACTTGGAGCTTGCTATGACAGGGGTCATGGAACATTGCAATGACAAGTGCATGGAGAAGTGTGATGAAACGAGCATGTAACTTTGTGATGAGAAGTGTCATGTAGCATTGTGATGACAAGTACGTGGAGAATTGTTATGACAAGGGACATGGAGCATTGTGATAACCAGGGAATGGAGCATTGTGATGACAGGGGTCATGGAGCATTATTATGACAAGGGCCATGGTGCATTCTGATATAAGATATCACTTATGAAGGGAATGTAAACCTGGCTACATATGAACTGAATTAGGAAAGAGAACAGAGTCTAAGATTTAGAAAACACTCTTATGCTTGCTTAAGGGGGAAGGAGAGGTGGGGAGACTCACAAAACCAGAGTTTGATATTAACACAGGTACCGTTCCATAATCCAAATACAGAAGAGACAAGCCCGACTCCTTCCTCAGTGAATGGGACTCAACATCCCTATTCCCCACAGAGAAATATATCTGACGAGTAAGGATCTTAAAACCTATGTATTGATATGTCTCCATAAGGGAACCAAGTGTGTCTAGAATGACATAAACACGGCAGTGAGAATCAGCTCAAACCCACTATAAAAAGGAATTTCAGAACAAAACAAAGAAACAGTGAAATTCTTACACAATACCTTCAGGGGTTCTGATGGAACTTGGAATGACCCTATCTACAACAACAGCTGGATGTGGCATAAGGCTGTTCACTTGGGACTGAGAGGATTGGTGAGATTGGGTGTGAAAATGCAGACGCTTTAAAGCAATAATGCCTGCCACTGATTCCATGGTTCCCAACTCTCCAGGTAGAAGGGAATATCACTACAGTTATAACATGTATGGGAAACCTAGAGAATGGACACCATCTGATGGTGAAAGGTTTCTAAAACTCTACTAATTTTTTTCTCTCCATGTGCTGCAGCTTGACATTCCAACTGCCTTAATATCAATCTCCCAACTTGGAGAGTCAGCCCCTATAACCTCCTGGTTCGCACAGTTGGCCCATTGTGCAGAGGATATAAGGGAAGAGGGAGAACCAATGAGAGAGTAGCTGTAGGCATTTGGACGACCACATGTCACTCTAATTTCCCGTCACGAAGAAGAATTAACCAAACTCTCAGCCTGCCCCACCCCAATAACTAGTATAGGTCCTGAAGCAAAATTGTGGGTTTACGGTCAGCTCACAAAAACACAAGTTGAAAAATGGAGCTCAGGGGCACAGCAATTCACTAACTTGCAGAGTTATACAGGACTACTCTCTTCCAAAAATCTGTTGACGAAAAGCCATGAGGCGGACTTGAAAATGAGAGAGATTTGCACGAAACAGATTTCCAGAAGTACATTGGAATCGCCTTTAAACACAGGAAAAGCATCACAACTTCGACAATTATGGAATTGTCCATAAAGGGCGCATGTGTTTTCCCCTGAATATATTCAGGAGAAAACGCATATACCCATTTTGGCCAACCAAGCAACCGCACAATGCAAATCTGCACTACAAAGAAGTATCACTTCCCACCAGTCAAAAGGGATATCCGTAAAATGTGTAAAAACCAGAAAGGCAAGAGGGGCTCTGGAGAACAGAGAGCCTTGTTATGCTGATGGGTGGGATGTAGATTGACAACAGCCACTCTGGAGGAGTGCATTGTGTTCCCTAAAAGAATTAAACAACAGAGCTTCACAACCTAAGGCACTTCCAGTCATGGGAATATACCTTGGGAAAATTGAAAATCAATAAGACAGAGCCAACCCAAAATATAGGGCAGCACTGCTTACAAGAACCTCGACTTCGGGACACCTTAAATATCCCAGGAAAGACAAAAATTGTAAAGAAATTGTGGTACATACGTACGATGGAATATCCCTCAGCCATGAAATCAATGTCATAAGGCCAGTAGCAGCATAATGAGTGGATTCATGTACGATGATTCTAACTGAAATAAGTCACACAGAAAAAGAAACTTATCATAAGATATCACTTATGAAGGTCTTGTAAACATGGCTACACATGAACTGAATTAGGAAAGAGAAGAGTCTCACATTTAGAAAACACTCTTATGCCTGCTCAAGAGGAAAGGAGAGGTGGGGTGATGCATAAAACCAGTGTTTGATATTAGCACAGGTACGGTGGCATAATCGAAATACAGAATAGAGAAGACCAACTCTTTCCTCACTGAATGGGGCTCAACACCCCTATTCCCCGCAGAGTAGTATATCTGACTAGTAAGAATCTTAAAACCTATGTATTGATATGTCTCGATAAGGTAACCAAGTGTGTCTAGAACGACATAAACACGGCAGTGAGAATCAGTTCAAACCCACTATAAAAATGAATTTCAAAACAAAACAAATAAATAGTGAAATTCTTACACAATACCTTCAGGGGTTCTGATGAAACTTAGAATGACCCTATCTACAACGACAGCTGGATGTGGCATAAGGCTGGTCACTTGGGACTGTGAGGATTGGTGAGATTGGGTGAGAAAATGCAGACCGTTTAAAGCAATAATACCTGGCACCCATTCCATGGTTCCCAACTCTCCAGTTAGAAGGGAATATCACTACAGTTATAACATGTATGGGAAACCTAGAGAATGGACACCATCTGATGGTGAAAGGTTTCTAAAACTCTACTAATTTTTTTCTCTCCTTGTGCACCACTTTGACATTCCAACTGCTTTAGTATCAATCTCCCAAATTGGAGAGTCAGCACCTTAACCTCCTGGTTCGCACAGTTGATACGTTTTGCAGAGGATATAAGGGAAGAGGGAGAAACAATTAGAGAGTAGCTGTAGGCATTTGGATGGCCACATGTCACTCTAAATTCCCGTAATGAAGAAGAATTAACAAACTCTGAGCCAGCCTCCCCAATGGAACCAGTATAGGTCCTGAAGCAAAATTGTGGATTGGCAGTCAGCCTACAAAAACGCGAGTTGAAAAATGGAGCTCAGGGGCACAGCAATTCACTAACTTGCAGAGTTATAAGGGACTACTCTCTTCCAAAAATCTGTTGAGAGAAAGCCATGAGGCAGACTTGAAAATGAGACAGAAGTGCACGAAACAGATTTCCAGAAGTACATTGGAATCGCCTTTAAACAGAGGAAAAGCATCAAAACTTCGACAACTATGGAATTGTCCATAAAGTGTGCATGTGTTTTCTCCTGAATATATTCAGGAGAAAAAGCATGCGCCCATTTTGGCCAACCAAGCAACCGCACAATGCAAATCTGCACTACAAAGAAGTATCACTTCCAACCGGTCAAAAGGGACATCCGTAAAATGTGTAAAAACCAGAAAGGCAAGACAGGCCCTGGAGAACTGGGAGCCTTGTTATGCTGATGGGCGGGATGTAAATTGCCAACTGCCTCTCTGGAGGAGTGCATTGTGTTCCCTAAAACAAGTAAACAACAGAGCTACAGAGCCAAGGGCACTTCCAGTCTAGGGAATATACCTTGGGAAAACTGAAAATCAATAAGACAGAGCCACCCCAAAATTTAGGGCTGCACTGCTTACAAGGACCTCAACTTGGGTATACCTTAAATATCCCAGGAAATATAAAAATGGTTCAAAAAATTGTGGTACTTACGTACGATGGAATATCCCTCAGCCATGAAATCAATGTCATAAGACCAGTAGCAGCAAAATGGGTGGATTCAGGTACGATGATTCTAAGTGAAATAAGTCACACAGAAAAAGAAACTTATCATAAGATATCACTTATGAAGATCCTGTAAACATGGCTACACTTGAACTGAGTTAGGAAAGAGAACAGTGTCTCACATTGAGAAAACACTCTTATGCCTGCTTAATGGGGAAGGAGAGGTGGGGTGATGCATAAAACCAGAGTATGATATAAGCACAGGTACCGTTCCAAAAACCAACTATGGAATAGACAAGACCTACACCTTCCTCAGTGAAAGGGACTCAAAACCCCATATTTCCCGCAGAGGAATATATCTGACTAGTAAGAATCTTAAAACCTATATATTGATATATCTCCATAAGGGAATCAAGTGTGTCTAGACTGGCATAAACATGGCAGCGAGAATCAGCTCAAACCCACTATAAAAAGGAATTTCAAAAACAAAACAAAAAAACTGGGAAATTCTTTACAATTCCTTCAGGGTCTGTGATGAACCCTGGAATGACACTATCTACAATGACAGCTGGATGGGGCATAAGGCTGGACACTTGGGACTGAGAGGATTGGTGAGATTGGGTGAGCAAATGCAGACCCTTTAAAGCACAAATGCCTGACACCCATTCCATGGGTCCCAACTCTCCAGGTTGAAGGGAATATTACTACAGATATAACATGTAAGGGAAACCTAGAGAACGGACACAGTATGAATACGAAAGGTTTCTAAAACTCAACGAATAGTCCCTCTCCTGGTGCTCCGGTTTGACTTTCCATCTCCTTTACTATCAACCTCCCAACTTGGAGAGACAGCCGCTTTAACCTCCCGGTTCGCACAGGTTGCCAATTTGGCAGAGGATGAAAGGGAAGAGGTTACCAATGAGAGAGTAGCTGTTAGGCACTTGGACGGGCACATATCACTATAATTTCCCGGCAGGACGAAGAATTATCCAAAGTCTCAGTCCCCCACCGGGAACCAGCATAGGTCCGGAACCAAAATTTTTGACTTGCGGTCAGCTCACCAAAAATGAGTTGAAAAATGGAGCTCAGGGACACAGCAATTCACAGGCTGGCCGAGTAATAAAGGACAACTATCGTCCAAAAATCTGTTGAGGAAAGGCAACGAGGCGGACTTGAAAGCGAGGCAGAATAGCAGGAAACAGATTTCAAGAGGTACGTTGGAATCGCCTTTAAAGCACAGGAAGAGGGGCACAACTTCGACAATGATGCACTTGGCCAAAAAGTGCGTATGCGTTTTCTCCTGAATATATTCAGGAGAAAACGCATACGTCCTTTTTGCCCAAGCAAGCAAGTGGGCAATGCAAATCTGTCCTACAAAGAAGTATCACTTCCCACCGGTCAAAAGGGACATCCACAAAATGTGTAAAAACCAGAAAGGCAAGACAGGCCCTTGAGAACAGGGAGCCTTGTTATGCTGATGGGCGGGATGTAAATTGCCAACTGCCTCTCTGGAGGAGTACATTGTGTTCCCTAAAACAAGTAAAGAACAGAGCTACAGAGCCAAGGGCACTTCCAGTCTAGGGAATATACCTTGGGTAAAAGGAAAATCAATAAGACAGAGCCACCCCAAAATTTAGGGCTGCACTGCTTACAAGGACCTCAACTTGGGTACACCTTAAATATCCCAGGAAATATAAAAATGGTTCAAAAAATTGTGGTACTTACGTACGATGGAATATCCCTCAGCCATGAAATCAATGTCATAAGACCAGTAGCAGCAAAATGGGTGGATTCAGGTACGATGATTCTAAGTGAAATAAGTCACACAGAAAAAGAAACTTATCATAAGATATCACTTATGAAGATCCTGTAAACATGGCTACACTTGAACTGAGTTAGGAAAGAGAACAGTGTCTCACATTTAGAAAACACTCTTATGCCTGCTTAAGGGGGAAGGAGAGGTGGGGTGATGCATAAAACCAGAGTTTGATATAAGCACAGGTACCGTTCCAAAAACCAACTATGGAATAGACAAGACCTACACCTTCCTCAGTGAAAGGGACTCAAAACCCCATATTTCCCGCAGAGGAATATATCTGACTAGTAAGAATATTAAAACCTATGGATTGATATGTCTCCATGAGGGAAACAAGTGTGTCTAGACTGGCATAAACATGGCAGCGAGAATCAGCTCAAACCCACTATAAAAAGGAATTTAAAAACAAAACAAAAAAACTGGGAAATTCTTCACAATTCTTTCAGGGTCTCCGATGAAACTTAGAATGACCCTATCTACAACGACAGCTGGATGTGGCATAAGGCTGGACACTTGGGACTGAGAGGATTGGTGAGATTGGGTGAGCAATTGCAGACCCTTTAAAGCAATAATTCATGGCACCCATTCCATGGGTCCCAACTCTCCAGGTTGAAGGGAATATTACTACAGCTATAACATGTACGGGAAACCTAGAGAACGGACACACTGTGAATACGAAAGGTTTCTAAAACTCAACGAATAGTCCCTCTCCTGGCGCTCCGGTTTGACTTTCCATCTGCTTTACTATCAACCTCCCAACTTGGAGAGACAGCCCCTTTAACCTCCTGGTTCGCACAGGTTTCCAATTTGGCAGAGGATGAAAGGGAAGAGGGAGAACCAATGAGAGAGTAGCTGTTAGGCACTTGGACGGGCACATATCACTGTAATTTCCCGGCAGGAAGAAGAATTATCCAAAGTCTCAGCCCCCCACCGGGAACCAGCATAGGTCCTGAACCAAAATGTTGGACTTGCGGTCAGCTCACCAAAACCGAGTTGAAAAATGGAGCTCAGGGGCACAGCAATTCACAAACTGGCCGACTAATAAAGGACAACTATCGTCCAAAAATCTGTTGAGGGAAGGCAACGAGGCGGACTTGAAAGCGAGGCAGAATAGCAGGAAACAGATTTCAACAGGTACGTTGGAATCGCCTTTAAAACACAGGAAGAGGGGCACAACTTCGACAATGATGCACTTGGCCAAAAAGGGCGTATGCGTTTTCTCTTGAATATATTCAGGAGAAAACGCATACGCCCTTTTTGGCCAAGCAAGCAAGCGGGCAATGCAAATCTGCACTACAAAGAAGTATCACTTCCCACCGGTCAAAAGGGACATCCACAAAATGTGTAAAAACCAGAAAGGCAAGACAGGCCCTGGAGAACTGGGAGCCTTGTTATGCTGATGGGCGGGATGTAAATTGCCAACTGCCGCTCTGGAGGAGTACATTGTGTTCCCTAAACCAAGTAAAGAACAGAGCTACAGAGCCAAGGGCACTTCCAGTCTAGGGAATATACCTTGGGAAAATTGAAAATCAATAAGACAGAGGCACCCCAAAATTTAGGGCTGCACTGCTTACAAGGACCTCAACTTGGGTACACATTAAATATCCAGGGAAATATAAAAATGGTTCAAAAAATTGTGGTACTTACGTACGATGGAATATCCCTCAGCCATGAAATCAATGTCATAAGACCAGTAGCAGCAAAATGGGTGGATTCAGGTACGATGATTCTAAGTGAAATAAGTCACACAGAAAAAGAAACTTATCATAAGATATCACTTATGAAGATCCTGTAAACATGGCTACACTTGAACTGAGTTAGGAAAGAGAACAGTGTCTCACATTTAGAAAACACTCTTATGCCTGCTTAAGGGGGAAGGAGAGGTGGGGTGATGCATAAAACCAGAGTTTGATATAAGCACAGGTACCGTTCCAAAAACCAACTATGGAATAGACAAGACCTACACCTTCCTCAGTGAAAGGGACTCAAAACCCCATATTTCCCGCAGAGGAATATATCTGACTAGTAAGAATCTTAAAACCTATGGATTGATATGTCTCCATGAGGGAATCAAGTGTGTCTAGACTGGCATAAACATGGCAGCGAGAAGCAGCTCAAACCCAGTATAAAAAGGAATTTCAAAAACAAAACAAAAAAACTGGGAAATTCTTTACAATTCCTTCAGGGTCTCTGATGAAACCTGGAATGACCCTATCTACAATGAGAGCTGGATGTGGCATAAGGAGGGACACTTGGGACTGAGAGGATTTGTGAGATTGGGTGAGCAAATGCAGACACTTTAAAGCACAAATACCTGGCACCCATTCCATGGGTCCCAACTCTCCAGGTTGAAGAGAATATTACTACAGCTATAACATGTACGGGAAACCTAGAGAACGGACACACTGTGAATACGAAAGGTTTCTAAAACTCAACGAATAGTCCCTCTCCTGGTGCTCCGGTTTGACTTTCCATCTGCTTTACTATCAACCTCCCAACTTGGAGAGACAGCCCCTTTAACCTCCTGGTTCGCACAGGTTGCCAATTTGGCAGAGGATGAAAGGGAAGAGGGAGAACCAATGAGAGAGTAGCTGTTAGGCACTTGGACGGGCACATATCACTGTAATTTCCAGGCAGGAAGAAGAATTATCCAAAGTCTCAGCCCCCCACCGGGAACCAGCATAGGTCCTGAACCAAAATGTTGGACTTGCGGTCAGCTCACCAAAAACGAGTTGAAAAATGGAGCTCAGGGGCACAGCAATTCACAAACTGGCCGAGTAATAAAGGACAAATATCGTCCAAAAATCTGTTGAGGGAAGGCAACGAGGCAGACTTGAGAGCGAGGCAGAATAGCAGGAAACAGATTTCAAGAGGTACATTGGAATCGCCTTTAAAGCACAGGAAGAGGGGCACAACTTCGACAATGATGCACTTGGCCAAAAAGGGCGTATGCGTTTTCTCCTGAATATATTCAGGAGAAAACGCATACGCCCTTTTTGGCCAAGCAAGCAAGCGGGCAATGCAAATCTGCACTACAAAGAAGTATCACTTCCCACCGGTCAAAAGGGACATCCACAAAATGTGTAAAAACCAGAAAGGCAAGACAGGCCCTGGAGAACAGGGAGCCTTGTTATGCTGATGGGCGGGATGTAAATTGCCAACTGCCTCTCTGGAGGAGTGTATTGTGTTCCCTAAAACAAGTAAAGAACAGAGCTACAGAGCCAAGGGCACTTCCAGTCTAGGGAATATACCTTGGGAAAACTGAAAATCAATAAGACAGAGCCACTCCAAAATTTAGGGCTGCACTGCTTACAAGGACCTCAACTTGGGTACACCTTAAATATCCCAGGAAATATAAAAATGGTTCAAAAAATTGTGGTACTTACGTACGATGGAATATCCCTCAGCTATGAAATCAATGTCATAAGACCAGTAGCAGCAAAATGGGTGGTTTCAGGTACGATGATTCTAAGTGAAATAAGTCACACAGAAAAAGAAACTTATCATAAGATATCACTTATGAAAATCCTGTAAACATGGCTACACTTGAACTGAGTTAGGAAAGAGAACAGTGTCTCACATTTAGAAAACACTCTTATGCCTGCTTAAGGGGGAAGGAGAGGTGGGGTGATGCATAAAACCAGAGTTTGATATAAGCACAGGTACCGTTCCAAAAACCAACTATGGAATAGACAAGACCTACACCTTCCTCAGTGAAAGGGACTCAAAACCCCATATTTCCCGCAGAGGAATATATCTGGCTAGTAAGAATCTTAAAACCTATGTATTGATATGTCTCCGTGAGGGAATCAAGTGTGTCTAGACTGGCATAAATATGGCAGCGAGAATAAGCTCAAACCCACTATAAAAAGGAATTTCAAAAACAAAACAAAAAAACTGGGAAATTCTTTACATTTCCTTCAGGGTCTCTGATGAAACCTGGAATGACCCTATCTACAATGACAGCTGGATGTGGCATAAGGAGGGACACTTGAGACTGAGAGGATTGGTGAGATTGGGTGAGCAAATACAGACACTTTAAAGCACAAATACCTGGCACCCATTCCATGTGTCCCAACTCTCCAGGTTGAAGGGAATATTACTACAGCTATAACATGTACGGGAAACCTAGAGAACGGACACACTGTGAATATGAAAGGTTTCTAAAACTCAACGAATAGTCCCTCTCCTGGTGCTCCGGTTTGACTTTCCATCTGCTTTACTATCAACCTCCCAACTTGGAGAGACAGCCCCTTTAACCTCCTGGTTCACACAGGTTGCCAATTTGGCAGAGGATGAAAGGGAAGAGGGAGAACCAATGAGAGAGTAGCTGTTAGGCATTTGGACGGGCTCATATCACTGTAATTTCCTGGCAGGAAGAAGAATTAACCAAAGTCTCAGCCCCCCACCTGGAA
Source organism: Hyperoodon ampullatus (assembly GCF_949752795.1). Classification (NCBI taxonomy): domain Eukaryota; kingdom Metazoa; phylum Chordata; class Mammalia; order Artiodactyla; family Ziphiidae; genus Hyperoodon; species Hyperoodon ampullatus. The sequence goes on along the minus strand of NW_027641044.1, from coordinate 1,398,542 downwards.
CCAGCATAGGTCCTGAACCAAAATGTTGGACATGCGGTCAGCTCACCAAAAACGAATTGAAAAATGGAGCTCAGGGGCACAGCAATTCACAAAGTGGCCGAGTAATAAAGGACAACTATCATCCAAAAATCTGTTGAGGGATGGCAACGAGGCGGACTTGAAAGCGAGGCAGAATAGCAGGAAACAGATTTCAAGAGGTACGTTGGAATCGCCTTTAAAACATAGGAAGAGGGGCACAGCTTCGATTATGATGCACTTGGCCATAAAGGGCGTATGCGTTTTCTCCTGAATATATTCAGGAGAAAACGCATACGCCCTTTTTGGCCAAGCAAGCAAGCGGGCAATGCAAATCTGCACAACAAAGAAGTATCACTTCCCACCGGTCAAAAGGGACATCCACAAAATGTGTAAAAACCAGAAAGGCAAGACAGGCCCTGGAGAACAGGGAGCCTTGTTATGCTGATGGGCGGGATGTAAATTGCCAACTGCCTCTCTGGAGGAGTGCATTGTGTTCCCTAAAACAAGTAAACAACAGAACTACAGAGCCAAGGGCACTTACAGTCTAGGGAATATACCTTGGGAAAACTGAAAATCAAAAAGACACAGCCACCCCAAAATTTAGGGCTGCACTGCTTACAAGGACCTCAACTTGGGTACACATTAAATATCCCAGGAAATATAAAAATGGTTCAAAAAATTGTGGTACTTACGTACGATGGAATATCCCTCAGCCATGAAATCAATGTCATAAGACCAGTAGCAGCAAAATGGGTGGATTCAGGTACGATGATTCTAAGTGAAATAAGTCACAAAGAAAAAGAAACTTATCATAAGATATCACTTATGAAGATCCTGTAAACATGGCTACAATTGAACTGAGTTAGGAAAGAGAACAGTGTCTCACATTTAGAAAACACTCTTATGCCTGCTTAAGGGGGAAGGAGAGGTGGGGTGATGCATAAAACCAGAGTTTGATATAAGCACAGGTACCGTTCCAAAAACCAACTATGGAATAGACAAGACCTACACCTTCCTCAGTGAAAGGGACTCAAAACCCCATATTTCCCGCAGAGGAATATATCTGACTACTAATAATCTTAAAAGCTATGAATTGATATGTCTCTCTAAGGGAATCAAGTGTGTCTAGACTGGCATAAACATGGCAGCGAGAATCAGCTCAAACCCACTATAAAAAGGAATTTCAAAAACAAAACAAAAAAACTGGGAAATTCTTTACAATTCCTTCAGGGTCTCTGATGAAACCTGGAATGACCCTATCTACAATGACAGCTGGATGTGGCATAAGGAGGGACACTTGGGACTGAGAGGATTGGTGAGATTGGGTGAGCAAATGCAGACACTTTAAAGCACAAACGCCTGGCACCCATTCCATGGGTCCCAACTCTACAGGTTGAAGGGAATATTACTACAGCTATAACATGTATGGGAAACCTAGAGAACGGACACACTGTGAATACGAAAGGTTTCTAAAACTCAACGAATAGTCCCTCTCCTGGTGCTCCGGTTTGACTTTCCATCTGCTTTACTATCAACCTCCCAACTTGGAGAGACAGCCCCTTTAACCTCCTGGTTTGCACAAGTTGCCAATTTGGCAGAGGATGAAAGGGAAGAGGGAGAACCAATGAGAGAGTAGCTGTTAGGCACTTGGAAGGGCACATATCACTGTAATTTCCCGGAAAGAAGAAGAATTAACCAAAGTCTCAGCCAACCACCGGGATCCACCATAGGTCCTGAACCAAAATTTTGGACTTGCGGTCAGCTCACCAAAAACGAGTTGAAAAATGGAGCTCAGGGGCACAGCAATTCACAAACTGGCCGAGTAATAAAGGACAACTATCGTCCAAAAATCTGTTGAGGGAAGGCAACGAGGCGGAATTGAAAGCGAGGCAGAATAGCAGGAAACAGATTTCAAGAGGTACGTTGGAATCGCCTATAAAGCACAGGAAGAGGGGCACAACTTCGACAATGATGCACTTGGCCAAAAAGGGCGTAAGTGTTTTCTCCTGAATATATTCAGGAGAAAACGCATACGCCGTTGTTGGCCAAGCAAGCAAGCGGGCAATGCAAATCTGCACTACAAAGAAGTATCACTTCCCACCGGTCAAAAGGGACATCCACAAAATGTGTAAAAACCAGAAAGGCAAGACAGGCCCTGGAGAACAGCGAGCCTTGTTATGCTGATGGGCGGGATGTACATTGCCAACTGCCTCTCTGGAGGAGTGCATTGTGTTCCCTAAAACAATTAAACAACAAAGCTACAGAGCCAAGGGCACTTCCAGTCTAGGGAATATACCTTGGGAAAACTGAAAATCAATAAGACAGAGCCACCCCAAAATTTAGGGCTGCACTGCTTACAAGGACCTCGACTTGGGTACACCTTAAATATCCCAGGAAATATAAAAATGGTTCAAAAAATTGTGGTACTTACGTACGATGGAATATCCCTCAGCCATGAAATCAATGTCATAAGACCAGTAGCAGCAAAATGGGTGGATTCAGGTACGATGATTCTAAGTGAAATAAGTCACACAGAAAATGAAACTTATCATAAGATATCACTTATGAAGATCCTGTAAACATGGCTACACTTGAACTGAGTTAGGAAAGAGAACAGTGTCTCACATTTAGAAAACACTCTTATGCCTGCTTAATGGGGAAGGTGAGGTGGGATGATGCATAAAACAAGAGTTTGATATAAGCACAGGTACCGTTCCAAAAACCAACTATGGAATAGACAAGACCTACACCTTCCTTAGTGAAAGGGACTCAAAACCCCATATATCCCGCAGTGGAATATATCTGGCTAGTAAGAATCTTAAAACCTATGTATTGATATGTCTCTGTGAGGGAATGAAGTGTGTCTAGACTGGCATAAATATGGCAGCGAGAATCAGCTCAAACCCACTATAAAAAGGAATTTGAAAAACAAAACAAAAAAACTGGGAAATTCTTTACAATTCCTTCAGGGTCTCTGAAGAAACCTGGAATGACCCTATCTACAACGACAGCTGGATGTGGCATAAGGCTGGACACTTGGGACTGAGAGAATTGGTGAGATTGGGTGAGCAATTGCAGACCCTTTAAAGCAATAATGCATGGCACCCATTCCATGGGTCCCAACTCTCCAGGTTAAAGGGAATATTACTACAGCTATAACATGTACGGGAAACCTAGAGAACGGACACACTGTGAATACAAAAGGTTTCTAAAACTCAACGAATAGTCCCTCTCCTGGTGCTCCGGTTTGACTTTCCATCTGCTTTACTATCAACCTCCCAACTTGGAGAGACAGCCCCTTTAACCTCCTGGTTCGCACAGGTTGCCAATTTGGCAGAGGATGAAAGGGAAGAGGGAGAACCAATGAGAGAGTAGCTGTTAGGCACTTGGACGGGCACATATCACTGTAATTTCCCGGCAGGAAGAAGAATTATCCAAAGTCTCAGACACCCACCGGGAACCAGCATAGGTCCTGAACCAAAATGTTGGACTTTCGGTCAGCTCACCAAAAACGAGTTGAAAAATGGAGCTCAGGGGCACAGCAATTCACAAACTGGCCGAGTAATAAAGGACAACTATCGTCCAAAAATCTGTTGAGGGAAGGCAACGAGGCGGACTTGAGAGTGAGGCAGAATAGCAGGAAACAGATTTCAAGAGGTACGTTGGAATCGCCTTTAAAGCACAGGAAGAGGGGCACAACTTCGACAATGATGCACTTGGCCAAAAAGGGCGTATGCGTTTTCTGCTGCATATATTCAGGAGAAAACGCATACGCCCTTTTTGGCCAAGCAAGCAAGCGGGCAATGCAAATCTGCACTACAAAGAAGTATCACTTTCCACCGGTCAAAAGGGACATCCACAAAATGTGTAAAAACCAGAAAGGCAAGACAGGCCCTGGAGAACAGGGAGCCTTGTTATGCTGATGGGCGGGATGTAAATTGCCAACTGCCGCTCTGGAGGAGTACATTGTGTTCCCTAAAACAAGTAAAGAACAGAGCTACAGAGCCAAGGGCACTTCCAGTCTAGGGAATATACCTTGGGAAAACTGAAAATCAATAAGACAGAGCCACCCCAAAATTTAGGGCTGCACTGCTTACAAGGACCTCAACTTGGGTACACCTTAAATATCCCAGGAAATATAAAAATGGTTCAAAAAATTGTGGTACTTACGTACGATGGAATATCCCTCAGCCATGAAATCAATGTCATAAGACCAGTAGCAGCAAGATGGGTGGATTCAGGTACGATGATTCTAAGTGAAATAAGTCACACAGAAAAAGAAACTTATCATAAGATATCACTTATGAAGATCCTGTAAACATGGCTACACTTGAACTGAGTTAGGAAAGAGAAGAGTGTCTCACATTTAGAAAACACTCTTATGCCTGCTTAATGGGGAAGGTGAGGTGGGATGATGCATAAAACAAGAGTTTGATATAAGCACAGGTACCGTTCCAAAAACCAACTATGGAATAGACAAGACCTACACCTTCCTCAGTGAAAGGGACTCAAAACCCCATATTTCCCGCAGAGGAATATATCTGACTAGTAAGAATCTTAAAACCTATGTATTGATATGTCTCCGTAAGGGAATCAAGTGTGTCTAGACTGGCATAAACATGGCAGCGAGAATCAGCTCAAACCCACTATAAAAAGGAATTTAAAAACAAAACAAAAAAACTGGGAAATTCTTTACAATTCCTTCAGGGTCTCTGATGAAACTTAGAATGACCCTATCTACAACGACAGCTGGATGTGGCATAAGGCTGGACACATGGGACTGAGAGGATTGGTGAGATTGGGTGAGCAATTGCAGACCCTTTAAAGCAATAATGCATGGCACCCATTCCATGGGTCCCAACTCTCCAGGTTAAAGGGAATATTACTACAGCTATAACATGTACGGGAAACCTAGAGAACGGACACACTGTGAATACGAAAGGTTTCTAAAACTCAACGAATAGTCCCTCTCCTGGTGCTCCGGTTTGACTTTCCATCTGCTTTACTATCAACCTCCGAACTTGGAGAGACAGCCCCTTTAAGCTCCTGGTTCGCACAGGTTTCCAATTTGGCAGAGGATGAAAGGGAAGAGGGAGAACCAATGAGAGAGTAGCTGTTAGGCATTTGGACGGGCTCATATCACTGTAATTTCCTGGCAGGAAGAAGAATTAACCAAAGTCTCAGCCCCCCACCTGGAACCAGCATACGTCCTGAACCAAAATGTTGGACTTGCGGTCAGCTCACCAAAAACGAGTTGAAAAATGGAGCTCAGGGGCACAGCAATTCACAAACTGGCCGAGTAATAAAGGACAACTATCGTCCAAAAATCTGTTGAGGGAAGGCAACGAGGCGGACTTGAAAGCGAGGCAGAATAGCAGGAAACAGATTTCAAGAGGTACGTTGGAATCGCCTTTAAAGCACAGGAAGATGGGCACAACTTCGACAATGATGCACTTGGCCAAAAAGGGCGTATGTGTTTTCTCCTGAATATATTCAGGAGAAAACGCATACGCCCTTTTTGGCCAAGCAAGCAAGCGGGCAATGCAAATCTGCACTACAAAGAAGTATCACTTCCCACCGGTCAAAAGGGATATCCACAAAATGTGTAAAAACGAGAAAGGCAAGACAGGCCCTGGAGAACACGGAGCCTTGTTATGCTTATGGGTGGGATGTAAATTGCCAAGTGCCTCTCTGGAGGAGTACATTGTGTTCCCTAAAACAAGTAAAGAACAGAGCTACAGAGCCAAGGGCACTTCCAGTCTAGGGAATATACCTTTGGAAAACTGAAAATCAAAAAGACACAGCCACCCCAAAATTTAGGGCTGCACTGCTTACAAGGACCTCAACTTGGGTACACCTTAAATATCCCAGGAAATATAAAAATGGTTCAAAAAATTGTGGTACTTACGTACGATGGAATATCCCTCAGCCATGAAATCCATGTCATAAGACCAGTAGCAGCAAAATGGGTGGATTCATGTACGATGATTCTAAGTGAAATAAGTCACACAGAAAAAGAAACTTATCATAATATATCACTTATGAAGATCCTGTAAACATGGCTACATTTGAACTGAGTTAGGAAAGAGAACAGTGTCTCACATTTAGAAAACACTCTTATGCCTGCTTAAGGGGGAAGGAGAGGTGGGGTGATGCATAAAACCAGAGTTTGATATAAGCACAGGTACCGTTCCAAAAACCAACTATGGAATAGACAAGACCTACACCTTCCTCAGTGAAAGGGACTCAAAACCCCATATTTCCCGCAGAGGAATATATCTGACTAGTAAGAATCTTAAAACCTATGGATTGATATGTTTCCATGAGGGAATCAATGTGTCTAGACTGGCATAAACATGGCAGCGAGAATCAGCTCAAACCCACTATAAAAAGGAATTTCAAAAACAAAACAAAAAAACTGGGAAATTCTTTACAATTCCTTCAGGGTCTCTGATGAAACCTGAAATGACCCTATCTACAATGACAGCTGGATGTGGCATAAGGCTGGACACTTGGGACTGAGAGGATTGGTGAGATTGGGTGAGCAAATGCAGACCCTTTAAAGCAATAATGCATGGCACACATTCCATGGGTCCCAACTCTCCAGGTTGAAGGGAATATTACTACAGATATAACATGTACGGGAATCCTAGAGAACGGACACACTGTGAATACGAAAGGTTTCTAAAACTCAACGAATAGTCCCTCTCCTGGTGCTCCGGTTTGACTTTCCATCTGCTTTATTATCAACCTCCCAACTTGGAGAGACAGCCCCTTTAACCTCCTGGTTCGCACAGGATGCCAATTTGGCAGAGGATGAAAGGGAAGAGGGAGAACCAATGAGAGAGTAGCTGTTAGGCATTTGGACGGGCACATATCACTGTAATTTCCCGGCAGGAAGAAGAATTAACCAAAGTCTCAGCCACCCACCGGGAATCAGTATAGATCCTGAACCAAAATTTTGGACTTGCGGTCAGCTCACCAAAAACGAGTTGAAAAATGGAGCTCAGGGGCACAGCAATTCACAAACTGGCCGAGTAATAAAGGACAACTATCGTCCAAAAATCTGTTGAGGGAAGGCAACGAGGCGGACTTGAAAGCGAGGCAGAATAGCAGGAAACAGATTTCAAGAGGTACGTTGGAATCGCCTTTAAAGCACAGGAAGAGGGGCACAACTTCGACAATGATGCACTTGGCCAAAAAGGGTGTATGCGTTTTCTCCTGAATATATTCAGGAGAAAACGCATACGCCCTTTTTGGCCAAGCAAGCAAGTGGGCAATGCAAATCTGCACTACAAAGAAGTATCACTTCCCACCGGTCAAAAGGGACATCCACAAAATGTGTAAAAACCAGAAAGGCAAGACAGGCCCTGGAGAACAGGGAGCCTTGTTATGCTGATGGGCGGGATGTAAATTGCCAACTGCCTCTCTGGAGGAGTTCATTGTGTTCCCTAAAACAAGTAAACAACAGAGCTACAGAGCCAAGGGCACTTCCAGTCTAGGGAATATACCTTGGGAAAACTGAAAATCAAAAAGACACAGCCACCCCAAAATTTAGGGCTGCACTTCTTACAAGGACCTCAACTTGGGTACACCTTAAATATCCCAGGAAATATAAAAATGGTTCAAAAAATTGTGGTACTTATGTACGATGGAATATCCCTCAGCCATGAAATCAATGTCATAAGACCAGTAGCAGCAAAATGGGTGGATTCAGGTACGATGATTCTAAGTGAAATAAGTCACACAGAAAAAGAAACTTATCATAAGATATCACTTATGAAGATCCTGTAAACATGGCTACACTTGAACTGAGTTAGGAAAGAGAACAGTGTCTCACATTTAGAAAACACTCTTATGCCTGCTTAAGGGTTAAGGAGAGGTGGGGTGATGCATAAAACAAGAGTTTGATATAAGCACAGGTACCGTTCCAAAAACCAACTATGGAATAGACAAGACCTACACCTTCCTCAGTGAAAGGGACTCAAAACCCCATATTTCCCGCTGAGGAATGTATCTGACTAGTAAGAATCTTAAAACCTATGTATTGATATGTCTCCGTAAGGGAATCAAGTGTGTCTAGACTGGGATAAATATGGCAGCGAGAATCAGCTCAAACCCACTATAAAAAGGAATTTCAAAAATAAAACAAAAAAACTGGGAAATTCTTTACAATTCCTTCAGGGTCTCTGATGAAACCTGAAATGACCCTATCTACAATGACAGCTGGATGTGGCATAAGGCTGGACACTTGGGACTGAGAGGATTGGTGAGATTGGGTGAGCAAATGCAGACCCTTTAAAGCAATAATGCATGGCACACATTCCATGGGTCCCAACTCTCCAGGTTGAAGGGAATATTACTACAGATATAACATGTACGGGAATCCTAGAGAACGGACACACTGTGAATACGAAAGGTTTCTAAAACTCAACGAATAGTCCCTCTCCTGGTGCTCCGGTTTGACTTTCCATCTGCTTTATTATCAACCTCCCAACTTGGAGAGACAACCCCTTTAACCTCCTGGTTCGCACAGGTTGCCAATTTGGCAGAGGATGAAAGGGAAGAGGGAGAACCAATGAGAGAGTAGCTGTTAGGCATTTGGACGGGCACATATCACTGTAATTTCCCGGCAGGAAGAAGAATTAACCAAAGTCTCAGCCACCCACCGGGAATCAGTATAGATCCTGAAGCAAAATTTTGGACTTGCGGTCAGCTCACCAAAAACGAGTTGAAAAATGGAGCTCAGGGGCACAGCAATTCACAAACTGGCCGAGTAATAAAGGACAACTATCGTCCAAAAATCTGTTGAGGGAAGGCAACGAGGCGGACTTGAAAGCGAGGCAGAATAGCAGGAAACAGATTTCCAGAGGTACGTTGGAATCGCCTTTAAAGCACAGGAAGAGGGGCACAACTTCGACAATGATGCACTTGGCCAAAAAGGGCGTATGCGTTTTCTCCTGAATATATTCAGGAGAAAACGCATACGCCCTTTTTGGCCAAGCAAGCAAGCGGGCAATGCAAATCTGCACTACAAAGAAGTATCACTTCCCACCGGTCAAAAGGGACATCCACAAAATGTGTAAAAACCAGAAAGGCAAGACAGGCCCTGGAGAACAGGGAGCCTTGTTATGCTGATGGGCGGGATGTAAATTGCCAACTGCCTCTCTGGAGGTGTGCATTGTGTTCCTTAAAACAAGTAAAGTACAGAGCTACAGAGCCAAGGGCACTTCCAGTCTAGGGAATATACCTTGGGAAAACTGAAAATAAATAAGGCAGAGCCACCCCAAAATTTAGGGCTGCACTGCTTACAAGGACCTCAACTTGGGTACACCTTAAATATCCCAGGAAATATAAAAATGGTTCAAAAAATTGTGGTACTTACGTACGATGGAATATCCCTCAGCCATGAAATCAATGTCATAAGAACCAGTAGCAGCAAAATGGGTGGATTCAGGTACGATGATTCTAAGTGAAATAAGTCACACAGAAAAAGAAACTTATCATAAGATATCACTTATGAAGATCCTGTAAACATGGCTACACTTGAACTGAGTTAGGAAAGAGAACAGTGTCTCACATTTAGAAAACACTCTTATGCCTGCTTAAGGGGGAAGGAGAGGTGGGGTGATGCATAAAACCAGAGTTTGATATAAGCACAGGTACCGTTCCAAAAACCAACTATGGAATAGACAAGACCTACACCTTCCTCAGTGAAAGGGACTCAAAACCCCATATTTCCCGCAGAGGAATATATCTGACTAGTAAGAATCTTAAAACCTATGTATTGATATGTCTCCGTAAGGGAATCAAGTGTGTCTAGACTGGGATAAATATGGCAGCGAGAATCAGCTCAAACCCACTATAAAAAGGAATTTCAAAAATAAAACAAAAAAACTGGGAAATTCTTTACAATTCCTTCAGGGTCTCTGATGAAACCTGAAATGACCCTATCTACAATGACAGCTGGATGTGGCATAAGGCTGGACACTTGGGACTGAGAGGATTGGTGAGATTGGGTGAGCAAATGCAGACCCTTTAAAGCAATAATGCATGGCACACATTCCATGGGTCCCAACTCTCCAGGTTGAAGGGAATATTACTACAGATATAACATGTACGGGAATCCTAGAGAACGGACACACTGTGAATACGAAAGGTTTCTAAAACTCAACGAATAGTCCCTCTCCTGGTGCTCCGGTTTGACTTTCCATCTGCTTTATTATCAACCTCCCAACTTGGAGAGACAACCCCTTTAACCTCCTGGTTCGCACAGGTTGCCAATTTGGCAGAGGATGAAAGGGAAGAGGGAGAACCAATGAGAGAGTAGCTGTTAGGCATTTGGACGGGCACATATCACTGTAATTTCCCGGCAGGAAGAAGAATTAACCAAAGTCTCAGCCACCCACCGGGAATCAGTATAGATCCTGAAGCAAAATTTTGGACTTGCGGTCAGCTCACCAAAAACGAGTTGAAAAATGGAGCTCAGGGGCACAGCAATTCACAAACTGGCCGAGTAATAAAGGACAACTATCGTCCAAAAATCTGTTGAGGGAAGGCAACGAGGCGGACTTGAAAGCGAGGCAGAATAGCAGGAAACAGATTTCCAGAGGTACGTTGGAATCGCCTTTAAAGCACAGGAAGAGGGGCACAACTTCGACAATGATGCACTTGGCCAAAAAGGGCGTATGCGTTTTCTCCTGAATATATTCAGGAGAAAACGCATACGCCCTTTTTGGCCAAGCAAGCAAGCGGGCAATGCAAATCTGCACTACAAAGAAGTATCACTTCCCACCGGTCAAAAGGGACATCCACAAAATGTGTAAAAACCAGAAAGGCAAGACAGGCCCTGGAGAACAGGGAGCCTTGTTATGCTGATGGGCGGGATGTAAATTGCCAACTGCCTCTCTGGAGGTGTGCATTGTGTTCCTTAAAACAAGTAAAGTACAGAGCTACAGAGCCAAGGGCACTTCCAGTCTAGGGAATATACCTTGGGAAAACTGAAAATAAATAAGGCAGAGCCACCCCAAAATTTAGGGCTGCACTGCTTACAAGGACCTCAACTTGGGTACACCTTAAATATCCCAGGAAATATAAAAATGGTTCAAAAAATTGTGGTACTTACGTACGATGGAATATCCCTCAGCCATGAAATCAATGTCATAAGAACCAGTAGCAGCAAAATGGGTGGATTCAGGTACGATGATTCTAAGTGAAATAAGTCACACAGAAAAAGAAACTTATCATAAGATATCACTTATGAAGATCCTGTAAACATGGCTACACTTGAACTGAGTTAGGAAAGAGAACAGTGTCTCACATTTAGAAAACACTCTTATGCCTGCTTAAGGGGGAAGGAGAGGTGGGGTGATGCATAAAACCAGAGTTTGATATAAGCACAGGTACCGTTCCAAAAACCAACTATGGAATAGACAAGACCTACACCTTCCTCAGTGAAAGGGACTCAAAACCCCATATTTCCCGCAGAGGAATATATCTGACTAGTAAGAATCTTAAAACCTATGTATTGATATGTCTCCGTAAGGGAATCAAGTGTGTCTAGACTGGGATAAATATGGCAGCGAGAATCAGCTCAAACCCACTATAAAAAGGAATTTCAAAAATAAAACAAAAAAACTGGGAAATTCTTTACAATTCCTTCAGGGTCTCTGATGAAACCTGAAATGACCCTATCTACAATGACAGCTGGATGTGGCATAAGGCTGGACACTTGGGACTGAGAGGATTGGTGAGATTGGGTGAGCAAATGCAGACCCTTTAAAGCAATAATGCATGGCACACATTCCATGGGTCCCAACTCTCCAGGTTGAAGGGAATATTACTACAGATATAACATGTACGGGAATCCTAGAGAACGGACACACTGTGAATACGAAAGGTTTCTAAAACTCAACGAATAGTCCCTCTCCTGGTGCTCCGGTTTGACTTTCCATCTGCTTTATTATCAACCTCCCAACTTGGAGAGACAGCCCCTTTAACCTCCTGGTTCGCACAGGTTGCCAATTTGGTAGAGGATGAAAGGGAAGAGGGAGAACCAATGAGAGAGTAGCTGTTAGGCATTTGGACGGGCACATATCACTGTAATTTCCCGGCAGGAAGAAGAATTAACCAAAGTCTCAGCCACCCACCGGGAATCAGTATAGATCCTGAAGCAAAATTTTGGACTTGCGGTCAGCTCACCAAAAACGAGTTGAAAAATGGAGCTCAGGGGCACAGCAATTCACAAACTGGCCGAGTAATAAAGGACAACTATCGTCCAAAAATCTGTTGAGGGAAGGCAACGAGGCAGACTTGAAAGCGAGGCAGAATAGCAGGAAACAGATTTCCAGAGGTACGTTGAAATCGCCTTTAAAGCACAGGAAGAGGGGCACAACTTCGACAATGATGCACTTGGCCAAAAAGGGCGTATGCGTTTTCTCCTGAATATATTCAGGAGAAAACGCATACACCCTTTTTGGCCAAGCAAGCAAGCGGGCAATGCAAATCTGCACTACAAAGAAGTATCACTTCCCACCGGTCAAAAGGGACATCCACAAAATGTGTAAAAACCAGATAGGCAAGACAGGCCCTGGAGAACAGGGAACCTTGTTATGCTGATGGGTGGGAAGTAAATTGCCAACTGCCTCTCTGGAGGAGTGCATTGTGTTCCCTAAAACAAGTAAACAACAGAGCTACAGAGCCAAGGGCACTTCCAGTCTAGGGAATATACCTTGGGAAAACTGAAAATCAAAAAGACAGAGCCACCCCAAAATTTAGGGCTGCACTGCTTACAAGGACCTCAACTTGGGTACACCTTAAATTTCCCAGGAAATATAAAAATGGTTCAAAAAATTGTGGTACTTACGTACGATGGAATATCACTCAGCCATGAAATCAATGTCATAAGACCAGTAGCAGCAAAATGGGTGGATTCAGGTACGATGATTCTAAGTGAAATAAGTCACACAGAAAAAGAAACTTATCATAAGATATCACTTATGAAGATCCTGTAAACATGGCTACACTTGAACTGAGTTAGGAAAGAGAACAGTGTCTCACATTTAGAAAACACTCTTATGCCTGCTTAAGGGTTAAGGAGAGGTGGGGTGATGCATAAAACAAGAGTTTGATATAAGCACAGGTACCGTTCCAAAAACCAACTATGGAATAGACAAGACCTACACCTTCCTCAGTGAAAGGGACTCAAAACCCCATATTTCCCGCTGAGGAATGTATCTGACTAGTAAGAATCTTAAAACCTATGTATTGATATGTCTCCGTAAGGGAATCAAGTGTGTCTAGACTGGGATAAATATGGCAGCGAGAATCAGCTCAAACCCACTATAAAAAGGAATTTCAAAAATAAAACAAAAAAACTGGGAAATTCTTTACAATTCCTTCAGGGTCTCTGATGAAACCTGAAATGACCCTATCTACAATGACAGCTGGATGTGGCATAAGGCTGGACACTTGGGACTGAGAGGATTGGTGAGATTGGGTGAGCAAATGCAGACCCTTTAAAGCAATAATGCATGGCACACATTCCATGGGTCCCAACTCTCCAGGTTGAAGGGAATATTACTACAGATATAACATGTACGGGAATCCTAGAGAACGGACACACTGTGAATACGAAAGGTTTCTAAAACTCAACGAATAGTCCCTCTCCTGGTGCTCCGGTTTGACTTTCCATCTGCTTTATTATCAACCTCCCAACTTGGAGAGACAGCCCCTTTAACCTCCTGGTTCGCACAGGTTGCCAATTTGGCAGAGGATGAAAGGGAAGAGGGAGAACCAATGAGAGAGTAGCTGTTAGGCATTTGGACGGGCACATATCACTGTAATTTCCCGGCAGGAAGAAGAATTAACCAAAGTCTCAGCCACCCACCGGGAATCAGTATAGATCCTGAAGCAAAATTTTGGACTTGCGGTCAGCTCACCAAAAACGAGTTGAAAAATGGAGCTCAGGGGCACAGCAATTCACAAACTGGCCGAGTAATAAAGGACAACTATCGTCCAAAAATCTGTTGAGGGAAGGCAACGAGGCGGACTTGAAAGCGAGGCAGAATAGCAGGAAACAGATTTCCAGAGGTACGTTGGAATCGCCTTTAAAGCACAGGAAGAGGGGCACAACTTCGACAATGATGCACTTGGCCAAAAAGGGCGTATGCGTTTTCTCCTGAATATATTCAGGAGAAAACGCATACGCCCTTTTTGGCCAAGCAAGCAAGCGGGCAATGCAAATCTGCACTACAAAGAAGTATCACTTCCCACCGGTCAAAAGGGACATCCACAAAATGTGTAAAAACCAGAAAGGCAAGACAGGCCCTGGAGAACAGGGAGCCTTGTTATGCTGATGGGCGGGATGTAAATTGCCAACTGCCTCTCTGGAGGTGTGCATTGTGTTCCTTAAAACAAGTAAAGTACAGAGCTACAGAGCCAAGGGCACTTCCAGTCTAGGGAATATACCTTGGGAAAACTGAAAATAAATAAGGCAGAGCCACCCCAAAATTTAGGGCTGCACTGCTTACAAGGACCTCAACTTGGGTACACCTTAAATATCCCAGGAAATATAAAAATGGTTCAAAAAATTGTGGTACTTACGTACGATGGAATATCCCTCAGCCATGAAATCAATGTCATAAGAACCAGTAGCAGCAAAATGGGGGGATTCAGGTACGATGATTCTAAGTGAAATAAGTCACACAGAAAAAGAAACTTATCATAAGATATCACTTATGAAGATCCTGTAAACATGGCTACACTTGAACTGAGTTAGGAAAGAGAACAGTGTCTCACATTTAGAAAACACTCTTATGCCTGCTTAAGGGGGAAGGAGAGGTGGGGTGATGCATAAAACCAGAGTTTGATATAAGCACAGGTACCGTTCCAAAAACCAACTATGGAATAGACAAGACCTACACCTTCCTCAGTGAAAGGGACTCAAAACCCCATATTTCCCGCAGAGGAATATATCTGACTAGTAAGAATCTTAAAACCTATGTATTGATATGTCTCCATAAGGAAATCAAGTGTGTCTAGACTGGCATAAACATGGCAGCGAGAATCAGCTCAAACCCACTATAAAAAGGAATTTCAAAAATAAAACAAAAAAACTGGGAAATTCTTTACAATTCCTTCAGGGTCTCTGATGAAACCTGAAATGACCCTATCTACAATGACAGCTGGATGTGGCATAAGGCTGGACACTTGGGACTGAGAGGATTGGTGAGATTGGGTGAGCAAATGCAGACCCTTTAAAGCAATAATGCATGGCACACATTCCATGGGTCCCAACTCTCCAGGTTGAAGGGAATATTACTACAGATATAACATGTACGGGAATCCTAGAGAACGGACACACTGTGAATACGAAAGGTTTCTAAAACTCAACGAATAGTCCCTCTCCTGGTGCTCCGGTTTGACTTTCCATCTGCTTTATTATCAACCTCCCAACTTGGAGAGACAGCCCCTTTAACCTCCTGGTTCGCACAGGTTGCCAATTTGGCAGAGGATGAAAGGGAAGAGGGAGAACCAATGAGAGAGTAGCTGTTAGGCATTTGGACGGGCACATATCACTGTAATTTCCCGGCAGGAAGAAGAATTAACCAAAGTCTCAGCCACCCACCGGGAATCAGTATAGATCCTGAACCAAAATTTTGGACTTGCGGTCAGCTCACCAAAAACGAGTTGAAAAATGGAGCTCAGGGACACAGCAATTCACAAACTGGCCGAGTAATAAAGGACAACTATCGTCCAAAAATCTGTTGAGGGAAGGCAACGAGGCGCACTTGAAAGCGAGGCAGAATAGCAGGAAACAGATTTCCAGAGGTACGTTGGAATCGCCTTTAAAGCACAGGAAGAGGGGCACAACTTCGACAATGATGCACTTGGCCAAAAAGGGCGTATGCGTTTTCTCCTGAATATATTCAGGAGAAAACGCATACGCCCTTTTTAGCCAAGCAAGCAAGCGGGCAATGCAAATCTGCACTACAAAGAAGTATCACTTCCCACCGGTCAAAAGGGACATCCACAAAATGTGTAAGAAGAAGAAAGGCAAGACAGGCCCTGGAGAACAGGGAGCCTTGTTATGCTGATGGGCGGGATGTAAATTGCCAACTGCCTCTCTGGAGGAGTGCATTCTGTTCCCTAAAACAAGTAAACAACAGAGCTACAGAGCCAAGGGCACTACCAGTCTAGGGAATATACCTTGGGAAAACTGAAAATCAATAAGACAGAGCCACCCCAAAATTTAGGGCTGCACTGCTTACAAGGACCTCAACTTGGGTACACCTTAAATATCCCAGGAAATATAAAAATGGTTCAAAAAATTGTGGTACTTACGTACGATGGAATATCCCTCAGCCATGAAATCAATGTCATAAGACCAGTAGCAGCAAAATGGGTGGATTCAGGTACGATGATTCTAAGTGAAATTAGTCACACAGAAAAAGAAACTTATCATAAGATATCACTTATGAAGATCCTGTAAACATGGCTACACTTGAACTGAGTTAGGAAAGAGAACAGTGTCTCACATTTAGAAAACACACTTATGCCTGCTTAAGGGGGAAGGAGAGGTGGGGTGATGCATAAAACCAGAGTTTGATATAAGCACAGGTACCGTTCCAAAAACCAACTATGGAATAGACAAGACCTACACCTTCCTCAGTGAAAGGGACTCAAAACCCCATATTTCCCGCAGAGGAATATATCTGACTAGTAAGAATCTTAAAACCTATGTATTGATATGTCTCCGTAAGGGAATCAAGTGTGTCTAGACTGGGATAAATATGGCAGCGAGAATCAGCTCAAACCCACTATAAAAAGGAATTTGAAAAACAAAACAAAAAAACTGGGAAATTCTTTACAATTCCTTCAGGGTCTCTGAAGAAACCTGGAATGACCCTATCTACAACGACAGCTGGATGTGGCATAAGGCTGGACACTTGGGACTGAGAGAATTGGTGAGATTGGGTGAGCAATTGCAGACCCTTTAAAGCAATAATGCATGGCACCCATTCCATGGGTCCCAACTCTCCAGGTTAAAGGGAATATTACTACAGCTATAACATGTACGGGAAACCTAGAGAACGGACACACTGTGAATACAAAAGGTTTCTAAAACTCAACGAATAGTCCCTCTCCTGGTGCTCCGGTTTGACTTTCCATCTGCTTTACTATCAACCTCCCAACTTGGAGAGACAGCCCCTTTAACCTCCTGGTTCGCACAGGTTGCCAATTTGGCAGAGGATGAAAGGGAAGAGGGAGAACCAATGAGAGAGTAGCTGTTAGGCACTTGGACGGGCACATATCACTGTAATTTCCCGGCAGGAAGAAGAATTATCCAAAGTCTCAGACACCCACCGGGAACCAGCATAGGTCCTGAACCAAAATGTTGGACTTTCGGTCAGCTCACCAAAAACGAGTTGAAAAATGGAGCTCAGGGGCACAGCAATTCACAAACTGGCCGAGTAATAAAGGACAACTATCGTCCAAAAATCTGTTGAGGGAAGGCAACGAGGCGGACTTGAGAGTGAGGCAGAATAGCAGGAAACAGATTTCAAGAGGTACGTTGGAATCGCCTTTAAAGCACAGGAAGAGGGGCACAACTTCGACAATGATGCACTTGGCCAAAAAGGGCGTATGCGTTTTCTGCTGCATATATTCAGGAGAAAACGCATACGCCCTTTTTGGCCAAGCAAGCAAGCGGGCAATGCAAATCTGCACTACAAAGAAGTATCACTTTCCACCGGTCAAAAGGGACATCCACAAAATGTGTAAAAACCAGAAAGGCAAGACAGGCCCTGGAGAACAGGGAGCCTTGTTATGCTGATGGGCGGGATGTAAATTGCCAACTGCCGCTCTGGAGGAGTACATTGTGTTCCCTAAAACAAGTAAAGAACAGAGCTACAGAGCCAAGGGCACTTCCAGTCTAGGGAATATACCTTGGGAAAACTGAAAATCAATAAGACAGAGCCACCCCAAAATTTAGGGCTGCACTGCTTACAAGGACCTCAACTTGGGTACACCTTAAATATCCCAGGAAATATAAAAATGGTTCAAAAAATTGTGGTACTTACGTACGATGGAATATCCCTCAGCCATGAAATCAATGTCATAAGACCAGTAGCAGCAAGATGGGTGGATTCAGGTACGATGATTCTAAGTGAAATAAGTCACACAGAAAAAGAAACTTATCATAAGATATCACTTATGAAGATCCTGTAAACATGGCTACACTTGAACTGAGTTAGGAAAGAGAAGAGTGTCTCACATTTAGAAAACACTCTTATGCCTGCTTAATGGGGAAGGTGAGGTGGGATGATGCATAAAACAAGAGTTTGATATAAGCACAGGTACCGTTCCAAAAACCAACTATGGAATAGACAAGACCTACACCTTCCTCAGTGAAAGGGACTCAAAACCCCATATTTCCCGCAGAGGAATATATCTGACTAGTAAGAATCTTAAAACCTATGTATTGATATGTCTCCGTAAGGGAATCAAGTGTGTCTAGACTGGCATAAACATGGCAGCGAGAATCAGCTCAAACCCACTATAAAAAGGAATTTAAAAACAAAACAAAAAAACTGGGAAATTCTTTACAATTCCTTCAGGGTCTCTGATGAAACTTAGAATGACCCTATCTACAACGACAGCTGGATGTGGCATAAGGCTGGACACATGGGACTGAGAGGATTGGTGAGATTGGGTGAGCAATTGCAGACCCTTTAAAGCAATAATGCATGGCACCCATTCCATGGGTCCCAACTCTCCAGGTTAAAGGGAATATTACTACAGCTATAACATGTACGGGAAACCTAGAGAACGGACACACTGTGAATACGAAAGGTTTCTAAAACTCAACGAATAGTCCCTCTCCTGGTGCTCCGGTTTGACTTTCCATCTGCTTTACTATCAACCTCCGAACTTGGAGAGACAGCCCCTTTAAGCTCCTGGTTCGCACAGGTTTCCAATTTGGCAGAGGATGAAAGGGAAGAGGGAGAACCAATGAGAGAGTAGCTGTTAGGCATTTGGACGGGCTCATATCACTGTAATTTCCTGGCAGGAAGAAGAATTAACCAAAGTCTCAGCCCCCCACCTGGAACCAGCATACGTCCTGAACCAAAATGTTGGACTTGCGGTCAGCTCACCAAAAACGAGTTGAAAAATGGAGCTCAGGGGCACAGCAATTCACAAACTGGCCGAGTAATAAAGGACAACTATCGTCCAAAAATCTGTTGAGGGAAGGCAACGAGGCGGACTTGAAAGCGAGGCAGAATAGCAGGAAACAGATTTCAAGAGGTACGTTGGAATCGCCTTTAAAGCACAGGAAGATGGGCACAACTTCGACAATGATGCACTTGGCCAAAAAGGGCGTATGTGTTTTCTCCTGAATATATTCAGGAGAAAACGCATACGCCCTTTTTGGCCAAGCAAGCAAGCGGGCAATGCAAATCTGCACTACAAAGAAGTATCACTTCCCACCGGTCAAAAGGGATATCCACAAAATGTGTAAAAACGAGAAAGGCAAGACAGGCCCTGGAGAACACGGAGCCTTGTTATGCTTATGGGTGGGATGTAAATTGCCAAGTGCCTCTCTGGAGGAGTACATTGTGTTCCCTAAAACAAGTAAAGAACAGAGCTACAGAGCCAAGGGCACTTCCAGTCTAGGGAATATACCTTTGGAAAACTGAAAATCAAAAAGACACAGCCACCCCAAAATTTAGGGCTGCACTGCTTACAAGGACCTCAACTTGGGTACACCTTAAATATCCCAGGAAATATAAAAATGGTTCAAAAAATTGTGGTACTTACGTACGATGGAATATCCCTCAGCCATGAAATCCATGTCATAAGACCAGTAGCAGCAAAATGGGTGGATTCATGTACGATGATTCTAAGTGAAATAAGTCACACAGAAAAAGAAACTTATCATAATATATCACTTATGAAGATCCTGTAAACATGGCTACATTTGAACTGAGTTAGGAAAGAGAACAGTGTCTCACATTTAGAAAACACTCTTATGCCTGCTTAAGGGGGAAGGAGAGGTGGGGTGATGCATAAAACCAGAGTTTGATATAAGCACAGGTACCGTTCCAAAAACCAACTATGGAATAGACAAGACCTACACCTTCCTCAGTGAAAGGGACTCAAAACCCCATATTTCCCGCAGAGGAATATATCTGACTAGTAAGAATCTTAAAACCTATGGATTGATATGTTTCCATGAGGGAATCAATGTGTCTAGACTGGCATAAACATGGCAGCGAGAATCAGCTCAAACCCACTATAAAAAGGAATTTCAAAAACAAAACAAAAAAACTGGGAAATTCTTTACAATTCCTTCAGGGTCTCTGATGAAACCTGAAATGACCCTATCTACAATGACAGCTGGATGTGGCATAAGGCTGGACACTTGGGACTGAGAGGATTGGTGAGATTGGGTGAGCAAATGCAGACCCTTTAAAGCAATAATGCATGGCACACATTCCATGGGTCCCAACTCTCCAGGTTGAAGGGAATATTACTACAGATATAACATGTACGGGAATCCTAGAGAACGGACACACTGTGAATACGAAAGGTTTCTAAAACTCAACGAATAGTCCCTCTCCTGGTGCTCCGGTTTGACTTTCCATCTGCTTTATTATCAACCTCCCAACTTGGAGAGACAGCCCCTTTAACCTCCTGGTTCGCACAGGTTGCCAATTTGGCAGAGGATGAAAGGGAAGAGGGAGAACCAATGAGAGAGTAGCTGTTAGGCATTTGGACGGGCACATATCACTGTAATTTCCCGGCAGGAAGAAGAATTAACCAAAGTCTCAGCCACCCACCGGGAATCAGTATAGATCCTGAACCAAAATTTTGGACTTGCGGTCAGCTCACCAAAAACGAGTTGAAAAATGGAGCTCAGGGGCACAGCAATTCACAAACTGGCCGAGTAATAAAGGACAACTATCGTCCAAAAATCTGTTGAGGGAAGGCAACGAGGCGGACTTGAAAGCGAGGCAGAATAGCAGGAAACAGATTTCAAGAGGTACGTTGGAATCGCCTTTAAAGCACAGGAAGAGGGGCACAACTTCGACAATGATGCACTTGGCCAAAAAGGGCGTATGCGTTTTCTCCTGAATATATTCAGGAGAAAACGCATACGCCCTTTTTGGCCAAGCAAGCAAGTGGGCAATGCAAATCTGCACTACAAAGAAGTATCACTTCCCACCGGTCAAAAGGGACATCCACAAAATGTGTAAAAACCAGAAAGGCAAGACAGGCCCTGGAGAACAGGGAGCCTTGTTATGCTGATGGGCGGGATGTAAATTGCCAACTGCCTCTCTGGAGGAGTGCATTGTGTTCCCTAAAACAAGTAAACAACAGAGCTACAGAGCCAAGGGCACTTCCAGTCTAGGGAATATACCTTGGGAAAACTGAAAATCAAAAAGACACAGCCACCCCAAAATTTAGGGCTGCACTTCTTACAAGGACCTCAACTTGGGTACACCTTAAATATCCCAGGAAATATAAAAATGGTTCAAAAAATTGTGGTACTTATGTACGATGGAATATCCCTCAGCCATGAAATCAATGTCATAAGACCAGTAGCAGCAAAATGGGTGGATTCAGGTACGATGATTCTAAGTGAAATAAGTCACACAGAAAAAGAAACTTATCATAAGATATCACTTATGAAGATCCTGTAAACATGGCTACACTTGAACTGAGTTAGGAAAGAGAACAGTGTCTCACATTTAGAAAACACTCTTATGCCTGCTTAAGGGTTAAGGAGAGGTGGGGTGATGCATAAAACAAGAGTTTGATATAAGCACAGGTACCGTTCCAAAAACCAACTATGGAATAGACAAGACCTACACCTTCCTCAGTGAAAGGGACTCAAAACCCCATATTTCCCGCTGAGGAATGTATCTGACTAGTAAGAATCTTAAAACCTATGTATTGATATGTCTCCGTAAGGGAATCAAGTGTGTCTAGACTGGGATAAATATGGCAGCGAGAATCAGCTCAAACCCACTATAAAAAGGAATTTCAAAAATAAAACAAAAAAACTGGGAAATTCTTTACAATTCCTTCAGGGTCTCTGATGAAACCTGAAATGACCCTATCTACAATGACAGCTGGATGTGGCATAAGGCTGGACACTTGGGACTGAGAGGATTGGTGAGATTGGGTGAGCAAATGCAGACCCTTTAAAGCAATAATGCATGGCACACATTCCATGGGTCCCAACTCTCCAGGTTGAAGGGAATATTACTACAGATATAACATGTACGGGAATCCTAGAGAACGGACACACTGTGAATACGAAAGGTTTCTAAAACTCAACGAATAGTCCCTCTCCTGGTGCTCCGGTTTGACTTTCCATCTGCTTTATTATCAACCTCCCAACTTGGAGAGACAGCCCCTTTAACCTCCTGGTTCGCACAGGTTGCCAATTTGGCAGAGGATGAAAGGGAAGAGGGAGAACCAATGAGAGAGTAGCTGTTAGGCATTTGGACGGGCACATATCACTGTAATTTCCCGGCAGGAAGAAGAATTAACCAAAGTCTCAGCCACCCACCGGGAATCAGTATAGATCCTGAAGCAAAATTTTGGACTTGCGGTCAGCTCACCAAAAACGAGTTGAAAAATGGAGCTCAGGGGCACAGCAATTCACAAACTGGCCGAGTAATAAAGGACAACTATCGTCCAAAAATCTGTTGAGGGAAGGCAACGAGGCGGACTTGAAAGCGAGGCAGAATAGCAGGAAACAGATTTCCAGAGGTACGTTGGAATCGCCTTTAAAGCACAGGAAGAGGGGCACAACTTCGACAATGATGCACTTGGCCAAAAAGGGCGTATGCGTTTTCTCCTGAATATATTCAGGAGAAAACGCATACGCCCTTTTTGGCCAAGCAAGCAAGCGGGCAATGCAAATCTGCACTACAAAGAAGTATCACTTCCCACCGGTCAAAAGGGACATCCACAAAATGTGTAAAAACCAGAAAGGCAAGACAGGCCCTGGAGAACAGGGAGCCTTGTTATGCTGATGGGCGGGATGTAAATTGCCAACTGCCTCTCTGGAGGTGTGCATTGTGTTCCTTAAAACAAGTAAAGTACAGAGCTACAGAGCCAAGGGCACTTCCAGTCTAGGGAATATACCTTGGGAAAACTGAAAATAAATAAGGCAGAGCCACCCCAAAATTTAGGGCTGCACTGCTTACAAGGACCTCAACTTGGGTACACCTTAAATATCCCAGGAAATATAAAAATGGTTCAAAAAATTGTGGTACTTACGTACGATGGAATATCCCTCAGCCATGAAATCAATGTCATAAGAACCAGTAGCAGCAAAATGGGTGGATTCAGGTACGATGATTCTAAGTGAAATAAGTCACACAGAAAAAGAAACTTATCATAAGATATCACTTATGAAGATCCTGTAAACATGGCTACACTTGAACTGAGTTAGGAAAGAGAACAGTGTCTCACATTTAGAAAACACTCTTATGCCTGCTTAAGGGGGAAGGAGAGGTGGGGTGATGCATAAAACCAGAGTTTGATATAAGCACAGGTACCGTTCCAAAAACCAACTATGGAATAGACAAGACCTACACCTTCCTCAGTGAAAGGGACTCAAAACCCCATATTTCCCGCAGAGGAATATATCTGACTAGTAAGAATCTTAAAACCTATGTATTGATATGTCTCCGTAAGGGAATCAAGTGTGTCTAGACTGGGATAAATATGGCAGCGAGAATCAGCTCAAACCCACTATAAAAAGGAATTTCAAAAATAAAACAAAAAAACTGGGAAATTCTTTACAATTCCTTCAGGGTCTCTGATGAAACCTGAAATGACCCTATCTACAATGACAGCTGGATGTGGCATAAGGCTGGACACTTGGGACTGAGAGGATTGGTGAGATTGGGTGAGCAAATGCAGACCCTTTAAAGCAATAATGCATGGCACACATTCCATGGGTCCCAACTCTCCAGGTTGAAGGGAATATTACTACAGATATAACATGTACGGGAATCCTAGAGAACGGACACACTGTGAATACGAAAGGTTTCTAAAACTCAACGAATAGTCCCTCTCCTGGTGCTCCGGTTTGACTTTCCATCTGCTTTATTATCAACCTCCCAACTTGGAGAGACAGCCCCTTTAACCTCCTGGTTCGCACAGGTTGCCAATTTGGCAGAGGATGAAAGGGAAGAGGGAGAACCAATGAGAGAGTAGCTGTTAGGCATTTGGACGGGCACATATCACTGTAATTTCCCGGCAGGAAGAAGAATTAACCAAAGTCTCAGCCACCCACCGGGAATCAGTATAGATCCTGAAGCAAAATTTTGGACTTGCGGTCAGCTCACCAAAAACGAGTTGAAAAATGGAGCTCAGGGGCACAGCAATTCACAAACTGGCCGAGTAATAAAGGACAACTATCGTCCAAAAATCTGTTGAGGGAAGGCAACGAGGCGGACTTGAAAGCGAGGCAGAATAGCAGGAAACAGATTTCCAGAGGTACGTTGGAATCGCCTTTAAAGCACAGGAAGAGGGGCACAACTTCGACAATGATGCACTTGGCCAAAAAGGGCGTATGCGTTTTCTCCTGAATATATTCAGGAGAAAACGCATACGCCCTTTTTGGCCAAGCAAGCAAGCGGGCAATGCAAATCTGCACTACAAAGAAGTATCACTTCCCACCGGTCAAAAGGGACATCCACAAAATGTGTAAAAACCAGAAAGGCAAGACAGGCCCTGGAGAACAGGGAGCCTTGTTATGCTGATGGGCGGGATGTAAATTGCCAACTGCCTCTCTGGAGGAGTGCATTGTGTTCCCTAAAACAAGTAAACAACAGAGCTACAGAGCCAAGGGCACTACCAGTCTAGGGAATATACCTTGGGAAAACTGAAAATCAATAAGACAGAGCCACCCCAAAATTTAGGGCTGCACTGCTTACAAGGACCTCAACTTGGGTACACCTTAAATATCCCAGGAAATATAAAAATGGTTCAAAAAATTGTGGTACTTACGTACGATGGAATATCCCTCAGCCATGAAATCAATGTCATAAGACCAGTAGCAGCAAAATGGGTGGATTCAGGTACGATGATTCTAAGTGAAATTAGTCACACAGAAAAAGAAACTTATCATAAGATATCACTTATGAAGATCCTGTAAACATGGCTACACTTGAACTGAGTTAGGAAAGAGAACAGTGTCTCACATTTAGAAAACACACTTATGCCTGCTTAAGGGGGAAGGAGAGGTGGGGTGATGCATAAAACCAGAGTTTGATATAAGCACAGGTACCGTTCCAAAAACCAACTATGGAATAGACAAGACCTACACCTTCCTCAGTGAAAGGGACTCAAAACCCCATATTTCCCGCAGAGGAATATATCTGACTAGTAAGAATCTTAAAACCTATGTATTGATATGTCTCCGTAAGGGAATCAAGTGTGTCTAGACTGGGATAAATATGGCAGCGAGAATCAGCTCAAACCCACTATAAAAAGGAATTTCAAAAATAAAACAAAAAAACTGGGAAATTCTTTACAATTCCTTCAGGGTCTCTGATGAAACCTGAAATGACCCTATCTACAATGACAGCTGGATGTGGCATAAGGCTGGACACTTGGGACTGAGAGGATTGGTGAGATTGGGTGAGCAAATGCAGACCCTTTAAAGCAATAATGCATGGCACACATTCCATGGGTCCCAACTCTCCAGGTTGAAGGGAATATTACTACAGATATAACATGTACGGGAATCCTAGAGAACGGACACACTGTGAATACGAAAGGTTTCTAAAACTCAACGAATAGTCCCTCTCCTGGTGCTCCGGTTTGACTTTCCATCTGCTTTATTATCAACCTCCCAACTTGGAGAGACAGCCCCTTTAACCTCCTGGTTCGCACAGGTTGCCAATTTGGCAGAGGATGAAAGGGAAGAGGGAGAACCAATGAGAGAGTAGCTGTTAGGCATTTGGACGGGCACATATCACTGTAATTTCCCGGCAGGAAGAAGAATTAACCAAAGTCTCAGCCACCCACCGGGAATCAGTATAGATCCTGAACCAAAATTTTGGACTTGCGGTCAGCTCACCAAAAACGAGTTGAAAAATGGAGCTCAGGGGCACAGCAATTCACAAACTGGCCGAGTAATAAAGGACAACTATCGTCCAAAAATCTGTTGAGGGAAGGCAACGAGGCAGACTTGAAAGCGAGGCAGAATAGCAGGAAACAGATTTCCAGAGGTACGTTGAAATCGCCTTTAAAGCACAGGAAGAGGGGCACAACTTCGACAATGATGCACTTGGCCAAAAAGGGCGTATGCGTTTTCTCCTGAATATATTCAGGAGAAAACGCATACACCCTTTTTGGCCAAGCAAGCAAGCGGGCAATGCAAATCTGCACTACAAAGAAGTATCACTTCCCACCGGTCAAAAGGGACATCCACAAAATGTGTAAAAACCAGATAGGCAAGACAGGCCCTGGAGAACAGGGAACCTTGTTATGCTGATGGGTGGGAAGTAAATTGCCAACTGCCTCTCTGGAGGAGTGCATTGTGTTCCCTAAAACAAGTAAACAACAGAGCTACAGAGCCAAGGGCACTTCCAGTCTAGGGAATATACCTTGGGAAAACTGAAAATCAAAAAGACAGAGCCACCCCAAAATTTAGGGCTGCACTGCTTATAAGGACCTCAACTTGGGTACACCTTAAATTTCCCAGGAAATATAAAAATGGTTCAAAAAATTGTGGTACTTACGTACGATGGAATATCACTCAGCCATGAAATCAATGTCATAAGACCAGTAGCAGCAAAATGGGCGGATTCAGGTACGATGATTCTAAGTGAAATAAGTCACACAGAAAAAGAAACTTATCATAAGATATCACTTATGAAGATCCTGTAAACATGGCTACACTTGAACTGAGTTAGGAAAGAGAACAGTGTCTCACATTTAGAAAACACTCATATGGCTGCTTAAGGGGGAAGGAGAGGTGGGGTGATGCATAAAACCAGAGTTTGATATAAGCACAGGTACCGTTCCAAAAACCAACAATGGATTAGACAAGACCTACACCTTCCTCAGTGAAAGGGACTCAAAACCCCATATTTCCTGCAGAGGAATATATCTGACTAGTGAGAATCTTAAAAACTATGGATTGATATGTCTCCATAAGGGAATCAAGTGTGTCTAGACTGGCATAAACATGGCAGCGAGAATCAGCTCAAACCCACTATAAAAAGGAATTTCAAAAACAAAACAAAAAAACTGGGAAATTCTTTACAATTCCTTCAGCGTCTCTGATGAATCCTGGAATGACCCTATCTACAACGACAGCTGGATGTGGCATAAGGCTGGACACTTGCGACTGGGAGGATTGGTGAGATTGGGTGAGCAAATGCAGACTCTTTAAAGCAATAATGCATGGCACCCATTCCTTGGGTCCCAACTCTACAGGTTGAAGCGGATATTACTACAGTTATAACATGAACGGGAAACCTAGAGAACGGACACACTGTGAATACGAAAGGTTTCTAAAACTCAACGAATAGTCCCTCTCCTGGTGCTCCGGGTTGACTTTCCATCTGCTTTGCTATCAATCTCCCAACTTGGAGAGACAGCCCCTTTAACCTCCTGGTTCGCACAGGTTTCCAATTTGGCAGAGGATGAAAGGGAAGAGGGAGAACCAATGAGAGCGTAGCTGTTAGGCATTTGTATGGGCACATATAACTCTAACTTCCCGGCAGGAAGAAAGATTAACCAAAGTCTCAGCCCCCCACCCGGAACCAGCATAGATCCTGAACCAAAATTTTGGACTTGCGGTCAGCTCACCAAAAACGAGTTGAAAAATGGAGCTGAGGGGCACAGCAATTCACAAACTGGCCGAGTAATAAAGGACAACTATCGTCCAAAAATCTGTTGAGGGAAGCCAACGAGGCGGACTTGAAAGCGAGGCAGAAGAGCAGGAAACAGATTTCAAGAGGTACGTTGGAATCGACTTTAAAGCACAGGAAGAGGTGCCCAACTTCGACAATGATGCACTTGGCCAAAAAGGGCGTATGCGTTTTCTCCTGAACATATTCAGGAGAAAACGCATATGCCCTTTTTGGCCAAGCAAGCAAGCGGGCAATGCAAATCTGCACTACAAAGAAGTATCACTTCCCACCGGTCAAAAGGGACATCCACAAAATGTGTAAAATCCAGAAAGGCAAGACAGGCCCTGGAGAACAGGGAGCCTTGTTATGCTGATGGGCGGGATGTAAATTGCCAACTGCCTCTCTGGAGGAGTGCATTGGGTTCCCTAAAACAAGTAAACAACAGAGCTACAGAGCCAAGGGCACTTCCAGTCTAGGGAATATACCTTGGGAAAACTGAAAATCAATAAGACAGTGCCACCCCTAAATTTAGGGCTGCACTGCTTACAAGGACCTCAACTTGGGTACACCTTAAATATCCCAGGAAATATAAAAATGGTTCAAAAAATTGTGGTACTTACGTACAGTGGAATATCCCTCAGCCATGAAATCAATGTCATAAGACCAGTAGCAGCAAAATGGGTGGATTCAGGTACGATGATTCTAAGTGAAATAAGTCACACAGAAAAAGAAACTTATCATAAGAAATCACTTATGAAGATCCTGTAAACATGGCTACACTTGAACTGAGTTAGGAAAGAGAACAGTGTCTCACATTTAGAAAACACTCTTATTCCTGCTTAAGGGGGAAGGAGAGGTGGGGTGATGCATAAAACCAGAGTTTGATATAAGCACAGGTACCGTTCCAAAAACCAACTATGGAATAGACAAGACCTACACCTTCCTCAGTGAAAGGGACTCAAAACCCCATATTTCCCGCAGAGGAATATATCTGACTAGTAAGAATATTAAAACCTATGGATTGATATGTCTCCATAAGGGAATCAAGTGTGTCTAGACTGGCATAAACATGGCAGCGACAATCAGCTCAAACCCACTATAAAAAGGAATTTCAAAAACAAAACAAAAAACTAGGAAATTCTTTACAATTCCTTCAGGGTCTCTGATGAAACCTGGAATGACCCTATCTACAATGATAGCTGGATTTGGCATAAGGCTGGACACTTGGGACTGAGACGATTGGTGAGATTGGGAGAGCAATTGCAGACCCTTTAAAGCACAAATGCCTGGCACCCATTCCATGGGTCCCAACTCTCCAGGTTGAAGGGAATATTACTACAGCTATAACATGTACGGGAAACCTAGAGAACGGACACACTGTGAATACGAAAGGTTTCTAAAACTCAACGAATAGTCCCTCTCCTGGTGCTCTGGTTTGACTTTCCATCTGCTTTACTATCAACCTCCCAAATTGGAGAGACAGCCCCTTTAACCTCCAGGTTCGCACAGGTTTCCAATTTGGCAGAGGATGAAAGGGAAGAGGGAGAACCAATGAGAGAGTAGCTGTTAGGCATTTGGACGGGCATATATCACTGTAATTTCCCGGCAGGAAGAAGAATTAACCAAAGTCTCAGCCACCCACCGGGAACCAGTATAGGTCCTGAACCAAAATTTTGGACTTGCGGGCAGCTCACCAAAAACGAGTTGAAAAATGGAGCTCAGGGGCACAGCTATTCACAAACTGGCCGAGTAATAAAGGACAACTATCGTCCAAAAATCTGTTGAGGGAAGGCAACGAGGCGGACTTGAAAGCGAGGCAGAATAGCAGGAAACAGATTTCAAGAGGTACGTTGGAATCGCCTTTAAAGCACAGGAAGAGGGGCACAACTTCGACAATGATGCACTTGGCCAAAAAGGGCGTATGCGTTTTCTCCTGAATATATTCAGGAGAAAACGCATACGCCCTTTTTGGCCAAGCAAGCAAGCGGGCAATGCAAATCTGCACTACAAAGAAGTATCACTTCCCACCGGTCAAAAGGGACATCCACAAAATGTGTAAAAACCAGAAAGGCAAGACAGGCCCTGGAGAACAGGGAGCCTTGTTATGCTGATGGGTGGGATGTAAATTGCCAACTGCCTCTCTGGAGGAGTGCATTGTGTTCCCTAAAACAAGTAAACAACAGAGCTACAGAGCCAAGGGCACTTCCAGTCTAGGGAATATACTTGGGAAAACTGAAAATCAATAAGACAGAGCCACCCCAAAATTTAGGCCTGCACTGCTTACAAGGACCTCAAATTGGGTACACCTTATTATCCCAGGAAATAGAAAAATGGTTCAAAAAATTGTGGTACTTACGTATGATGAAATATCCCTCAGCCATGAAATCAATGTCATAAGACCAGTAGCAGCAAAATGGGTGGATTCAGGTACGATGATTCTAAGTGAAATAAGTCACACAGAAAAAGAAACTTATCATAAGATATCACTTATGAAGATCCTGTAAACATGGCTACACTTGAACTGAGTTAGGAAAGAGAAGAATGTCTCACATTTAGAAAACACTCTTATGCCTGCTTAAGGGGGAAGGAGAGGTGGGGTGATGCATAAAACCAGAGTTTGATATAAGCACATGTACCGTTCCAAAAACCAACTATGGAATAGACAAGACCTACACCTTCCTCAGGGAAAGGGACTCAAAACCCCATATTTCCCGCAGAGGAATATATCTGACTAGTAAGAAACTTAAAACTTATGTATTGATATGTCTCTGTAAGGGAATCAAGTGTGTCTAGACTGGCATAAACATGGCAGCGAGAATCAGCTCAAACCCACTATAAAAAGGAATTTCAAAAACAAAACAAAAAAACTGGGAAATTCTTTAAAATTCCTTCAGGGTCTCTGATGAAACCTGGAATGACCCTATCTACAATGACAGCTGGATGTGGCATAAGGAGGGACACTTGGGACTGAGACGATTGGTGAGATTGGGAGAGCAATTGCAGACCCTTTAAAGCACAAATGCGTGGCACCCATTCCATGGGTCCCAACTCTCCAGGTTGAAGGGAATATTACTACAGCTATAACAAGTACGGGAAACCTAGAGAACGGACACACTGTGAATACTAAAGGTTTCTAAAACTCAAAGAGTAGTCCCTCTCCTGGTGCTCAGGTTTGAATTTCCATCTGCTTTACTATCAACCTCCCAACTTGGAGAGACAGCCCCTTTAACCTCCTGGTTCACACAGGTTGCCAATTTGGCAGAGGATGAAAGGGAAGAGGGAGAACCAATGAGATAGTAGCTGTTAGGCATTTGGACGGGCACATATCACTGTAATTTCCCGGCAGGAAGAAGAATTAACCAAAGTTTCAGCCACCCACCGGGAACCAGTATAGGTCCTGAGCCAAAATTTTGGACTTGTGGTCAGCTCACCAAAAAGGAGTTGAAAAATGGAGCTTAGGGGCACAGCAAATCACAAACTGGCCGAGTAATAAAGGACAACTATCGTCCAAAAATCTGTTGAGGGAAGGCAACGAGGCGGAATTGAAAACGAGGCAGAATAGCAGGAATCAGATTTCAAGAGTTACGTTGGAATCGCCTTTAAAGCACAGGAAGAGGGGCACAACTTCGACAATGATGCACTTGGCCAAAAAGTGCGAATGTGTTTTCTCCTGAATATATTCAGCAGAAAACGCATACGCCCTTTTTGGCCAAGCAAGCAAGCGGGCAATGCAAATCTGCACTACAAAGAAGTATCACTTCACACCGGTCAAAAGGGACATCCACAAAATGTGTAAAAACCAGAAAGGCAAGACAGGCCCTGGAGAACTGGGAGCCTTGTTATGCTGATGGGCGGGATGTAAATTGCCAACTGCCTCTCTGGAGGAGTACATTGTGTTCCCTAAAACAAGTAAACAACAGAGCTACAGAGCCAAGGGCATTTCCAGTCCAGGGAATATACCTTGGGAAAACTGAAAATCAATAAGACAGAGCCACCCCAAAATTTAGGGCTGCACTGCTTACAAGGACCTCAACTTGGGTACACCTTAAATATCCCAGGAAATATAAAAATGGTTCAAAAAATTGTGGTACTTACGTACGATGGAATATCCCTCAGCCATGAAATCAATGTCATAAGACCAGTAGCAGCAAAATGGGTGGATTCAGGTACGATGATTCTAAGTGAAATAAGTCACACAGAAAAAGAAACTTATCATAAGATATCACTTATGAAGATCCTGTAAACATGGCTACACTTGAACTGAGTTAGGAAAGAGAACAGTGTCTCACATTTAGAAAACACTCATATGCCTGCTTAAGGGGGAAGGAGAGGTGGGGTGATGCATAAAACCAGAGTTTGATATAAGCACAGGTACCGTTCCAAAAACCAACTATGGAATAGGCAAGACCTACACTTTCCTCAGTGAAAGGGACTCAAAACCCCATATTTCCCGCAGAGGAATATATCTGACTAGTAAGAATCTTAAAACCTATGTATTGATATGTCTCCGTAAGGGAATCAAGTGTGTCTAGACTGACATAAACATGGCAGTGAGAATCAGCTCAAACCCACTATAAAAAGGAATTTCAAAAACAAAACAAAAAAACTGGGAAATTCTTTACAATTCCTTCAGGGTCTCTGATGAAACCTGGAATGACCCTATCTACAACGACAGCTGGATGTGGCATAAGGCTGGACACTTGGGACTGAGAGGATTGGTGAGAATGGGTGAGCAAATGCAAACCCTTTAAAGCAATAATGCATGGCACCCATTCCATGGGTCCCAACTCTCCAGGTTGAAGGGAATATTACTACAGTTATAACATGTACGAGAAACCTAGAGAACGAACACACTGTGAATACGAACGGTTTCTAAAACTCAACGAATAGTCCCTCTCCTGGTGCTCCAGTTTGACTGTCTATCTGCTTTACTATCATCATCCCAACTTGGAGAGACAGCCCCTTTAACCTCCTGGTTCGCACAGGTTGCCAATTTGGCAGAGGATGAAAGGGAAGAGGGAGAACCAATGAGAGAGTAGCTGTTAGGCATTTGGACGGGCATATATGACTCTAATTTCCCAGTAGGAAGAAGAATTAACCAAAGTCTCAGCCACCCACCAGGAACCAGCATAGGTCCTGAACCAAAATTTTGGACTTGCGGTCAGCTCACCAAAAACGAGTTGAAAAATGGAGCTCAGGGGCACAGCAATTCACAAACTGGCCGAGTAATAAAGGACAACTATCTTCCAAAAATCTGTTGAGGGAAGGCAACGAGGCGGACATGAAAGCGAGGCAGAATAGCAGGAAACAGATTTCAAGAGGTATGTTGGAATCGCCTTTAAAGCACAGGAAGAGGGACACAACTTCGACAATGATGTACTTGGCCAAAAAGGGCGTATGCGTTTTCTCCTGAATATATTCAGGAGAAAACGCGTACGCCCTTCTTGGCCAAGCAAGCAAGCGGGCAATGCAAATCTGCACTACAAAGAAGTATCACTTCCCACCGGTCAAAAGGGACATCCACAAAATGTGTAAAAACAAGGAAGGCAAGACAGGCCCTGGAGAACAGTGAGCCTTGTTATGCTGATGGGCAGGATGTAAATTGCCAACTGCCTCTCTGGAGGAGTGCATTGTGTTCCCTAAAACAAGTAAAGAACAGAGGTACAGAGCCAAGGGCACTTCTACTCTAGGGAATATACCTTGGGAAAACTGAAAATCAATAAGACGGAACCACCCCAAAATTTAGGGCTGCACTGCTTACAAGGACCTCAACTTGGGTACACCTTAAATATCCCAGGAAATATAAAAATGGTTCAAAAAATTGTGGTACTTACGTACGATGGAATATCCCTCAGCCATGAAATCAATGTCATAAGACCAGTAGCAGCAAAATGGGTGGATTCAGGTACGATGATTCTAAGTGAAATAAGTCACAGAGAAAAAGAAACTTATCATAAGACATCACTTATGAAGATCCTGTAAACATGGCTACACTTGAACTGAGTTAGGAAAGAGAAGAATGTCTGACATTTAGAAAACACTCTTTTGCCTGCTTAAGGGGAAGGAGAGGTGGGGTGATGCATAAAACCACAGTTTGATATAAGCACAGGTACCGTTCCAAAAACCAACTATGGAATAGACAAGACCTAAACCGTCCTCAGTGAAAGGGAATCAAAACCCCATATTTCTCGCAGAGGAATATATCTGACTAGTAAGAATCTTAAAACCTATGTATTGATATGTCTCCATAAGGGAATCAAGTGTGTCTAGACTGGCATAAACATGGCAGCGAGAATCAGCTCAAACCCACTATAAAAAGGAATTTCAAAAACAAAAGAAAAAAACTGGGAAGTTCTTTCCAATTCCTTCAGGGACTCTGATGAAACGTGGAATGCCCCTATATACAACGACAGCTGGATGTGGCATAAGGCTGGACACTTGCGACTGGGAGGATTGGTGAGATTGGGTGAGCAAATGCAGACTCTTTAAAGCAATAATGCATGGCACCCATTCCTTGGGTCCCAACTCTCCAGGTTGAAGGGGATATTACTACAGTTATAACATGAACGGGAAACCTAGAGAACGGACACACTGTGAATACGAAAGGTTTCTAAAACTCAACGAATAGTCCCTCTCCTGGTGCTCCGGGTTGACTTTCCATCTGCTTTGCTATCAATCTCCCAACTTGGAGAGACAGCCCCTTTAACCTCCTGGTTCGCACAGGTTGCCAATTTGGCAGAGGATGATAGGGAAGAGGGAGAACCAATGAGAGAGTAGCTGTTAGGCATTTGGACGGGCATATATCACTGTATTTTCCCGGCAGGAAGAAGAATTAACCAAAGTCTCAGCCACCCTCAGGGAACCAGTATAGGTCCTGAGCCAAAATTTTGGACTTCCGGTCAGCTCACCAAAAACGAGTTGAAAAATGGAGCTCAGGGGCACAGCAATTCACAAACTGGCCGAGTAATAAAGGACAACTATCGTCCAAAAATCTGTTGAGGGAAGGCAACGTGCCGGAATTGAAAGCGAGGTAGAATAGCAGGAAACAGATTTCAAGAGGTACGTTGGAATCGCCTTTAAAGCACAGGAAGAGGGGCACAACTTCGACAATGATGCACTTGGCCAAAAAGGGCGTATGCGTTTTCTCCTGAATATATTCAGGAGAAAACGCATACGCCCTTTTTGGCCAAGCAAGCAAGCGGGCAATGCAAATCTGCACTACAAAGAAGTATCACTTCCCACCGGTCAAAAGGGACATCCACAAAATGTGTAAAAACCAGAAAGGCAAGACAGGCCCTGGAGAACAGGGAGCCTTGTTATGCTGATGGGCGGGATGTAAATTGCCAACTGCCTCTCTGGAGGAGTGCATTGTGTTCCCTAAAACAAGTAAAGAACAGAGCTACAGAGCCAAGGGCACTTCCAGTCTAGGGAATATACCTTGGGAAAACTGAAAATCAATAAGACAGAGCCACCCCAAAATTTAGGGCTGCACTGCTTACAAGGACCTCAACTTGGGTACACCTTAAATATCCCAGGAAATATAAAAATGGTTCAAAAAATTGTGGTACTTACGTACGATGGAATATCCCTCAGCCATGAAATCAATGTCATAAGACCAGTAGCAGCAAAATGGGTGGATTCAGGTACGATGATTTTAAGTGAAATAAGTCACACAGAAAAAGAAACTTATCATAACATATCACTTATGATGATCCTGTAAACATGGCTACACTTGAACTGAGTTAGGAAAGAGAACAGTGTCTCACATTTAGAAAACACTCTTATGCCTGCTTAAGGGGGAAGGAGAGGTGGGGTGATGCATAAAACCAGAGTTTGATATAAGCACAGGTACCGTTCCAAAAACCAACTATGGAATAGACAAGACCTACACCTTCCTCAGTGAAAGGGACTCAAAACCCCATATTTCCTGCAGAGGAATATATCTGACTAGTAAGAATCTTAAAACCTATGGATTGATATGTCTCCGTAAGGGAATCAAGTGTGTCTAGACTGGCATAAATATGGCAGCGAGAATCAGCTCAAACCCAGTATAAAAAGGAATTTCAAAAACAAAACAAAAAAATTGGGAAATTCTTTACAATTCCTTCAGGGTCTCTGATGAATCCTGGAATGACCCTATCTACAACGACAGCTGGATGTGGCATAAGGCTGGACACTTGGGACTGAGACGACTGGTAAGATTGAGTGAGCAAATGCAGACCCTTTAAAGCACAAATGCCTGCCACCCATTCCATGGGTCCCAACTCTCCAGGTTGAAGGGAATATTACTACAGCTATAACATGTACGGGAAACCTAGAGAACGGACACACTGTGAATACGAAAGGTTTCTAAAACTCAACGAATAATCCCTCTCCTGGTGCTCCGGTTTGACTTTCCGTCTGTTTTACTATCAACCCCACAACTTGGAGAGACAGCCCCTTTAACCTCCTGGTTCACACAGGTTGCCAATTTGGCAGAGGATGAAAGGGAAGAGGAGGAACCCATGAGAGAGTAGCTGTTAGGCATTTAGACGGGCATATATCACTGTAATTTCCCGGCAGAAAGAAGAATTAACCAAAGTCTCAGCCACCCACCGGGAACCAGTATAGGTCCTGAGCCAAAATTTTGGACTTGCGGTCAGCTCACCAAAAACGAGTTGAAAAATGGAGCTCAGGGGCACAGCAATTCACAAACTGGCCGAGTAATAAAGGACAACTATCGTCCAAAAATCTGTTGAGGGAAGGCAATGAGGCGGAATTGAAAGCGAGGCAGAATAGCAGGAAACAGATTTCAAGAGGTACATTGGAATAACCTTTAAAGCACAGGAAGAGGGGCACAACTTCGACAATGATGCACTTGGCCAAAAAGTGCGTATGCGTTTTCCCCTGAACATATTCAGGAGAAAACGCATACGCCCTTTTTGGCCAAGCAAGCAGGCGGGCAAAGCAAATCTGCACTACAAAGAAGTATCACTTCCCACCGGTCAAAAGGGACATCCACAAAATGTGTAAAAACCAGAAAGGCAAGACAGGCCCTGGAGAACAAGGAGCCTTGTTATGCTGATGGGCGGGATGTAAATTGCCAACTGCCTCTCTGGAGGAGTGCATTGGGTTCCCTAAAACAAGTAAACAACAGAGCTACGGAGCCAAGGGCACTTCCAGTCTAGGGAATATACCTTGGGAAAACTGAAAATCAATAAGACAGTGCCACCCCTAAATTTAGGGCTGCACTGCTTACAAGGAACTCAACTTGGTACACCTTAATATCCCAGGAAATATAAAAATGGTTCAAAAAATTGTGGTTCTTACGTACGATGGAAGATCCCTCAGCCAGGAAATCAATGTCATAAGACCAGTAGCAGCAACATGGGTGGATTCAGGTACGATTATTCTAAGTGAAATAAGTCACACAGAAAAAGAAACTTATCATAAGATATCACTTATGAAGATCCTGTAAACATGGCTACACTTGAACTGAGTTAGGAAAGAGAACAGTGTCTCTCATTTAGAAAACACTCTTATTCCTGCTTAAGGGGGAAGGAGAGGAGGGATGATGCATAAAACCAGAGTTTGATATAAGCACAGGTACCATTCCAAAAACCAACTATGGAATAGACAAGAACTACACCTTCCTCAGTGAAAGGGACTCAAAACCCCATATTTCTCGCAGAGGAATATATCTGACTAGTAAGAATCTTAAAACTTATGTATTGATATGTCTCCGTAAGGGAATCAAGTGTGTCTAGACTGGCATAAACATGGCAGCGAGAATCAGCTCAAACCCACTATAAAAAGGAATTTCAAAAACAAAAGAAAAAAACTGGGAAGTTCTTTCCAATTCCTTCAGGGACTCTGATGAAACCTGGAATGACCCTATGTACAACGACAGCTGGATGTGGCATAAGGCTGGACACTTGGGACTGAGAGGATTGGTGAGATTGGGTGAGCAAATGCAGACCCTTTAAAGCAATAATGCATGGCACCCATTCCATGTGTCCCAACTCTAGGTTGAAAGGAATATTACTACAGTTATAACATGTACGGGAAACGTAGAGAACGGACACACTGTGAATACCAAAGGTATCTAAAACTCAACGAATAGTCCCTCTCCTGGTGCTCTGGTTTGACTTTCCATCTGCTTTACTATCAACCTCCCAACTTGGAGAGACAGCCCCTTTAACCTCCTGGTTCGCACAGGTTGCCCATTTGGCAGAGGATGAAAGGGAAGAGGGAGAACCAATGAGAGAGTAGCTGTTAGGCATTTGGACGGGCACACATCACTCTAAATTCCCGGTAGGAAGAAGAATTAACCAAAGTCTCAGCCACCCACCGGGAACCAGAATAGGTCCTGAACCAAAATTTTGGACTTGCGGTCAGCTCACCAAAAACGAGTTGAAAAATGGAGCTCAGGGGCACAGCAATTCACAAACTGGCCGAGTAATAAAGGACAACTATCGTCCAAAAATCTGTTGAGGGAAGGCAACGATGCGGACTTGAAAGCGAGGCAGAATAGCAGGAAACAGATTTCAAGAGGTACGTTGGAATCGCCTTTAAAGCACAGGAAGAGGGGCACAACTTCCACAATGTTGCACTTGGCCAAAAAGGTCGTATGCATTTTCCCCTGAATATATTCAGGAGAAAACGCATACAGCCTTTTTGGCCAAGCAAGCAAGCGGGCAATGCAAATCTGCACTACAAAGAAGTATCACTTCCCACCGGTCAAAAGGGACATCCACAAAATGTGTAAAAACCAGAAAGGCAAGACAGGCCCTGGAGAACTGGGAGCCTTGTTATGCTGATGTGCGGGATGTAAATTGCCAACTGCCTCTCTGGAGGAGTGCATTGTGTTCCCTAAAACAAGTAAACAACAGAGCTACAGAGCCAAGGGCACTTCCAGTCTAGGGAATATACCTTGGGAAAACTGAAAATCAATAAGACAGAGCCACCCCAAAATTTAGGGCTGCACTGCTTACAAGGACCTCAACTTGGGTACACCTTAAATATCCCAGGAAATATAAAAATGGTTCAAAAAATTGTGGTACTTACGTACGATGGAATATCCCTCAGCCATGAAATCAATGTCATAAGACCAGTAGCAGCAAAATGGGTGGATTCAGGTACGATGATTCTAAGTGAAATAAGTCACACAGAAAAAGAAACTTATCATAAGATATCACTTATGAAGATCCTGTAAACATGGCTACAATTGAACTGAGTTAGGTAAGAGAACAGTGTCTCACATTTAGAAAACACTCTTATGCCTGCTTAAGGGGGAAGGAGAGGTGGGGTGATCTATAAAACCAGAGTTTGATATAAGCACAGGTACCGTTCCAAAAACCAACTATGGAATAGACAAGACCTATACCTTCCTCAGTGAAAGGGACTCAAAACCCCATATTTCCCGCAGAGGAATATATCTGACTAGTAAGAATCTTAAAACCTACGGATTGATATATCTCCATAAGGGAATCAAGTGTGTCTAGACTGGCATAAACATGGCAGCGAGAATCAGCTCAAACCCACTATAAAAAGGAATTTCAAAAACAAAACAAAAAAAACTGGGAAATACTTTACAATTCCTTCAGGGTCTCTGATGAAACCTGGAATGACCCTATCTACAATGACAGCTGGAGGTGGCATAAGGAGGGACACCTGTGACTGAGATGATTGGTGAGATTGGGTAAGCAAATGCAGACCCTTTAAAGCACAAATGCCTGGCACCCATTCCATGGGTCCCAACTCTCCAGGTTGAAGGGAATATTACTACAGCTATAACATGTACGGGAAACATAGAGAAAGGACACACTGTGAATACGAAAGGTTTCTAAAACTCAACGAATAGTCCCTCTTCTGGTGCTCCCGTTTGACTTTCCATCTGCTTTACTATCAATCTCCCAACTTGGAGAGACAGCCCCTTTAACCTCCTGGTTCGCACAGGTTTCCAATTTGGCAGAGGATGAAAGGGAAGAGGGAGAACCAATGAGAGAGTAGCTGTTAGGCATTTGGACGGGCACATATCACTCTAATTTCCCGGTAGGAAGAAGAATTAACCAAAGTCTCAGCCACCCACCGGGAACCAGCATAGGTCCTGAACCAAAATTTTGGACTTGCGGTCAGCTCACCAAAAACGAGTTGAAAAATGGAGCTCAGGGGCACAGCAATTCACAAACTGGCCGAGTAATAAAGGACAACTATCGTCCAAAAATCTTTTGAGGGAAGGCAACGAGGCGGACTTGAAAGCGAGGCAGAATAGCAGGAAACAGATTTCAAGAGGTACGTTGGAATCGCCTTTAAAGCACAGGAAGAGGGGCACAACTTCGACAATGATGCACTTGGCCAAAAAGGGCGTATGCGTTTTCTCCTGAATATATTCAGGAGAAAACGCATACGCCCTTTTTGGCCAAGCAAGCAAGCGGGCAATGCAAATCTGCACTACAAAGAAGTATCACTTCCCACCGGTCAAAAGGGATATCCACAAAATGTGTAAAAGCCAGAAAGGCAAGACAGGCCCTGGAGAACAGGGAGCCTTGTTATGCTGATGGGCGGGATGTAAATTGCCAACTGCCTCTCTGGAGGAGTGCATTGTGTTCCCTAAAACAAGTAAACAACAGAGCTACAGAGCCAAGGGCACTTCCAGTCTAGGGAATATACCTTGGGAAAACTGAAAATCAATAAGACAGAACCACCCCAAAATTTAGGGCTGCACTGCTTACAAGGACCTCAACTTGGGTACACCTTAAATATCCCAGGAAATATAAAAATGGTTCAAAAAATTGTGGTACTTACGTACGATGGAATATCCCTCAGCCATGAAATCAATGTCATAAGACCAGGAGCAGCAAAATGGGTGGATTCAGGTACGAAGATTCTAAGTGAAATAAGTCACACAGAAAAAGAAACTTATCCTAAGATATCACTTATGAAGATCCTGAAAACATGGCTACACTTGAACTGAGTTAGGAAAGAGAAGAATGCCTGACATTTAGAAAACACTCTTTTGCCTGCTTAAGGGGGAAGGAGAGGTGGGGTGATGCATAAAACCAGAGTTTGATATAAGCACAGGTACCGTTCCAAAAACCAACTATGGAATAGACAAGACCTACACCTTCCTCAGTGAAAGTGACTCAAAACCCCATATTTCCCGCAGAGGAATATATCTGACTAGTAAGAATCTTAAAACCTATGTATTGATATGTCTCCATACGGGAATCAAGTGTGTCTAGACTGGCATAAACATGGCAGCGAGAATCAGCTCAAACCAACTATAAAAAGGAATTTCAAAAACAAAACAAAAAAACTGGGAAATTCTTTACAATTCCTTCAGGGTCTCTGATGAAACCTGGAATGACCCTATCTACAACGACAGCTGGATGTGGCATAAGGCTGGGCACTTGGGACTGAGAGGATTGGTGAGATTGGGTGAGCAAATGCATACCCTTTTAAGCAATAATGCATGGCACCCATTCCATGGGTCCCAACTCTCCAGGTTGAAGTGAATATTACTACAGTTATAACATGTAAGGGAAACCTAGAGAACGGACACACTGTGAATACGAAAGGTTTCTAAAACTCAAGAATAGTCCCTCTTCTGGTGCTCACGTTTGACTTTCCATCTGCTTTACTATCAATCTACCAACTTGAAGAGACAGCCCCTTTAACCTCCTGGTTCGCACAGGTTTCCAATTGGGCAGAGGATGAAAGGGAAGAGGGAGAACCAATGAGAGAGTAGCTCTTAGGCATTTGGACGGGCACATATCACTGTAATTTCCCGGCAGGAAGAAGAATTAACCAAAGTCTCAGCCACCCACCGGGAACCAGTATATTTCCTGAACCAAAATTTTGGATTTGCGGTCAGCTCACAAAAAACGAGTTGAAAAATGGAGCTCAGGGGCACAGCAATTCACAAACTGGCCGAGTAATAAAAGACAACTATCGTCCAAAAATCTGTTGAGGGAAGGCAACGAGGCGGAATTGAAAGCGAGGCAGAATAGCAGGAAACAGATTTCAAGAGGTACGTTGGAATCGCCTTTAAAGCACAGGAAGAGGGGCACAACTTCCACAATGATGCACGTGGCTAAAAAGGGCATATGCGTTTTCTCCTGAATATATTCAGGAGAAAAAGCATATACCCTTTTTGGCCAAGCAAGCAAGCGGGCAATGCAAATCTGCACTACAAAGAAGTATCACTTCCCACCGGTCAAAAGGGACATCCACAAAATGTCTAAAAACCTGAAAGGCAAGACAGGCCCTGGAGAACAGGGAGCCTTGTTATGCTGATGGGCGGGATGTAAATTGCCAACTGCCTCTCTGGAGGAGTGCATTGTGTTCCCTAAAACAAGTAAACAACAGAGCTACAGAGCCAAGGGCACTTCCAGTCTAGGGAATATACCTTGGGAAAACTGAAAATCAATAAGACGGAACCACCCCAAAATTTAGGCCTGCACTGCTTACAAGGACCTCAACTTGGGTACACCTTAAATATCCCAGGAAATATAAAAATGGTTCAAAAAATTGTGGTACTTACGTACGATGGAATATCCCTCAGCCATGAAATCAATGTCATAAGACCAGTAGCAGCAAAATGGGTGGTTTCAGGTACGATGATTCTAAGTGAAATAAGTCACACAGAAAAAGAAACTTATCATAAGATATCACTTATGAAGATCCTGTAAACATGGCTACACTTGAACTGAGTTAGGAAAGAGAACAGTGTCTCACATTTAGAAAACACTCTTATTCCTGCTTAAGGGGGAAGGAGAGGTGGGGTGATGCATAAAACCAGAGTTTGATATAAGCACAGGTACCGTTCCAAAAACCAACTATGGAATAGACAAGACCTACACCTTCCTCAGTGAAAGGGACTCAAAACCCCATATTTCCCACAGAGGAATATATCTGACTAGTAAGATTATTAAAACCTATGGATTGATATGTCTCCATAAGGGAATCAAGTGTGTCTAGACTGGCATAAACATGGCAGCGAGAATCAGCTCAAACCCACGATAAAAAGGAATTTCAAAAACAAAACAAAAAAACTGGGAAATTCTTTACAATTCCTTCAGGGTCTCTGATGAAACCTGGAATGACCCAATCTACAATGACAGCTGGATGTGGCATATGGAGGGACACTTGGGACAGAGACGATTGTTGAGACTTTGTGAGCAAATGCAGACCCTTTAAAGCAATAATGCATGGCACCCATTCCATGGGTCCCAACTCTCCAGGTTGAATGGAATATTACTACAGTTATAAAATGTACGGGAAACCTAGAGAACGGACACACTGTGAATACGAAAGGTTTCTAAAACTCAACGAATAGTCCCTCTCCTGGTGCTCCAATTTGACTTTCCATCTGCTTTACTATCAACCTCCCAACTTGGATAGACAGCCCCTTTAAACTCCTGGTTGGCACAGGTTGCCAATTTGGCAGAGGATGAAAGGGAAGAGGGAGAACCAATGAGAGAGTAGCTGTTAGGCATTTGGACGGGCAGATATCACTGTAATTTCCCGGCAGGAAGAAGAATTAACCAAAGTCTCAGCCACCCACCGGGAACCAGTATAGGTCCTGAACCAAAATTTTGGACTTGCGGTCAGCTCACCAAAAACGAGTTGCAAAATGGAGCTCAGGGGCACAGCAATTCACAAACTGGCCGAGTAATAAAGGACAACTATCGTCCAAAAATCTGTTGAGGGAAGGCAACGAGGCGGACTTGAAAGCGAGGCAGAATAGCAGGAAACAGATTTCAAGAGGTACGTTGGAATCACCTTTAAAGCACAGGAAGAGGGGCACAACTTCCACAATGATGCACTTGGCCAAAAAGGGCGTATGCGTTTTCTCCTGAATATATTCA
This sequence comes from Hyperoodon ampullatus, assembly GCF_949752795.1. Classification (NCBI taxonomy): domain Eukaryota; kingdom Metazoa; phylum Chordata; class Mammalia; order Artiodactyla; family Ziphiidae; genus Hyperoodon; species Hyperoodon ampullatus. The sequence continues at coordinate 1,354,777 of NW_027641044.1, read as the reverse complement.
GGAGAAAACGCATACGCCCTTTTTGGCCAAGCAAGCAAGCGGGCAATGCAAATCTGCACTACAAAGAAGTATCACTTCCCACCGGTCAAAAGGGACATCCACAAAATGTGTAAAAACCAGAAAGGCAAGACAGGCCCTGGAGAACTGGGAGCCTTGTTATGCTGATGGGCGGGATGTAAATTGCCAACAGCCTCTCTGGAGGAGTGCATTGTGTTCCCTAATACAAGTAAAGAACAGAGCTACAGAGCCAAGGGCACTTCCAGTCTTGGGAATATACCTTGGGAAAACTGAAAATCAATAAGACAGAGCCACCCCAAAATTTAAGGCTGCACTGCTTACCAGGACCTCAACTTGGGTACACCTTAATATCCCAGGAAATATAAAAATGGTTCAAAAAATTGTGATACTTACGTACGATGGAATATCCCTCAGCCATAAAATCAATGTCATAAGACCAGTAGCAGCAAAATGGGTGGATTCAGGTACGATGATTCTAAGTGAAATAAGTCACACAGAAAAAGAAACTTATCATAAGATATCACTTATGAAGATCCTGTAAACATGGCTACAATTGAACTGAGTTAGGAAAGAGAACAGTGTCTCAAATTTAGAAAACACTCTTATGCCTGCTTAAGGGGGAAGGAGAGGTGGGGTGATGCATAAAACCAGAGTTTGATATAAGCACAGGTACCGTTCCAAAAACCAACTATGGAATAGACAAGACCTACACCTTCCTCAGGGAAAGGGACTCAAAACCCCATATTTCCCGCAGAGGAATATATCTGACTAGTAAGAATATTAAAACCTATGGATTGATATGTCTCCGTAAGGGAATCAAGTGTGTCTAGACTGGCATAAACATGGCAGCGAGAATCAGCTCAAACCCACTATAAAAAGGAATTTCAAAAACAAAACAAAAAAACTGGGAAATTCTTTACAATTCCTTCAGGGTCTCTGATGAAACCTGGAATGACCCTATCTACAACGACAGCTGGATGTGGCATAAGGCTGGACACTTGGGACTGAGAGGATTGGTGAGATTGGGTGGGCAAATGCATACCCTTTTAAGCAATAATGCATGGCACCCATTCCATGGGTCCCAACTCTCCAGGTTGAAGTGAATATTACTACAGTTATAACATGTAAGGGAAACCTAGAGAACGGACACACTGTGAATACGAAAGGTTTCTAAAACTCAAGAATAGTCCCTCTTCTGGTGCTCACGTTTGACTTTCCATCTGCTTTACTATCAATCTACCAACTTGAAGAGACAGCCCCTTTAACCTCCTGGTTCGCACAGGTTTCCAATTGGGCAGAGGATGAAAGGGAAGAGGGAGAACCAATGAGAGAGTAGCTCTTAGGCATTTGGACGGGCACATATCACTGTAATTTCCCGGCAGGAAGAAGAATTAACCAAAGTCTCAGCCACCCACCGGGAACCAGTATATTTCCTGAACCAAAATTTTGGATTTGCGGTCAGCTCACAAAAAACGAGTTGAAAAATGGAGCTCAGGGGCACAGCAATTCACAAACTGGCCGAGTAATAAAAGACAACTATCGTCCAAAAATCTGTTGAGGGAAGGCAACGAGGCGGAATTGAAAGCGAGGCAGAATAGCAGGAAACAGATTTCAAGAGGTACGTTGGAATCGCCTTTAAAGCACAGGAAGAGGGGCACAACTTCCACAATGATGCACGTGGCCAAAAAGGGCATATGCGTTTTCTCCTGAATATATTCAGGAGAAAAAGCATATACCCTTTTTGGCCAAGCAAGCAAGCGGGCAATGCAAATCTGCACTACAAAGAAGTATCACTTCCCACCGGTCAAAAGGGACATCCACAAAATGTCTAAAAACCTGAAAGGCAAGACAGGCCCTGGAGAACAGGGAGCCTTGTTATGCTGATGGGCGGGATGTAAATTGCCAACTGCCTCTCTGGAGGAGTGCATTGTGTTCCCTAAAACAAGTAAACAACAGAGCTACAGAGCCAAGGGCACTTCCAGTCTAGGGAATATACCTTGGGAAAACTGAAAATCAATAAGACGGAACCACCCCAAAATTTAGGCCTGCACTGCTTACAAGGACCTCAACTTGGGTACACCTTAAATATCCCAGGAAATATAAAAATGGTTCAAAAAATTGTGGTACTTACGTACGATGGAATATCCCTCAGCCATGAAATCAATGTCATAAGACCAGTAGCAGCAAAATGGGTGGTTTCAGGTACGATGATTCTAAGTGAAATAAGTCACACAGAAAAAGAAACTTATCATAAGATATCACTTATGAAGATCCTGTAAACATGGCTACACTTGAACTGAGTTAGGAAAGAGAACAGTGTCTCACATTTAGAAAACACTCTTATTCCTGCTTAAGGGGGAAGGAGAGGTGGGGTGATGCATAAAACCAGAGTTTGATATAAGCACAGGTACCGTTCCAAAAACCAACTATGGAATAGACAAGACCTACACCTTCCTCAGTGAAAGGGACTCAAAACCCCATATTTCCCACAGAGGAATATATCTGACTAGTAAGATTATTAAAACCTATGGATTGATATGTCTCCATAAGGGAATCAAGTGTGTCTAGACTGGCATAAACATGGCAGCGAGAATCAGCTCAAACCCACGATAAAAAGGAATTTCAAAAACAAAACAAAAAAACTGGGAAATTCTTTACAATTCCTTCAGGGTCTCTGATGAAACCTGGAATGACCCAATCTACAATGACAGCTGGATGTGGCATATGGAGGGACACTTGGGACAGAGACGATTGTTGAGACTTTGTGAGCAAATGCAGACCCTTTAAAGCAATAATGCATGGCACCCATTCCATGGGTCCCAACTCTCCAGGTTGAATGGAATATTACTACAGTTATAAAATGTACGGGAAACCTAGAGAACGGACACACTGTGAATACGAAAGGTTTCTAAAACTCAACGAATAGTCCCTCTCCTGGTGCTCCAATTTGACTTTCCATCTGCTTTACTATCAACCTCCCAACTTGGATAGACAGCCCCTTTAAACTCCTGGTTGGCACAGGTTGCCAATTTGGCAGAGGATGAAAGGGAAGAGGGAGAACCAATGAGAGAGTAGCTGTTAGGCATTTGGACGGGCAGATATCACTGTAATTTCCCGGCAGGAAGAAGAATTAACCAAAGTCTCAGCCACCCACCGGGAACCAGTATAGGTCCTGAACCAAAATTTTGGACTTGCGGTCAGCTCACCAAAAACGAGTTGCAAAATGGAGCTCAGGGGCACAGCAATTCACAAACTGGCCGAGTAATAAAGGACAACTATCGTCCAAAAATCTGTTGAGGGAAGGCAACGAGGCGGACTTGAAAGCGAGGCAGAATAGCAGGAAACAGATTTCAAGAGGTACGTTGGAATCACCTTTAAAGCACAGGAAGAGGGGCACAACTTCCACAATGATGCACTTGGCCAAAAAGGGCGTATGCGTTTTCTCCTGAATATATTCAGGAGAAAACGCATACGCCCTTTTTGGCCAAGCAAGCAAGCGGGCAATGCAAATCTGCACTACAAAGAAGTATCACTTCCCACCGGTCAAAAGGGACATCCACAAAATGTGTAAAAACCAGAAAGGCAAGACAGGCCCTGGAGAACTGGGAGCCTTGTTATGCTGATGGGCGGGATGTAAATTGCCAACAGCCTCTCTGGAGGAGTGCATTGTGTTCCCTAATACAAGTAAAGAACAGAGCTACAGAGCCAAGGGCACTTCCAGTCTTGGGAATATACCTTGGGAAAACTGAAAATCAATAAGACAGAGCCACCCCAAAATTTAAGGCTGCACTGCTTACCAGGACCTCAACTTGGGTACACCTTAATATCCCAGGAAATATAAAAATGGTTCAAAAAATTGTGATACTTACGTACGATGGAATATCCCTCAGCCATAAAATCAATGTCATAAGACCAGTAGCAGCAAAATGGGTGGATTCAGGTACGATGATTCTAAGTGAAATAAGTCACACAGAAAAAGAAACTTATCATAAGATATCACTTATGAAGATCCTGTAAACATGGCTACAATTGAACTGAGTTAGGAAAGAGAACAGTGTCTCAAATTTAGAAAACACTCTTATGCCTGCTTAAGGGGGAAGGAGAGGTGGGGTGATGCATAAAACCAGAGTTTGATATAAGCACAGGTACCGTTCCAAAAACCAACTATGGAATAGACAAGACCTACACCTTCCTCAGGGAAAGGGACTCAAAACCCCATATTTCCCGCAGAGGAATATATCTGACTAGTAAGAATATTAAAACCTATGGATTGATATGTCTCCGTAAGGGAATCAAGTGTGTCTAGACTGGCATAAACATGGCAGCGAGAATCAGCTCAAACCCACTATAAAAAGGAATTTCAAAAACAAAACAAAAAAACTGGGAAATTCTTTACAATTCCTTCAGGGTCTCTGATGAAACCTGGAATGACCCTATCTACAACGACAGCTGGATGTGGCATAAGGCTGGACAGTTGGGACTGAGAGGATTGGTGAGATTGGGAGAGCAAATGCAAACCCTTTAAAGCAATAATGCATGGCACCCATTCCATGGGTCCCAACTCTCCAGGTTGAAGGGAATATTACTACAGCTATAACATGTACGGGAAACCTAGAGAACGGACACACTGTGAATACGAAAGGTTTCTAAAACTCAACGAATCGTCCCTCTCCTGGTGCTCAGGTTTGGCTTTCCATCTGCTTTACTATCAACCTCCCAACTTGGAGAGACAGCCCGTTTAAACTCCTGGTTCACACAGGTTGCCAATTTGGCAGAGGATGAAAGGGAAGAGGGAAAACCAATGAGAGAGTAGCTGTTAGGCATTTGGACGGGCATATATCACTGTAATTTCCCGGCAGGAAGAAGAATTAACCAAAGTCTCAGCCACCCACCGGGAACCAGGATAGGTCCTGAGCCAAAATTTTGGACTTGCGGTCAGCTCACCAAAAACGAGTTGAAAAATGGAGCTGAGGGGCACAGCAATTCACAAACTGGCCGAGTAATAAAGGACAACTATCGTCCAAAAATCTGTTGAGGGAAGGCAACGAGGCGGACTTAAAAGCGAGGCAGAATAGCAGGAAACAGATTTCAAGAGGTACGTTGGAATCGCCTTTAAAGCACAGGAAGAGGGGCACAACTTCCACAATGATGCACTTGGCCAAAAAGGGCGTATGCGTTTTCTCCTGAATATATTCATCAGAAAACGCATACGCCCTTTTTGGCCAAGCAAGCAAGCGGGCAATGCAAATCTGCACTACAAAGAAGTATCACTTCCCACCGGTCAAAAGGGACATCCACAAAATGTGTAAAAACCAGAAAGGCAAGACAGGCCCTGGAGAACAGGGAGCCTTGTTATGCTGATGGGCGGGATGTAAATTGCCAACTGCCTCTCTGGAGGAGTGCATTGTGTTCCCTAAAACAAGTAAAGAACAGAGCTACAGAGCCAAGGGCACTTCCAGTCTAGGGAATATACCTTGGGAAAACTGAAAATCAATAAGACAGAGCCACCCCAAAATTTAGGGCTGCACTGCTTACCAGGACCTCAACTTGGGTACACCTTAAATATCCCAGGAAATATAAAAATGGTTCAAAAAATTGTGGTACTTACGTACGATGGAATATCCCTCAGCCATGAAATCAATGTCATAAGACCAGTAGCAGCAAAATGTGTGGATTCAGGTACGATGATTCTAAGTGAAATAAGTCACACAGAAAAAGAATCTTATCATAAGATATCACTTATGAAGATCCTGTAAACATGGCTACACTTGAACTGAGTTAGGAAAGAGAACAGTGTCTCACATTTAGAAAACACTCATATGGCTGCTTAAGGGGGAAGGAGAGGTGGGGTGATGCATAAAACCAGAGTTTGATATAAGCACAGGTACCGTTCCAAAAACCAACAATGGAATAGACAAGACCTACACCTTCCTCAGTGAAAGGGACTCAAAACCCCATATTTCCTGCAGAGGAATATATCTGACTAGTGAGAATCTTAAAAACTATGGATTGATATGTCTCCATAAGGGAATCAAGTGTGTCTAGACTGGCATAAACATGGCAGCGAGAATCAGCTCAAACCCACTATAAAAAGGAATTTCAAAAACAAAACAAAAAAACTGGGAAATTCTTTACAATTCCTTCAGCGTCTCTGATGAATCCTGGAATGACCCTATCTACAACGACAGCTGGATGTGGCATAAGGCTGGACACTTGCGACTGGGAGGATTGGTGAGATTGGGTGAGCAAATGCAGACTCTTTAAAGCAATAATGCATGGCACCCATTCCTTGGGTCCCAACTCTACAGGTTGAAGCGGATATTACTACAGTTATAACATGAACGGGAAACCTAGAGAACGGACACACTGTGAATACGAAAGGTTTCTAAAACTCAACGAATAGTCCCTCTCCTGGTGCTCCGGGTTGACTTTCCATCTGCTTTGCTATCAATCTCCCAACTTGGAGAGGCAGCCCCTTTAACCTCCTGGTTCGCACAGGTTTCCAATTTGGCAGAGGATGAAAGGGAAGAGGGAGAACCAATGAGAGCGTAGCTGTTAGGCATTTGTATGGGCACATATAACTCTAACTTCCCGGCAGGAAGAAAGATTAACCAAAGTCTCAGCCCCCCACCCGGAACCAGCATAGATCCTGAACCAAAATTTTGGACTTGCGGTCAGCTCACCAAAAACGAGTTGAAAAATGGAGCTGAGGGGCACAGCAATACACAAACTGGCCGAGTAATAAAGGACAACTATCGTCCAAAAATCTGTTGAGGGCAGCCAACGAGGCGGACTTGAAAGCGAGGCAGAAGAGCAGGAAACAGATTTCAAGAGTTACGTTGGAATCGACTTTAAAGCACAGGAAGAGGTGCCCAACTTCGACAATGATGCACTTGGCCAAAAAGGGCGTATGCGTTTTCTCCTGAACATATTCAGGAGAAAACGCATATGCCCTTTTTGGCCAAGCAAGCAAGCGGGCAATGCAAATCTGCACTACAAAGAAGTATCACTTCCCACCGGTCAAAAGGGACATCCACAAAATGTGTAAAATCCAGAAAGGCAAGACAGGCCCTGGAGAACAGGGAGCCTTGTTATGCTGATGGGCGGGATGTAAATTGCCAACTGCCTCTCTGGAGGAGTGCATTGGGTTCCCTAAAACAAGTAAACAACAGAGCTACAGAGCCAAGGGCACTTCCAGTCTAGGGAATATACCTTGGGAAAACTGAAAATCAATAAGACAGTGCCACCACTAAATTTAGGGCTGCACTGCTTACAAGGACCTCAACTTGGGTACACCTTAAATATCCCAGGAAATATAAAAATGGTTCAAAAAATTGTGGTACTTACGTACAGTGGAATATCCCTCAGCCATGAAATCAATGTCATAAGACCAGTAGCAGCAAAATGGGTGGATTCAGGTACGATGATTCTAAGTGAAATAAGTCACACAGAAAATGAAACTTATCATAAGAAATCACTTATGAAGATCCTGTAAACATGGCTACACTTGAACTGAGTTAGGAAAGAGAACAGTGTCTCACATTTAGAAAACACTCTTATTCCTGCTTAAGGGGGAAGGAGAGGTGGGGTGATGCATAAAACCAGAGTTTGATATAAGCACAGGTACCGTTCCAAAAACCAACTATGGAATAGACAAGACCTACACCTTCCTCAGTGAAAGGGACTCAAAACCCCATATTTCCCGCAGAGGAATATATCTGACTAGTAAGAATATTAAAACCTATGGATTGATATGTCTCCATAAGAGAATCAAGTGTGTCTAGACTGGCATAAACATGGCAGCGACAATCAGCTCAAACCCACTATAAAAAGGAATTTCAAAAACAAAACAAAAAACTAGGAAATTCTTTACAATTCCTTCAGGGTCTCTGATGAAACCTGGAATGACCCTATCTACAATGATAGCTGGATTTGGCATAAGGCTGGACACTTGGGACTGAGACGATTGGTGAGATTGGGAGAGCAATTGCAGACCCTTTAAAGCACAAATGCCTGGCACCCATTCCATGGGTCCCAACTCTCCAGGTTGAAGGGAATATTACTACAGCTATAACATGTACGGGAAACCTAGAGAACGGACACACTGTGAATACGAAATGTTTCTAAAACTCAACGAATAGTCCCTCTCCTGGTGCTCTGGTTTGACTTTCCATCTGCTTTACTATCAACCTCCCAAATTGGAGAGACAGCCCCTTTAACCTCCAGGTTCGCACAGGTTTCCAATTTGGCAGAGGATGAAAGGGAAGAGGGAGAACCAATGAGAGAGTAGCTGTTAGGCATTTGGACGGGCATATATCACTGTAATTTCCCGGCAGGAAGAAGAATTAACCAAAGTCTCAGCCACCCACCGGGAACCAGTATAGGTCCTGAACCAAAATTTTGGACTTGCGGGCAGCTCACCAAAAACGAGTTGAAAAATGGAGCTCAGGGGCACAGCTATTCACAAACTGGCCGAGTAATAAAGGACAACTATCGTCCAAAAATCTGTTGAGGGAAGGCAACGAGGCGGACTTGAAAGCGAGGCAGAATAGCAGGAAACAGATTTCAAGAGGTACGTTGGAATCGCCTTTAAAGCACAGGAAGAGGGGCACAACTTCGACAATGATGCACTTGGCCAAAAAGGGCGTATGCGTTTTCTCCTGAATATATTCAGGAGAAAACGCATACGCCCTTTTTGGCCAAGAAAGCAAGCGGGCAATGCAAATCTGCACTACAAAGAAGTATCACTTCCCAATGGTCAAAAGGGACATCCACAAAATGTGTAAAAACCAGAAAGGCAAGACAGGCCCTGGAGAACAGGGAGCCTTGTTATGCTGATGGGTGGGATGTAAATTGCCAACTGCCTCTCTGGAGGAGTGCATTGTGTTCCCTAAAACAAGTAAACAACAGAGCTACAGAGCCAAGGGCACTTCCAGTCTAGGGAATATACCTTTGGAAAACTGAAGATGAATAAGACAGAGCCACCCCAAAATTTAGGCCTGCACTGCTTACAAGGACCTCAACTTGGGTACACCTTATTATCCCAGGAAATAGAAAAATGGTTCAAAAAATTGTGGTACTTACGTATGATGAAATATCCCTCAGCCATGAAATCAATGTCATAAGACCAGTAGCAGCAAAATGGGTGGATTCAGGTACGATGATTCTAAGTGAAATAAGTCACACAGAAAAAGAAACTTATCATAAGATATCACTTATGAAGATAAAGTAAACATGGCTACACTTGAACTGAGTTAGGAAAGAGAAGAATGTCTCACATTTAGAAAACACTCTTATGCCTGCTTAAGGGGGAAGGAGAGGTGGGGTGATGCATAAAACCAGAGTTTGATATAAGCACATGTACCGTTCCAAAAACCAACTATGGAATAGACAAGACCTACACCTTCCTCAGTGAAAGGGACTCAAAACCCCATATTTCCCGCAGAGGAATATATCTGACTAGTAAGAAACTTAAAACTTATGTATTGATATGTCTCTGTAAGGGAATCAAGTGTGTCTAGACTGGCATAAACATGGCAGCGAGAATCAGCTCAAACCCACTATAAAAAGGAATTTCAAAAACAAAACAAAAAAACTGGGAAATTCTTTACAATTCCTTCAGGGTCTCTGATGAAACCTGGAGTGACCGTATCTACAATGACAGCTGGATGTGGCATAAGGAGGGACACTTGGGACTGAGACGATTGGTGAGACTGGGAGAGCAATTGCAGACCCTTTAAAGCACAAATGCCTGGCACCCATTCCATGGGTCCCAACTCTCCAGGTTGAAGGGAATATTACTACAGCTATAACAAGTACGGGAAACCTAGAGAACGGACACACTGTGAATACTAAAGGTTTCTAAAACTCAAAGAGTAGTCCCTCTCCTGGTGCTCAGGTTTGACTTTCCATCTGCTTTACTATCAACCTCCCAACTTGGAGAGACAGCCCCTTTAACCTCCTGGTTCACACAGGTTGCCAATTTGGCAGAGGATGAAAGGGAAGAGGGAGAACCAATGAGATAGTAGCTGTTAGGCATTTGGACGGGCACATATCACTGTAATTTCCCGGCAGGAAGAAGAATTAACCAAAGTTTCAGCCACCCACCGGGAACCAGTATAGGTCCTGAGCCAAAATTTTGGACTTGTGGTCAGCTCACCAAAAACGAGTTGAAAAATGGAGCTTAGGGGCACAGCAAATCACAAACTGGCCGAGTAATATAGGACAACTATCGTCCAAAAATCAGTTGAGGGAAGGCAACGAGGCGGAATTGAAAGCGAGGCAGAATAGCAGGAAACAGATTTCAAGAGTTACGTTGGAATCGCCTTTAAAGCACAGGAAGAGGGGCACAACTTCGACAATGATGCACTTGGCCAAAAAGTGCGAATGTGTTTTCTCCTGAATATATTCAGCAGAAAACGCATACGCCCTTTTTGGCCAAGCAAGCAAGCGGGCAATGCAAATCTGCACTACAAAGAAGTATCACTTCCCACCGGTCAAAAGGGACATCCACAAAATGTGTAAAAACCAGAAAGGCAAGACAGGCCCTGGAGAACTGGGAGCCTTGTTATGCTGATGGGCGGGATGTAAATTGCCAACTGCCTCTCTGGAGGAGTACATTGTGTTCCCTAAAACAAGTAAACAACAGAGCTACAGAGCCAAGGGCACTTCCAGTCCAGGGAATATACCTTTGGAAAACTGAAAATCAATAAGACAGAGCCACCCCAAAATTTAGGGCTGCACTGCTTACAAGGACCTCAACTTGGGTACACCTTAAATATCCCAGGAAATATAAAAATGGTTCAAAAAATTGTGGTACTTACGTACGATGGAATATCCCTCAGCCATGAAATCAATGTCATAAGACCAGTAGCAGCAAAATGGGTGGATTCAGGTACGATGATTCTAAGTGAAATAAGTCACACAGAAAAAGAAACTTATCATAAGATATCACTTATGAAGATCCTGTAAACATGGCTACACTTGAACTGAGTTAGGAAAGAGAACAGTGTCTCACATTTAGAAAACACTCATATGCCTGCTTAAGGGGGAAGGAGAGGTGGGGTGATGCATAAAACCAGAGTTTGATATAAGCACAGGTACCGTTCCAAAAACCAACTATGGAATAGGCAAGACCTACACTTTCCTCAGTGAAAGGGACTCAAAACCCCATATTTCCCGCAGAGGAATATATCTGACTAGTAAGAATCTTAAAACCTATGTATTGATATGTCTCCGTAAGGGAATCAAGTGTGTCTAGAGTGACATAAACATGGCAGTGAGAATCAGCTCAAACCCACTATAAAAAGGAATTTCAAAAACAAAACAAAAAAACTGGGAAATTCTTTACAATTCCTTCAGGGTCTCTGATGAAACCTGGAATGACCCTATCTACAACGACAGCTGGATGTGGCATAAGGCTGGACACTTGGGACTGAGAGGATTGGTGAGAATGGGTGAGCAAATGCAAACCCTTTAAAGCAATAATGCATGGCACCCATTCCATGGGTCCCAACTCTCCAGGTTGAAGGGAATATTACTACAGTTATAACATGTACGAGAAACCTAGAGAACGAACACACTGTGAATACGAACGGTTTCTAAAACTCAACGAATAGTCCCTCTCCTGGTGGTCCGGTTTGACTGTCTATCTGCTTTACTATCATCATCCCAACTTGGAGAGACAGCCCCTTTAACCTCCTGGTTCGCACAGGTTGCCAATTTGGCAGAGGATGAAAGGGAAGAGGGAGAACCAATGAGAGAGTAGCTGTTAGGCATTTGGACGGGCATATATGACTCTAATTTCCCAGTAGGAAGAAGAATTAACCAAAGTCTCAGCCACCCACCAGGAACCAGCATAGGTCCTGAACCAAAATTTTGGACTTGCGGTCAGCTCACCAAAAACGAGTTGAAAAATGGAGCTCAGGGGCACAGCAATTCACAAACTGGCCGAGTAATAAAGGACAACTATCTTCCAAAAATCTGTTGAGGGAAGGCAACGAGGCGGACATGAAAGCGAGGCAGAATAGCAGGAAACAGATTTCAAGAGGTATGTTGGAATCGCCTTTAAAGCACAGGAAGAGGGACACAACTTCGACAATGATGTACTTGGCCAAAAAGGGCGTATGCGTTTTCTCCTGAATATATTCAGGAGAAAACGCATACGCCCTTCTTGGCCAAGCAAGCAAGCGGGCAATGCAAATCTGCACTACAAAGAAGTATCACTTCCCACCGGTCAAAAGGGACATCCACAAAATGTGTAAAAACAAGGAAGGCAAGACAGGCCCTGGAGAACAGGGAGCCTTGTTATGCTGATGGGCAGGATGTAAATTGCCAACTGCCTCTCTGGAGGAGTGCATTGTGTTCCCTAAAACAAGTAAAGAACAGAGCTACAGAGCCAAGGGCACTTCTGCTCTAGGGAATATACCTTGGGAAAACTGAAAATCAATAAGACGGAACCACCCCAAAATTTAGGGCTGCACTGCTTACAAGGACCTCAACTTGGGTACACCTTAAATATCCCAGGAAATATAAAAATGGTTCAAAAAATTGTGGTACTTACGTATGATGGAATATCCCTCAGCCATGAAATCAATGTCATAAGACCAGTAGCAGCAAAATGGGTGGATTCAGGTACGATGATTCTAAGTGAAATAAGTCACAGAGAAAAAGAAACTTATCATAAGACATCACTTATGAAGATCCTGTAAACATGGCTACACTTGAACTGAGTTAGGAAAGAGAAGAATGTCTGACATTTAGAAAACACTCTTTTGCCTGCTTAAGGGGAAGGAGAGGTGGGGTGATGCATAAAACCAGAGTTTGATATAAGCACAGGTACCGTTCCAAAAACCAACTATGGAATAGACAAGACCTACACCTTCCTCAGTGAAAGGGAATCAAAACCCCATATTTCTCGCAGAGGAATATATCTGACTAGTAAGAATCTTAAAACCTATGTATTGATATGTCTCCATAAGGGAATCAAGTGTGTCTAGACTGGCATAAACATGGCAGCGAGAATCAGCTCAAACCCACTATAAAAAGGAATTTCAAAAACAAAAGAAAAAAACTGGGAAGTTCTTTCCAATTCCTTCAGGGACTCTGATGAAACGAGGAATGCCCCTATATACAACGACAGCTGGATGTGGCATAAGGCTGGACACTTGCGACTGGGAGGATTGGTGAGATTGGGTGAGCAAATGCAGACTCTTTAAAGCAATAATGCATGGCACCCATTCCTTGGGTCCCAACTCTCCAGGTTGAAGGGGATATTACTACAGCTATAACATGAACGGGAAACCTAGAGCACGGACACACTGTGAATACGAAAGGTTTCTAAAACTCAACGAATAGTCCCTCTCCTGGTGCTCCGGGTTGACTTTCCATCTGCTTTGCTATCAATCTCCCAACTTGGAGAGACAGCCCCTTTAACCTCCTTGTTCGCACAGGTTGCCAATTTGGCAGAGGATGATAGGGAAGAGGGAGAACCAATGAGAGAGTAGCTGTTAGGCATTTGGACGGGCATATATCACTGTATTTTCCCGGCAGGAAGAAGAATTAACCAAAGTCTCAGCCACCCTCAGGGAACCAGTATAGGTCCTGAGCCAAAATTTTGGACTTGCGGTCAGCTCACCAAAAACGAGTTGAAAAATGGAGCTCAGGGGCACAGCAATTCACAAACTGGCCGAGTAATAAAGGACAACTATCGTCCAAAAATCTGTTGAGGGAAGGCAACGAGCCGGAATTGAAAGCGAGGTAGAATAGCAGGAAACAGATTTCAAGAGGTACGTTGGAATCGCCTTTAAAGCACAGGAAGAGGGGCACAACTTCGACAATGATGCACTTGGCCAAAAAGGGCGTATGCGTTTTCTCCTGAATATATTCAGCAGAAAACGCATACGCCCTTTTTGGCCAAGCAAGCAAGCGGGCAATGCAAATCTGCACTACAAAGAAGTATCACTTCCCACCGGTCAAAAGGGACATCCACAAAATGTGTAAAAACCAGCAAGGCAAGACAGGCCCTGGAGAAAAGGGAGCCTTGTTATGCTGATGGGCGGGATGTAAATTGCCAACTGCCTCTCTGGAGGAGTGCATTGTGTTCCCTAAAACAAGTAAAGAACAGAGCTACAGAGCCAAGGGCACTTCCAGTCTAGGGAATATACCTTGGGAAAACTGAAAATCCATAAGACAGAGCCACCCCAATATTTAGGGCTGCACTGCTTACAAGGACCTCAACTTGGGTACACCTTAAATATCCCAGGAAATATAAAAATGGTTCAAAAAATTGTGGTACTTACGTACGATGGAATATCCCTCAGCCATGAAATCAATGTCATAAGACCAGTAGCAGCAAAATGGGTGGATTCAGGTACGATGATTTTAAGTGAAATAAGTCACACAGAAAAAGAAACTTATCATAACATATCACTTATGATGATCCTGTAAACATGGCTACACTTGAACTGAGTTAGGAAAGAGAACAGTGTCTCACATTTAGAAAACACTCTTATGCCTGCTTAAGGGGGAAGGAGAGGTGGGGTGATGCATAAAACCAGAGTTTGATATAAGCACAGGTACCGTTCCAAAAACCAACTATGGAATAGACAAGACCTACACCTTCCTCAGTGAAAGGGACTCAAAACCCCATATTTCCTGCAGAGGAATATATCTGACTAGTAAGAATCTTAAAACCTATGGATTGATATGTCTCCGTAAGGGAATCAAGTGTGTCTAGACTGGCATAAATATGGCAGCGAGAATCAGCTCAAACCCAGTATAAAAAGGAATTTCAAAAACAAAACAAAAAAATTGGGAAATTCTTTACAATTCCTTCAGGGTCTCTGATGAATCCTGGAATGACCCTATCTACAACGACAGCTGGATGTGGCATAAGGCTGGACACTTGGGACTGAGACGACTGGTAAGATTGAGTGAGCAAATGCAGACCCTTTAAAGCACAAATGCCTGCCACCCATTCCATGGGTCCCAACTCTCCAGGTTGAAGGGAATATTACTACAGCTATAACATGTACGGGAAACCTAGAGAACGGACACACTGTGAATACGAAAGGTTTCTAAAACTCAACGAATAATCCCTCTCCTGGTGCTCCGGTTTGACTTTCCGTCTGTTTTACTATCAACCCCACAACTTGGAGAGACAGCCCCTTTAACCTCCTGGTTCACACAGGTTGCCAATTTGGCAGAGGATGAAAGGGAAGAGGGAGAACCCATGAGAGAGTAGCTGTTAGGCATTTGGACGGGCATATATCACTGTAATTTCCCGGCAGAAAGAAGAATTAACCAAAGTCTCAGCCACCCACCGGGAACCAGTATAGGTCCTGAGCCAAAATTTTGGACTTGCGGTCAGCTCACCAAAAACGAGTTGAAAAATGGAGCTCAGGGGCACAGCAATTCACAAACTGGCCGAGTAATAAAGGACAACTATCGTCCAAAAATCTGTTGAGGGAAGGCAATGAGGCGGAATTGAAAGCGAGGCAGAATAGCAGGAAACAGATTTCAAGAGGTACGTTGGAATAACCTTTAAAGCACAGGAAGAGGGGCACAACTTCGACAATGATGCACTTGGCCAAAAAGTGCGTATGCGTTTTCTCCTGAACATATTCAGGAGAAAACGCATACGACCTTTTTGGCCAAGCAAGCAGGCGGGCAAAGCAAATCTGCACTACAAAGAAGTATCACTTCCCACCGGTCAAAAGGGACATCCACAAAATGTGTAAAAACCAGAAAGGCAAGACAGGCCCTGGAGAACAAGGAGCCTTGTTATGCTGATGGGCGGGATGTAAATTGCCAACTGCCTCTCTGGAGGAGTGCATTGGGTTCCCTAAAACAAGTAAACAACAGAGCTACGGAGCCAAGGGCACTTCCAGTCTAGGGAATATACCTTGGGAAAACTGAAAATCAATAAGACAGTGCCACCCCTAAATTTAGGGCTGCACTGCTTACAAGGAACTCAACTTGGTACACCTTAATATCCCAGGAAATATAAAAATGGTTCAAAAAATTGTGGTTCTTACGTACGATGGAAGATCCCTCAGCCAGGAAATCAATGTCATAAGACCAGTAGCAGCAACATGGGTGGATTCAGGTACGATTATTCTAAGTGAAATAAGTCACACAGAAAAAGAAACTTATCATAAGATATCACTTATGAAGATCCTGTAAACATGGCTACACTTGAACTGAGTTAGGAAAGAGAACAGTGTCTCTCATTTAGAAAACACTCTTATGCCTGCTTAAGGGGGAAGGAGAGGAGGGATGATGCATAAAACCAGAGTTTGATATAAGCACAGGTACCATTCCAAAAACCAACTATGGAATAGACAAGAACTACACCTTCCTCAGTGAAAGGGACTCAAAACCCCATATTTCTCGCAGAGGAATATATCTGACTAGTAAGAATCTTAAAACTTATGTATTGATATGTCTCCGTAAGGGAATCAAGTGTGTCTAGACTGGCATAAACATGGCAGCGAGAATCAGCTCAATCCCACTATAAAAAGGAATTTCAAAAACAAAAGAAAAAAACTGGGAAGTTCTTTCCAATTCCTTCAGGGACTCTGATGAAACCTGGAATGACCCTATGTACAACGACAGCTGGATGTGGCATAAGGCTGGACACTTGGGACTGAGAGGATTGGTGAGATTAGGTGAGCAAATGCAGACCCTTTAAAGCAATAATGCATGGCACCCATTCCATGTGTCCCAACTCTAGGTTGAAAGGAATATTACTACAGTTATAACATGTACGGGAAACGTAGAGAACGGACACACTGTGAATACCAAAGGTATCTAAAACTCAACGAATAGTCCCTCTCCTGGTGCTCTGGTTTGACTTTCCATCTGCTTTACTATCAACCTCCCAACTTGGAGAGACAGCCCCTTTAACCTCCTGGTTCGCACAGGTTGCCCATTTGGCAGAGGATGAAAGGGAAGAGGGAGAACCAATGAGAGAGTAGCTGTTAGGCATTTGGACGGGCACACATCACTCTAAATTCCCGGTAGGAAGAAGAATTAACCAAAGTCTCAGCCACCCACCGGGAACCAGAATAGGTCCTGAACCAAAATTTTGGACTTGCGGTCAGCTCACCAAAAACGAGTTGAAAAATGGAGCTCAGGGGCACAGCAATTCACAAACTGGCCGAGTAATAAAGGAAAACTATCGTCCAAAAATCTGTTGAGGGAAGGCAACGATGCGGACTTGAAAGCGAGGCAGAATAGCAGGAAACAGATTTCAAGAGGTACGTTGGAATCGCCTTTAAAGCACAGGAAGAGGGGCACAAATTCCACAATGATGCACTTGGCCAAAAAGGTCGTATGCATTTTCCCCTGAATATATTCAGGAGAAAACGCATACACCCTTTTTGGCCAAGCAAGCAAGCGGGCAATGCAAATCTGCACTACAAAGAAGTATCACTTCCCACCGGTCAAATAGGACATCCACAAAATGTGTAAAAACCAGAAAGGCAAGACAGGCCCTGGAGAACAGGGAGCCTTGTTATGGTGATGGGCGGGATGTAAATTGCCAACTGCCTCTCTGGAGGAGTACATTGTGTTCCCTAAAACAAGTAAACAACAGAGCTTCAGAGCCAAGGGCACTTCCAGTCTAGGGAATATACCTTGGGAAAACTGAAAATCAATAAGACAGAGCCACCCCAAAATTTAGGGCTGCACTGCTTACAAGGACCTCAACTTGGGTACACCTTAAATATCCCAGGAAATATAAAAATGGTTCAAAAAATTGTGGTACTTACGTACAGTGGAATATCCCTCAGCCATGAAATCAATGTCATAAGACCAGTAGCAGCAAAATGGGTGGATTCAGGTACGATGATTCTAAGTGAAATAAGTCACACAGAAAAAGAAACTTATCATAAGATATCACTTATGAAGATCCTGTAAACATGGCTACATTTGAACTGAGTTAGGAAAGAGAACAGAGTCTCACATTTAGAAAACACTCTTATGCCTGCTTAAGGGGGAAGGAGAGCCTGGGTGATGCATAAAACCAGAGTTTGATATAAGCACAGGTACCATTCCAAAAACCAACTATGGAATAGACAAGACCTACACCTTCCTCAGTGAAAGGGACTCAAAATCCCATATTTCCCGCAGAGGAATACATCTGACTAGTAAGAATCTTAAAACCTATGTATTGATATATCTCCATAAGGGAATCCAGAGTGTCTAGACTGGCATAAACATGGCAGCGAGAATCAGCTCAAACCCACTATAAAAAGGAATTTCAAAAA
The DNA here is from genome assembly GCF_949752795.1 of Hyperoodon ampullatus. Lineage (NCBI taxonomy): Eukaryota > Metazoa > Chordata > Mammalia > Artiodactyla > Ziphiidae > Hyperoodon > Hyperoodon ampullatus. Next base: position 1,336,487 of record NW_027641044.1, on the reverse strand, counting down.
CAAAACAAAAAAACTGGGAAATTCTTTACAATTCCTTCAGGGTCTCTGATGAAACCTGGAATGACCCTATCTACAATGACAGCTGGATGTGGCATAACGCTGGACACTTGGGACTGAGAGGATTGGTGAGATTGGGTGAGCAACTGCAGACCCTTTAAAGCAATAATGCATTGCACCCATTCCATGGGTCCCAACTCTCCAGGTTGAAGGGAATATTACTACAGTTATAAAATGTACGAAAAACCTAGAGAACGGACACACTGTGAATACGAAAGGTTTCTAAAACACAACGAATAGTCCCTCTCCTGGTGCTCCGGTTTCACTGTCTATCTGCTTTACTATCAATCTCCCAACTTGGAGAGACAGCCCCTTTAACCTCCTGGTTCGCACAGGTTGCCAATTTGGAAGAGGATGAAAGGGAAGAGGGAGAACCAATGAGAGAGTAGCTGTTAAGCATTTGGACGGGCACATGTCACTGTAATTTCCCGGCAGGAAGAAGAATTAACCAAAGTCTCAGCCAACCACCGGGAACCAGTATAAGTCCTGAACCAAAATTTTGGACTTGCGGTCAGCTCACCAAAAACGAGTTGAAAAATGGAGCTCAGGGGCACAGCAATTCACAAACTGGCCGATTAATAAAGGACAACTATCGTCCAAAAATCTGTTGAGGGAAGGCAACGAGGCGGAATTGAAAGCGAGGCAGAATAGCAGGAAACAGATTTCAAGAGGTACGTTGGAATCGCCTTTAAAGCACAGGAAGAGGGGCACAACCTCGACAATGATGCACTTGGCCAAAAAGGGCATATGCGTTTTCTCCTGAATATATTCAGCAGAAAACGCATATGCCCCTTTTGGCCAAGGAAGCCAGCGGTCAATGCAAATCTGCACTACAAAGAAGTACCACTTCCCACCCGTCAAAGGGGACATCCACAAAATGTGTAAAACCCAGAAAGGCAAGACAGGCCCTGGAGAACAGGGAGCCTTGTTATGCTGATGGGCGGGATGTAAATTGCCAACTGCCTCTCTGGAGGAGTACATTGTGTTCCTAAGACAAGTAAAGAACAGAGCCACAGAGCCAACGGCACTTCCAGTCTAGGGAATATACCTTGGGAAAACTGAAAATCAATAAGACAGAGCCACCCCAAAATTTAGGGCTGCACTGCTTACAAGGACCTCAACTTGGGTTCACCTTAAATATCCCAGGAAATATAAAAATGGTTCAAAAAATTGTGGTACTTACGTACGATGGAATATCCCTCAGCCATGAAATCAATGTCATAAGACCAGTAGAAGCAAAATGGGTGGATTCAGGTCTGATGATTCTAAGTGAAATAAGTCACAGAGAAAAAGAAACTTATCATAAGATATCACTTATGAAGATCCTGTAAACATGGCTACACTTGAACTGAGATAAGAAAGAGAACAGGGTCTCACATTTAGAAAACACTCTTATGCCTGCTTAAGGGGGAAGGAGAGGTGGGGTGATGCATAAAACCAGAGTTTGATATAAGCACAGGTACCGTTCCAAAAACCAACTATGGAATAGACAAGACCTACACCTTCCTCAGGGAAAGGGACTCAAAACCCCATATTTCCCGCAGAGGAATATATCTGACTAGTAAGAATCTTAAAACGTATGTATTGATATGTCTCCGTAAGGGAATCAAGTGTGTCTAGACTGGCATAAACATGTCAGCGAGAATCAGCCCAAACCCACTATAAAAAGGAATTTCAAAAACAAAACAAAAAAACTGGGAAATTCTTTGCAATTCTTTCAGGGTCTCTGATGAAACCTGGAATGACCCTATCTACAATGACAGCTGGATGTGGCATAAGGAGGGACACTTGGGACTGAGACGATTGGTGAGATTGGGAGAGCAATTGCAGACACTTTATAGCACAAATGCCTGGCACCCATTCCATGGGTCCCAACTCTCCAGGTTGAAGGGAATATTACTACAGCTATAACATGTACGGGAATCCTAGAGAACAGACACACTGTGAATACGAAAGGTTTCTAAAACTCAACGAATAGTCCCTCTGCTGGTGCTCAGGTTTGACTTTCCATCTGCTTTACTATCAACCTCCCAACTTGGAGAGACAGCCCCTTTAACCTCCTGGTTCACACAGGTTGCCAATTTGCCAGAGGATCAAAGGGAAGAAGGAGAACCAATGAGAGAGTAGCTGTTAGGCATTTGGACGGGCATATATCACTGTAATTTCCCGGCAGGAAGAAGAATTAACCAAAGTCTCAGCCACCCACCGGGAACCAGTATAGGTCCTGAGCCAAAATTTTGGACTTGCGGTCAGCTCACCAAAAACGAGTTGAAAAATGGAGCTCAGGGGCACAGCAATTCACAAACTGGCCGAGTAATAAAGGACAACTATCGTCCAAAAATCTGTTGAGGGAAGGCAAGGAGGCGGACTTGAAAGTGAGGCAGAATAGCAGGAAACAGAGTTCAAGAGGTACGTTGGAATCGCCTTTAAAGCACAGGAAGAGGGGCACAAATTCCACAATGATGCACTTGGACAAAAAGGGCGTATGCGTTTTCTCCTGAATATATTCAGCAGAAAACGCATACGCCCTTTTTGGCCAAGCAAGCAAGCGGGCAAGGCAAATCTGCACTACAAAGAAGTATCACTTCCCACCGGTCAAAAGGGACATCCACAAAATGTGTAAAAACCAGAAAGGCAAGACAGGCCCTGGAGAACAGGGAGCCTTGTCATGCTGATGGGTGGGATGTAAATTGCCAACTGCCTCTCTGGAGGAGTACATTGTGTTCCCTAAAACAAGTAAAGAACAGAGCTACAGAGCCAAGGACACTTCCAGTCTAGGGAATATACCTTGGGAAAAATGAAAATCAATAAGACAGAGCCACCCCAAAATTTAGGGCTGCACTGCTTACCAGGACCTCAACTTGGGTACACCTTAAATATCCCAGGAAATATAAAAATGGTTCAAAAAATTGTGGTACTTACGTACGATGGAATATCGCTCAGCCATGAAATCAATGTCATAAGACCAGTAGCAGCAAAATGTGTGGATTCAGGTACGATGATTCTAAGTGAAATAAGTCACACAGAAAAAGAAACTTATCATAAGATATCACTTATGAAGATCCTGTAAACATGGCTACACTTGAACTGAGTTAGGAAAGAGAAAAGTGTCTCACATAAAGAAAACACTCATATGCCTGCTTAAGGGGGAAGGAGAGGTGGTGTGATGCATAAAACCAGAGTTTGATATAAGCACAGGTACCGTTCCAAAAACCAACTATGAAATAGACAAGACCTACACCTTCCTCAGTGAAAGGACTCAAAACCCCATATTTCCTGCAGAGGAATATATCTGACTAGTAAGAATCTTAAAACCCATGGATTGATATGTCTCCATAAGGGAATCAAGTGTGTCTAGACTGGCATAAACATGGCAGCGAGAATCAGCTCAAACCCACTATAAAAAGGAATTTCAAAAACAAAACAAAAAAACTGGGAAATTCTTTACAATTCCTTCAGGGTCTCTGATGAAACCTGGAATGACCCTATATACAACGACAGCTGGATGTGGCATAAGGCTGGACACTTGCGACTGGGAGGATTGGTGAGATTGGGTGAGCAAATGCAGACTCTTTAAAGCAATAATGCATGGCACCCATTCCTTGGGTCCCAACTCTCCAGGTTGAAGGGGATATTACTACAGTTATAACATGAACGGGAAACCTAGAGAACGGACACACAGTGAATACGAAAGGTTTCTAAAACTCAACGAATAGTCCCTCTCCTGGTGCTCCGGGTTGACTTTCCATCTGCTTTGCTATCAATCTCCCAACTTGGAGAGACAGCCCCTTTAACCTCCTGGTTCGCACTGGTTTCCAATTTGGCAGAGGATGAAAGGGAAGAGGGAGAACCAATGAGAGAGTAGCTGTTAGGCATTTGGACGGGCATATATCACTGTAATTTCCCGGCAGGAAGAAGAATTAATCAAAGTCTCAGCCACCCTCCGGGAACAAGTATAGGTCCTGAGCCAAAATTTTGGACTTGCGGTCAGCTCACCAAAAACGAGTTGAAAAATGGAGCTCAGGGGCACAGCAATTCACAAACTTGCCGAGTAATAAAGGACAACTATCGTCCAAAAATCTGTTGAGGGAAGGCAACGAGGCGGAATTGAAAGCGAGGCAGAATAGCAGGAAACAGATTTCAAGAGGTACGTTGGAATCGCCTTTAAAGCACAGGAAGAGGGGCACAACTTCGACAATGATGCACTTGGCCAAAAAGGGCGTATGCATTTTCTCCTGAATATATTCAGCAGAAAATGCATACGCCCTTTTTGGCCAAGCAAGCAAGCAGGCAATGCAAATCTGCACAACAAAGAAGTATCACTTCCCACCAGTCAAAAGGGACATCCACAAAATGTGTAAAAACCAGAAAGGCAAGACAGGCCCTGGAGAACAGGGAGCCTTGTTATGCTGATGGGCGGGATGTAAATTGCCAACTGCCTCTCTGGAGGAGTGCATTGTGTTCCCTAAAGCAAGTAAAGAACAGAGCTACAGAGCCAAGGGCACTTCCAGTCTAGGTAATATACCTTGGGAAAACTGAAAATCAATAAGACAGAGCCACCCCAAAATTTAGGGCTGCACTGCTTACAAGGACCTCAACTTGAGTACACCTTAAATATCCCAGGAAATATAAAAATGGTTCAAAAAATTGTGGTACTTACGTACGATGGAATATCCCTCAGCCATGAAATCAATGTCATAAGACCAGTAGCAGCAAAATGGGTGGATTCAGGTACGATGATTCTAAGTGAAATAAGTCACACAGAAAAAGAAACTTATCATAAGATATCACTTATGAAGATCCTGTAAACATGGCTACACTTGAACTGAGTTAGGAAAGAGAAAAGTGTCTCACATATAGAAAACATTCATATGCCTGTTTAAGGGGGAAGGAGAGGTGGGGTGATGCATAAAACCAGAGTTTGATATAAGCACAGGTACCGTTCCAAAAACCAACTCTGGAATAGACAAGACCTACACCTTCCTCAGTGAAAGGGACTCAAAACCCCATATTTCCCGCAGAGGAATATATCTGACTAGTAAGAATCTTAAAACCTATGGATTGATATGTCTCTGTAAGGGAATCAAGTGTGTCTAGACTGGCATAAATATGGCAGCAAGAATCAGCTCAAACCCACTATAAAAAGGAATTTCAAAAACAAAACAAAAAAACTGGGAAATTCTTTACAATTCCTTCAGGGTCTCTGATGAATCCTGGAATGACCCTTTCTACAACGACAGCTGGATGTGGCATAAGGCTGGACACTTGGGACTGAGACGACTGGTAAGATTGGGTGAGCAAATGCAGACCCTTTAAAGCACAAATTCCTGCCACCCTTTCCATGGGTCCCAACTCTCCAGGTTGAAGGGAATATTACTACAGCTATAACATGTACGGGAAACCTAGAGAACGGACACACTGTGAATACGAAAGGTTTCTAAAACTCAACGAATAGTCCCTCTCCTGGTTCTCCGGTTTTACTTTCCGTCTGTTTTACTATCAACCCCACAACTTGGAGAGACAGCCCCTTTAACCTCCTGGTTCGCACAGGTTTCCAATTTGGCAGAGGATGAAAGGGAAGAGGGAGAACCAATGAGAGAGTAGCTGTTAGGCATTTGGATGGGCATATATCACTGTAATTTCCCTGCAGGAAGAAGAATTAACCAAAGTCTCAGCCACACACCGGGAACCAGTATAGGTCCTGAGCCAAAATTTTGGACCTGCGGTCAGCTCACCAAAAACGAGTTGAAAAATGGAGCTCAGGGGCACAGCAATTCACAAACTGGCCGAGTAATAAAGGACAACTATCGTCAAAAAATCTGTTGAGGGAAGGCAACGAGGCGGAATTGAAAGCGAGGCAGAATAGCAGGAAACAGATTTCAAGAGGTACGTTGGAATCACCTTTAAAGCACAGGAAGAGGGGCACAACTTCGACAATGATGCACTTGGCCAAAAAGTGCGTATGCGTTTTCTCCTGAATATATTCAGCAGAAAACGCATACGCCCTTTTTGGCCAAGCAAGCAAGCGGGCAATGCAAATCTGCACTACAAAGAAGTATCACTTCCCACCGGTCAAAAGGGACATCCACAAAATGTGTAAAAACCAGAAAGGCAAGACAGGCCCTGGAGAACAGGGAGCCTTGTTATGCTGATGGGCGGGATGTAAATTGCCAACTGCCTCTCTGGAGGAGTGCATTGTGTTCCCTAAAACAAGTAAAGAACAGAGCTACAGAGCCAAGGGCACTTCCAGTCTAGGGAATATACCTTGGGAAAACTGAAAATCAATAAGACAGAGCCACCCCAAAATTTAGGGCTGCACTGCTTACAAGGACCTCAACTTGGGTACACCTTAAATATCCCAGGAAATATAAAAATGGTTCAAAAAATTGTGGTACTTACATACGATGGAATATCCCTCAGCCATGAAATCAATGTCATAAGACCAGTAGCAGCAAAATGGGTGGATTCAGGTACGATGATTCTAAGTGAAATAAGTCACACAGAAAAAGAAACTTATCATAAGATATCAATTATGAAGATCCTATAAACATGGCTACACTTGAACTGAGATAGGAAAGAGAACAGTGTCTCACATTTAGAAAACACTCTTATGCCTGCTTAAGGGGGAAGGAGAGGTGGGGTGATGCATAAAACCAGAGTTTGATATAAGCACAGGTACCGTTCCAAAAACCAACTATGGAATAGACAAGACCTACACCTTCATCAGTGAAAGGGACTCAAAACACCATATTTCCCGCAGAAGCATATATCTGACTAATAAGAATCTTAAAACCTATGGATTGATATGTCTCCGTAATGGAATCAAGTGTGTCTAGACTGGTATAAACATGGCAGCGAGAATCAGCTCAAACCCACTATAAAAAGGAATTTCAAAAACAAAACAAAAAAACTGCGAAATTCTTTACAATTCCTTTAGGGTCTCTGATGAAACCTGGAATGACCCTATCTACAACGACAGATTGATGTGGCATAAGGCTGGACACTTGGGACTGAGAGGATTGTTGAGATTGGGTGAGCAAATGCAGACCCTTTAAAGCAATAAACCCTGGCACCCATTCCAAGGGTCCCAACTCTCCAGGTTGAAGGGAATATTACTACAGCTATAACATGTACGGGAAACCTAGAGAACGGACACACTGTGAATACGAAAGGTTTCTAAAACTCAACGAATTGTCCCTCTCCTGGTGCTCCGGTTTGACTTTCCATCTGCTTTACTATCAACCTCCCAACTTGGAGAGACAGCCCCTTTAACCTCCTGGTTCGCACAGGTTTCCAATTTGGCAGAGGATGAAAGGAAAGAGGGAGAACCAATGAGAGAGTAGCTGTTAGGCATTTGGACGGGCACATATCACTCTAACTTCCCGGCAGGAAGAAGAATTAACCAAAGTCTCAGCCCCCCACTGGGAACCAGCATAGGTCCTGAACCAAAATTTTGGACTTGCGGTCAGCTCACCAAAAACGAGTTACAAAATGGAGCTCAGGGGCACAGCAATTCACAAACTGGCCGAGTAATAAAGGACAACTATCGTCCAAAAATCTGTTGAGGGAAGGCGACAAGGCGGACTTGAAAGAGAGGCAGAATAGCAGGAAACAGATTTCAAGAGGTACGTTGGAATCGCCTTTAAAGCACAGGAAGAGGGGCATAACTTCGACAATGATGCACTTGGCCAAAAAGGGCGTATGCGTTTTCTCCTGAATATATTCAGGAGAAAACGCATACGCCCTTTTTGGCCAAGCAAGCAAGAGGGCAATGCAAATCTGCACTACAAAGAAGTATCACTTCCCACCGGTCAAAAGGGACATCCACAAAATGTGTAAAAACAAGAAAGGCAAGACAGGCCCTGGAGAACAGGGAGCCTTGTTATGCTGATGGGCGGTATGTAAATTGCCAACTGCCCCTCTGGAGGAGTACATTGTGTTCCCTAAAGCAAGTAAAGAACAGAGCTACAGAGCCAAGGGCACTTCCAGTCTAGGTAATATACCTTGGGAAAACTGAAAATCAATAAGACAGAGCCACCCCAAAATTTAGGGCTGCACTGCTTACAAGGACCTCAACTTGAGTACACCTTAAATATCCCAGGAAATATAAAAATGGTTCAAAAAATTGTGGTACTTACGTACGATGGAATATCCCTCAGCCATGAAATCAATGTCATAAGACCAGTAGCAGCAAAATGGGTGGATTCAGGTACGATGATTCTAAGTGAAATAAGTCACACAGAAAAAGAAACTTATCATAAGATATCACTTATGAAGATCCTGTAAACATGGCTACACTTGAACTGAGTTAGGAAAGAGAAAAGTGTCTCACATATAGAAAACATTCATATGCCTGTTTAAGGGGGAAGGAGAGGTGGGGTGATGCATAAAACCAGAGTTTGATATAAGCACAGGTACCGTTCCAAAAACCAACTCTGGAATAGACAAGACCTACACCTTCCTCAGTGAAAGGGACTCAAAACCCCATATTTCCCGCAGAGGAATATATCTGACTAGTAAGAATCTTAAAACCTATGGATTGATATGTCTCTGTAAGGGAATCAAGTGTGTCTAGACTGGCATAAATATGGCAGCAAGAATCAGCTCAAACCCACTATAAAAAGGAATTTCAAAAACAAAACAAAAAAACTGGGAAATTCTTTACAATTCCTTCAGGGTCTCTGATGAATCCTGGAATGACCCTTTCTACAACGACAGCTGGATGTGGCATAAGGCTGGACACTTGGGACTGAGACGACTGGTAAGATTGGGTGAGCAAATGCAGACCCTTTAAAGCACAAATTCCTGCCACCCTTTCCATGGGTCCCAACTCTCCAGGTTGAAGGGAATATTACTACAGCTATAACATGTACGGGAAACCTAGAGAACGGACACACTGTGAATACGAAAGGTTTCTAAAACTCAACGAATAGTCCCTCTCCTGGTTCTCCGGTTTTACTTTCCGTCTGTTTTACTATCAACCCCACAACTTGGAGAGACAGCCCCTTTAACCTCCTGGTTCGCACAGGTTTCCAATTTGGCAGAGGATGAAAGGGAAGAGGGAGAACCAATGAGAGAGTAGCTGTTAGGCATTTGGACGGGCATATATCACTGTAATTTCCCTGCAGGAAGAAGAATTAACCAAAGTCTCAGCCACACACCGGGAACCAGTATAGGTCCTGAGCCAAAATTTTGGACTTGCGGTCAGCTCACCAAAAACGAGTTGAAAAATGGAGCTCAGGGGCACAGCAATTCACAAACTGGCCGAGTAATAAAGGACAACTATCGTCAAAAAATCTGTTGAGGGAAGGCAACGAGGCGGAATTGAAAGCGAGGCAGAATAGCAGGAAACAGATTTCAAGAGGTACGTTGGAATCACCTTTAAAGCACAGGAAGAGGGGCACAACTTCGACAATGATGCACTTGGCCAAAAAGTGCGTATGCGTTTTCTCCTGAATATATTCAGCAGAAAACGCATACGCCCTTTTTGGCCAAGCAAGCAAGCGGGCAATGCAAATCTGCACTACAAAGAAGTATCACTTCCCACCGGTCAAAAGGGACATCCACAAAATGTGTAAAAACCAGAAAGGCAAGACAGGCCCTGGAGAACAGGGAGCCTTGTTATGCTGATGGGCGGGATGTAAATTGCCAACTGCCTCTCTGGAGGAGTGCATTGTGTTCCCTAAAACAAGTAAAGAACAGAGCTACAGAGCCAAGGGCACTTCCAGTCTAGGGAATATACCTTGGGAAAACTGAAAATCAATAAGACAGAGCCACCCCAAAATTTAGGGCTGCACTGCTTACAAGGACCTCAACTTGGGTACACCTTAAATATCCCAGGAAATATAAAAATGGTTCAAAAAATTGTGGTACTTACATACGATGGAATATCCCTCAGCCATGAAATCAATGTCATAAGACCAGTAGCAGCAAAATGGGTGGATTCAGGTACGATGATTCTAAGTGAAATAAGTCACACAGAAAAAGAAACTTATCATAAGATATCAATTATGAAGATCCTATAAACATGGCTACACTTGAACTGAGATAGGAAAGAGAACAGTGTCTCACATTTAGAAAACACTCTTATGCCTGCTTAAGGGGGAAGGAGAGGTGGGGTGATGCATAAAACCAGAGTTTGATATAAGCACAGGTACCGTTCCAAAAACCAACTATGGAATAGACAAGACCTACACCTTCATCAGTGAAAGGGACTCAAAACACCATATTTCCCGCAGAAGCATATATCTGACTAATAAGAATCTTAAAACCTATGGATTGATATGTCTCCGTAATGGAATCAAGTGTGTCTAGACTGGTATAAACATGGCAGCGAGAATCAGCTCAAACCCACTATAAAAAGGAATTTCAAAAACAAAACAAAAAAACTGGGAAATTCTTTACAATTCCTTTAGGGTCTCTGATGAAACCTGGAATGACCCTATCTACAACGACAGATTGATGTGGCATAAGGCTGGACACTTGGGACTGAGAGGATTGTTGAGATTGGGTGAGCAAATGCAGACCCTTTAAAGCAATAAACCCTGGCAACCATTCCAAGGGTCCCAACTCTCCAGGTTGAAGGGAATATTACTACAGCTATAACATGTACGGGAAACCTAGAGAACGGACACACTGTGAATACGAAAGGTTTCTAAAACTCAACGAATTGTCCCTCTCCTGGTGCTCCGGTTTGACTTTCCATCTGCTTTACTATCAACCTCCCAACTTGGAGAGACAGCCCCTTTAACCTCCTGGTTCGCACAGGTTTCCAATTTGGCAGAGGATGAAAGGAAAGAGGGAGAACCAATGAGAGAGTAGCTGTTAGGCATTTGGACGGGCACATATCACTCTAACTTCCCGGCAGGAAGAAGAATTAACCAAAGTCTCAGCCCCCCACTGGGAACCAGCATAGGTCCTGAACCAAAATTTTGGACTTGCGGTCAGCTCACCAAAAACGAGTTACAAAATGGAGCTCAGGGGCACAGCAATTCACAAACTGGCCGAGTAATAAAGGACAACTATCGTCCAAAAATCTGTTGAGGGAAGGCGACAAGGCGGACTTGAAAGAGAGGCAGAATAGCAGGAAACAGATTTCAAGAGGTACGTTGGAATCGCCTTTAAAGCACAGGAAGAGGGGCATAACTTCGACAATGATGCACTTGGCCAAAAAGGGCGTATGCGTTTTCTCCTGAATATATTCAGGAGAAAACGCATACGCCCTTTTTGGCCAAGCAAGCAAGAGGGCAATGCAAATCTGCACTACAAAGAAGTATCACTTCCCACCGGTCAAAAGGGACATCCACAAAATGTGTAAAAACAAGAAAGGCAAGACAGGCCCTGGAGAACAGGGAGCCTTGTTATGCTAATGGGCGGTATGTAAATTGCCAACTGCCCCTCTGGAGGAGTACATTGTGTTCCCTAAAACAAGTAAAGAACAGAGCTACAGAGCCAAGGGCACTTCCAGTCTAGCGAACATACCTTGGGAAAACTGAAAATCAATAAGACAGAGCCACCCAAAAATTTAGGGCTGCACTGCTTACAAGGACCTCAACTTGGTTACACCTTAAATATCCCAGGATATATAAAAATGGTTCAAAAAATTGTGGTAATTACGTACGATGGAATATCCCTCAGCCATGAAATCAATGTCATAAGACGAGTATCAGCAAAATGGGTGGATTCAGGTACGATGATTCTAAGTGAAATAAGTCACAGAGGAAAAGAAACTTATCATAAGATATCACTTATGAAGATCCTGTAAACATGGCTACACTTGAACTGAGTTAGGAAAGAGAACAGTGTCTCACATTTAGAAAACACTCTTATGCCTGCTTAAGGGGGAAGGAGAGGTGGGGTGATGCATAAAACCAGAGTTTGATATAAGCACAGGTACCGTTCCAAAAACCAACTATGGAATAGACAAGACCTACACCTTCCTCAGTGAAAGGGATTCAAAACCCCATATATCCCACAGAGGAATATATCTAACTAGTAAGAATCTTAAAACCTATGTATTGATATATCTCCGTAAGGGAATCAAGTGTGTCTAGACTGCCATAAACATGGCAGCGAGAATCAGCTCAAACCCACTATAAAAAGGAATTTCAAAAACAAAACAAAAAAACTGGGAAATTCTTTACAATTCCTTCAGGGTCTCTGATGAATCCTGGAATGACCCTTTCTACAACGACAGCTGGATGTGGCATAAGGCTGGACACTTGGGACTGAGACGACTGGTAAGATTGGGTGAGCAAATGCAGACCCTTTAAAGCACAAATTCCTGCCACCCTTTCCATGGGTCCCAACTCTCCAGGTTGAAGGGAATATTACTACAGCTATAACATGTACGGGAAACCTAGAGAACGGACACACTGTGAATACGAAAGGTTTCTAAAACTCAACGAATAGTCCCTCTCCTGGTTCTCCGGTTTTACTTTCCGTCTGTTTTACTATCAACCCCACAACTTGGAGAGACAGCCCCTTTAACCTCCTGGTTCGCACAGGTTTCCAATTTGGCAGAGGATGAAAGGGAAGAGGGAGAACCAATGAGAGAGTAGCTGTTAGGCATTTGGACGGGCATATATCACTGTAATTTCCCTGCAGGAAGAAGAATTAACCAAAGTCTCAGCCACACACCGGGAACCAGTATAGGTCCTGAGCCAAAATTTTGGACTTGCGGTCAGCTCACCAAAAACGAGTTGAAAAATGGAGCTCAGGGGCACAGCAATTCACAAACTGGCCGAGTAATAAAGGACAACTATCGTCAAAAAATCTGTTGAGGGAAGGCAACGAGGCGGAATTGAAAGCGAGGCAGAATAGCAGGAAACAGATTTCAAGAGGTACGTTGGAATCACCTTTAAAGCACAGGAAGAGGGGCACAACTTCGACAATGATGCACTTGGCCAAAAAGTGCGTATGCGTTTTCTCCTGAATATATTCAGCAGAAAACGCATACGCCCTTTTTGGCCAAGCAAGCAAGCGGGCAATGCAAATCTGCACTACAAAGAAGTATCACTTCCCACCGGTCAAAAGGGACATCCACAAAATGTGTAAAAACCAGAAAGGCAAGACAGGCCCTGGAGAACAGGGAGCCTTGTTATGCTGATGGGCGGGATGTAAATTGCCAACTGCCTCTCTGGAGGAGTGCATTGTGTTCCCTAAAACAAGTAAAGAACAGAGCTACAGAGCCAAGGGCACTTCCAGTCTAGGGAATATACCTTGGGAAAACTGAAAATCAATAAGACAGAGCCACCCCAAAATTTAGGGCTGCACTGCTTACAAGGACCTCAACTTGGGTACACCTTAAATATCCCAGGAAATATAAAAATGGTTCAAAAAATTGTGGTACTTACATACGATGGAATATCCCTCAGCCATGAAATCAATGTCATAAGACCAGTAGCAGCAAAATGGGTGGATTCAGGTACGATGATTCTAAGTGAAATAAGTCACACAGAAAAAGAAACTTATCATAAGATATCAATTATGAAGATCCTATAAACATGGCTACACTTGAACTGAGATAGGAAAGAGAACAGTGTCTCACATTTAGAAAACACTCTTATGCCTGCTTAAGGGGGAAGGAGAGGTGGGGTGATGCATAAAACCAGAGTTTGATATAAGCACAGGTACCGTTCCAAAAACCAACTATGGAATAGACAAGACCTACACCTTCATCAGTGAAAGGGACTCAAAACACCATATTTCCCGCAGAAGCATATATCTGACTAATAAGAATCTTAAAACCTATGGATTGATATGTCTCCGTAATGGAATCAAGTGTGTCTAGACTGGTATAAACATGGCAGCGAGAATCAGCTCAAACCCACTATAAAAAGGAATTTCAAAAACAAAACAAAAAAACTGGGAAATTCTTTACAATTCCTTTAGGGTCTCTGATGAAACCTGGAATGACCCTATCTACAACGACAGATTGATGTGGCATAAGGCTGGACACTTGGGACTGAGAGGATTGTTGAGATTGGGTGAGCAAATGCAGACCCTTTAAAGCAATAAACCCTGGCAACCATTCCAAGGGTCCCAACTCTCCAGGTTGAAGGGAATATTACTACAGCTATAACATGTACGGGAAACCTAGAGAACGGACACACTGTGAATACGAAAGGTTTCTAAAACTCAACGAATTGTCCCTCTCCTGGTGCTCCGGTTTGACTTTCCATCTGCTTTACTATCAACCTCCCAACTTGGAGAGACAGCCCCTTTAACCTCCTGGTTCGCACAGGTTTCCAATTTGGCAGAGGATGAAAGGAAAGAGGGAGAACCAATGAGAGAGTAGCTGTTAGGCATTTGGACGGGCACATATCACTCTAACTTCCCGGCAGGAAGAAGAATTAACCAAAGTCTCAGCCCCCCACTGGGAACCAGCATAGGTCCTGAACCAAAATTTTGGACTTGCGGTCAGCTCACCAAAAACGAGTTACAAAATGGAGCTCAGGGGCACAGCAATTCACAAACTGGCCGAGTAATAAAGGACAACTATCGTCCAAAAATCTGTTGAGGGAAGGCGACAAGGCGGACTTGAAAGAGAGGCAGAATAGCAGGAAACAGATTTCAAGAGGTACGTTGGAATCGCCTTTAAAGCACAGGAAGAGGGGCATAACTTCGACAATGATGCACTTGGCCAAAAAGGGCGTATGCGTTTTCTCCTGAATATATTCAGGAGAAAACGCATACGCCCTTTTTGGCCAAGCAAGCAAGAGGGCAATGCAAATCTGCACTACAAAGAAGTATCACTTCCCACCGGTCAAAAGGGACATCCACAAAATGTGTAAAAACAAGAAAGGCAAGACAGGCCCTGGAGAACAGGGAGCCTTGTTATGCTAATGGGCGGTATGTAAATTGCCAACTGCCCCTCTGGAGGAGTACATTGTGTTCCCTAAAACAAGTAAAGAACAGAGCTACAGAGCCAAGGGCACTTCCAGTCTAGCGAACATACCTTGGGAAAACTGAAAATCAATAAGACAGAGCCACCCCAAAATTTAGGGCTGCACTGCTTACAAGGACCTCAACTTGGTTACACCTTAAATATCCCAGGATATATAAAAATGGTTCAAAAAATTGTGGTAATTACGTACGATGGAATATCCCTCAGCCATGAAATCAATGTCATAAGACCAGTATCAGCAAAATGGGTGGATTCAGGTACGATGATTCTAAGTGAAATAAGTCACAGAGGAAAAGAAACTTATCATAAGATATCACTTATGAAGATCCTGTAAACATGGCTACACTTGAACTGAGTTAGGAAAGAGAACAGTGTCTCACATTTAGAAAACACTCTTATGCCTGCTTAAGGGGGAAGGAGAGGTGGGGTGATGCATAAAACCAGAGTTTGATATAAGCACAGGTACCGTTCCAAAAACCAACTATGGAATAGACAAGACCTACACCTTCCTCAGTGAAAGGGATTCAAAACCCCATATATCCCACAGAGGAATATATCTAACTAGTAAGAATCTTAAAACCTATGTATTGATATATCTCCGTAAGGGAATCAAGTGTGTCTAGACTGCCATAAACATGGCAGCGAGAATCAGCTCAAACCCACTATAAAAAGGAATTTCAAAAACAAAACAAAAAAACTGGGAAATTCTTTACAATTCCTTCAGGGTCTCTGATGAAACCTGGAATGACCCTATCTACAATGACAGCTGGATGTGGCATAAGGCTGGACACTTGGGACTGAGACGATTGGTGAGATTGGGTGAGCAAATGCAGACCCTATAAAGCAATAATGCATGACACCCATTCCATGGGTGCCAACTCTCCAGGTTGAAGGGAATATTACTACAGCTATAACATGTACGGGAAACCTAGAGAACGGAAACACTGTTAATATGAAAGGTTTCTAAAACTCAACGAATAGTCCCTCTCCTGGTGCTGCGGTTTGACTTTCCATCTGCTTTACTATCAATCTCCCAACTTGCAGAGACAGCCTCTTTAACCTCCTGGTTCGCACAGGTTTCCAATTTGGCAGAGGATGAAAGGGAAGAGGGAGAACAAATGAGAGAGTAGCTGTTAGGCATTTGGACGGGCACATATCACTCTAAATTCCCGGAAGGAAGAAGAATTAACCAAAGTCTCAGCCACCCACCGGGAACCAGTATAGGTCCTGAACCAATATTTTGGACTTTCGGTCAGCTCACCAAAAACGAGTTGAAAAATGGAGCTCAGGGGCACAGCAATTCACAAACTGGCCGAGTAATAAAGGACAACTATCGTCCAAAAATCTGTTGAGGGAAGGCAACGAGGCGGACTTGAAAGCGAGGCAGAATAGCAGGAAACAGATTTCAAGAGGTACGTTGGAATCGCCTTTAAAACACAGGAAGAGGGGCACAACTTCCACAATGATGCACTTGGCCAAAAAGGGCGTATGCGTTTTCTCCTGAATATATTCAGGAGAAAACGCATACACCCTTTTTGGCCAAGCAAGCAAGCGGGCAATGCAAATCTGCACTACAAAGAAGTATCACTTCCCACCGGTCAAAAGGGACATCCACAAAATGTGTAAAAACCAGAAAGGCAAGACAGGCCCTGGAGAACAGGGAGCCTTGTTTTGCTGATGGGCGGGATGTAAATTGCCAACTGCCTCTCTGGAGGAGTACATTGTGTTCCCTAAAACAAGTAAAGAACAGAGCTACAGAGCCAAGGGCACTTCCAGTCTAGGGAATATACCTTGGGAAAACTGAAAATCAATAAGACAGAGCCACCCCAAAATTTAGGTCTGCACTGCTTACAAGGACCTCAACTTGGGTACACCTTAAATATCCCAGGATATATAAAAATAGTTCAAAAAATTGTGTACTTATGTACGATGGAATATCCCTCAGCCATGAAATCAATGTCTTAAGACCAGTAGCAGCAAAATGGGTGGATTCAGGTACGATGATTCTAAGTGAAATAAGTCACACAGAAAAAGAAAATTATCATAAGATATCACTTATGAAGATCCTGTAAACATGGCTACACTTGAACTGAGTTAGGAAAGAGAAAAGTGTCTCACATTTAGAAAACACTCTTATGCCTGCTTAAGATGGAAGGAGAGGTGGGGTGATGCATAAAACCAGAGTTTGATATAAGCACAGGTACCGTTCCAAAAACCAACTATGCAATAGAAAAGACCTACACCTTCCTCAGTGAAAGGGACTCAAAACCCCATATTTCCTGCAGAGGAATATATCTGACTAGTAAGAATCTTAAAACCTATGTATTGATATGTCTCCGTAAGGAAATCAAGTGTGTCTAGACTGGCATAAACATGGCAGCGAGAATTAGCTCAAACCCACTATAAAAGGGAATTTCAAAAACAAAACAAAAAAACTGGGGAATTCTTTACAATTCCTTCAGGGTCTCTGATGAAACCTGGAATGACCCTATCTACAACGACAGCTGGATGTGGCATAAGGCTGGACACTTGGGACTGAGAGGATTTGTGAGATTGGGTTAGCAAATGCAGACCCTTTAAAGCAATAATGCATGGCACCCATTCCATGGGTCCCAACTCTCCAGGTTGAAGGGAATATTACTACAGCTATAACATGTAAAGGAAACCTAGAGAAGGGACACACTGTGAATACAAAAGATTTCTAAAACTCAACGAATAGTCCCTCTCCTGGTGCTCCGGTTTGACATTCCATCTGCTTTACTATCAACCTCCCAACTTGGAGAGACAGACCCTTTAACCTCCTGGTTCACAAAGGTTGCCAATTTGGCAGAGGATGAAAGGGAAGAGGGAGAACCAATGAGAGCGTAGCTGTTAGGCATTTCGATGGGCACATATCACTCTAACTTCCCGGCAGGAAAAAGAATTAACCAAAGTCTCAGCCCCCCACCAGGAACCAGCATAGGTCCTGAACCAAAATATTGGACTTGAGGTGAGCTCACCAAAAACGGGTTGAAAAATGTATCTCAGGGGCACAGCAATTCACAAACTGGTCGAGTAATAAAGGACAACTATCGTCCAAAAATCTGTTGAGGGAAGGCAACGAGGTGGACTTGAAAGCGAGGCAGAATAGCAGGAAACAGATTTCAAGAGGTACGTTGGAATCGCCTTTAAAGCACAGGAAGAGGGGCACAACTTCGACAATGATGCACTTGGCCAAAAAGGGCGTATGCGTTTTCTCCTGAATATATTCAGGAGAAAATGCATACGCCCTTTTTGGCCAAGCAAGCAAGCGGGCAATGCAAATCTGCACTACAAAGAAGTATCACTTCCCACCGGTCAAAAGGGACATCCACAAAATGTGTAAAAACCAGAAAGGCAAGACAGGCCCTGAAGAACAGGGAGCCTTGTTATGCTGATGGGCGGGATGAAAATTGCCAACTGCCTCTCTGGAGGAGTGCATTGTGTTCCCTAAAACAAGTAAAGAACAGAGCTACAGAACCAAGGGCACTTCCAGTCTAGGGGATATACCTTGGGAAAACAGAAAATCAATAAGACAGAGCCACCCCAAAATTTAGGGCTGCACTGCTTACAAGGACCTCAACTTGGGTACACCTTAAATATCCCAGGAAATATAAAAATGGTTCAAAAAATTGTAGTACTTACGTACGATGGAATATCCCTCAGCCATGAAATCAATGTCATAAAACCAGTAGCAGCAAAATGGGTGGATTCAGGTACGATGATTCTAAGTGAAATAAGTCACACAGAAAAAGAAACTTATCATAAGATATCACTTATGAAGATCCTGTAAACATGGCTACAAGTGAACTGAGTTAGGAAAGAGAACAGTGTCTCACATTTAGAAAACACTCTTATGCCTGCTTAAGGGGGAAGGAGAGGTGGGGCGATGCATAAAACCAGAGTTTGATATAAGCACAGGTACCGTTCCAAAAACCAACTATGAAATAGACAAGACCTACACCTTCCTCAGTGAAAGGGACTCAAAACTTCATATTTCCGGCAGAGGAATATATCTGACTAGTAAGAATCTTAAAACCTATGTATTGATATGTCTCCGTAAGGGAATCAAGTGTGTCTAGACTGGCATAAACATGGCAGCGAGAATCAGCTCAAACCCACTATAAAAAGGAATTTCAAAAACAAAACAAAAAAACTGGGAAATTCTTTACAATTCCTTCAGGGTCTCTGATGAAACCTGGAATGACCATATCTACAACGACAGCTGGATGTGGCATAAGGAGGGACACTTGGGACTGAGAGGATTGGTGAGATAGGGTGAGCAAATGCAGACCCTTTAAAGCACAAATGCCTGGCACCCATTCCATGGGTCCCAACTCTCCAGGTTGAAGGGAATATTACTACAGCTATAACATGTACGGGAAACCTAGAGAACGGACACACTGTGAATACGAAAGGTTTCTAAAACTCAACGAATAGTCCCTCTCCTGGTACTCCGGTTTGACATTGCATCTGCTTTACTATCAACCTCCCAACTTGGAGAGCCAGCCCCTTTAACATCCTGGTTCACACAGGTTGCCAATTTGGCACAGGATGAAAGGGAAGAGGGGAACCAATGAGAGAGTAGCTGTTAGGCATTTGGACGGGCACCTATCACTGTAATTTCCCAGCAGGAAGAAGAATTAACGAAAGTCTCAGCCACCCACCGGGAACCAGTATAGGTCCTGAACCAAAATTTTGGACTTGCGGTCAGCTCACCAAAAACGAGTTGAAAAATGGAGCTCAGGGGCACAGCAATTCACAAACTGGCCCAGTAATAAAGGACAACTATCGTCCAAAAATCTGTTGAGTGAAGGCAACGAGGCGGACTTGAAAGCGAGGCAGAATAGCAGGAAACAGATTTCAAGAGGTACGTTGGAATCGCCTTTAAAGCACAGGAAGAGGGGCACAACATCGACAATGATGCACTTGGCCAAAAAGGGCGTATGCGTTTTCTCCTGAATATATTCAGGAGAAAACGCATACGCCCTTTTTGGCCAAGCCATCAAGCGGGCAATGCAAATCTGCACTACAAAGAAGTATCACTTCCCACCGGTCAAAAGGGACATCCACAAAATGTGTAAAAACCAGAAAGGCAATACAGGCCCTGGAGAACAGGTAGCCTTGTTATGCTGGTGTGCGGGATGTAAATTGCCAACTGCCTCTCTGGAGGAGTTCATTGTGTTCCCTAAAACAAGTAAAGAACAGAGCTACAGAGCCAAGGGCACTTCCATTCTAGGGAATATACCTTGGGAAAACTGAAAATCAATAAGACAGAGCCACCCCAAAATTTAGGGCTGCATTGCTTACAAGGACCTCAACTTGGGTACACCTTAAATATCCCAGGAAATATAAAAATGGTTCAAAAAATTGTGGTACTTACGTACGATGGAATATCCCTCAGGCATGAAATCAATGTCATAAGACCAGTATCAGCAAAATGGGTGGATTCAGGTACGATTATTCTAAGTGAAATAAGTCACACAGAAAAAGAAACTTATCATAAGATATCACTTATGAAGATCCTGTAAACTTGGCTACACATGAACTGAGTTAGGAAAGAGAACACTGTCTCATATTTAGAAAACACTCTTATGCCTGCTTAAGGGGGAAGGAGAGGTGGGGTGATGCATAAAACCAGAGTTTGATATAAGCACAGGTACCGTTCCAAAAACCAACTATGGAATAGACAAGACATACACCTTCCTCAGTGAAAGGGACTCAAAACCCCATATTTCCCGCAGAGGAATATATCTGACTAGTAAGAATCTTAAAACCTATGTATTGATATGTCTCCGTAAGGGAATCAAGTGTGTCTAGACTGGCATAAACATGGCAGCGAGAATCAGCTCAAACCCACTATAAAAAGGAATTTCAAAAACAAAACAAAGAAACTGGGAAATTCTTTACAATTCCTTCAGGGTCTCTGATGAAACCTGGAATGACCCTATCTACAACGACAGCTGTATGTGGCATAACGAGGGACACTTGGGACTGAGAGGATTGGTGAGATTGGGTGAGCAAATGCAGACCGTTTAAAGCACAAATGCCTGGCACCCATTCCATGGGTCCCAACTCTCCAGGTTGAAGGGAATATTACTACAGCTATAACATGTACGGGAAACCTAGAGAACGGACACACTGTGAATACGAAAGGCTTCTAAAACTCAACGAATAGTCCCTCTCCTGGTGCTCCGGTTTGACTTTACATCTGCTTTACTATCAACCTCCCAACTTGGAGAGACAGCGCCTTTAACATCCTGGTTCGCACAGGTTGCCAATTTGGCAGAGGATGAAAGGGAAGAGGGGAACCAATGAGAGAGTAGCTGTTAGGCATTTGGACGGGCATATATCACTGTAATTTCCCGGCAGGAAGAAGAAATAACGCAAGTCTCAGCCACCCACCGGGAACCAGTATAGGTCCTGAACCAAAATATTGGACTTGCGTTCAGCTCAACAAAAACGAGTTGAAAAATGGAACTCAGGGGCACAGCAATTCACAAACTGGCCGAGTAATAAAGGACAACTATCGTCCAAAAATCTGTTGAGGGAAGGCAACGAGGCGGACTTGAAAGCGAGGCAGAATAGCAGGAAACAGATTTCAAGAGGTACGTTGGAATCGCCTTTAAAGCACAGGAAGAGGGGCACAACTTCGACAATGATGCACTTGGCCAAAAAGGGCGTATGCGTTTTCTCCTGAATATATTCAGGAGAAAACACATACGCCCTTTTTGGCCAAGCAAGCAAGCGGGCAATGCAAATCTGCACTACAAAGAAGTATCACTTCCCACCGGTCAAAAGGGACATCCACAAAATATGTAAAAACCAGAAAGGCAAGACAGGCCCTGGAGAACAGGTAGCCTTGTTATGCTGGTGTGCGGGATGTAAATTGCCAACTGCCTCTCTGGAGGAGTTCATTGTGTTCCCTAAAACAAGTAAAGAACAGAGCTACAGAGCCAAGGGCACTTCCATTCTAGGGAATATACCTTGGGAAAACTGAAAATCAATAAGACAGAGCCACCCCAAAATTTAGGGCTGCATTGCTTACAAGGACCTCAACTTGGGTACACCTTAAATATCCCAGGAAATATAAAAATGGTTCAAAAAATTGTGGTACTTACGTACGATGGAATATCCCTCAGGCATGAAATCAATGTCATAAGACCAGTATCAGCAAAATGGGTGGATTCAGGTACGATTATTCTAAGTGAAATAAGTCACACAGAAAAAGAAACTTATCATAAGATATCACTTATGAAGATCCTGTAAACTTGGCTACACATGAACTGAGTTAGGAAAGAGAACACTGTCTCATATTTAGAAAACACTCTTATGCCTGCTTAAGGGGGAAGGAGAGGTGGGGTGATGCATAAAACCAGAGTTTGATATAAGCACAGGTACCGTTCCAAAAACCAACTATGGAATAGACAAGACATACACCTTCCTCAGTGAAAGGGACTCAAAACCCCATATTTCCCGCAGAGGAATATATCTGACTAGTAAGAATCTTAAAACCTATGTATTGATATGTCTCCGTAAGGGAATCAAGTGTGTCTAGACTGGCATAAACATGGCAGCGAGAATCAGCTCAAACCCACTATAAAAAGGAATTTCAAAAACAAAACAAAGAAACTGGGAAATTCTTTACAATTCCTTCAGGGTCTCTGATGAAACCTGGAATGACCCTATCTACAACGACAGCTGTATGTGGCATAACGAGGGACACTTGGGACTGAGAGGATTGGTGAGATTGGGTGAGCAAATGCAGACCGTTTAAAGCACAAATGCCTGGCACCCATTCCATGGGTCCCAACTCTCCAGGTTGAAGGGAATATTACTACAGCTATAACATGTACGGGAAACCTAGAGAACGGACACACTGTGAATACGAAAGGCTTCTAAAACTCAACGAATAGTCCCTCTCCTGGTGCTCCGGTTTGACTTTACATCTGCTTTACTATCAACCTCCCAACTTGGAGAGACAGCGCCTTTAACATCCTGGTTCGCACAGGTTGCCAATTTGGCAGAGGATGAAAGGGAAGAGGGGAACCAATGAGAGAGTAGCTGTTAGGCATTTGGACGGGCATATATCACTGTAATTTCCCGGCAGGAAGAAGAAATAACGCAAGTCTCAGCCACCCACCGGGAACCAGTATAGGTCCTGAACCAAAATTTTGGACTTGCGTTCAGCTCAACAAAAACGAGTTGAAAAATGGAACTCAGGGGCACAGCAATTTACAAACTGGCCGAGTAATAAAGGACAACTATCGTCCAAAAATCTGTTGAGGGAAGGCAACGAGGCGGACTTGAAAGCGAGGCAGAATAGCAGGAAACAGATTTCAAGAGGTACGTTGGAATCGCCTTTAAAGCACAGGAAGAGGGGCACAACTTCGACAATGATGCACTTGGCCAAAAAGGGCGTATGCGTTTTCTCCTGAATATATTCAGGAGAAAACGCATACGCCCTTTTTGGCCAAGCAAGCAAGCGGGCAATGCAAATCTGCACTACAAAGAAGTATCACTTCCCACCGGTCAAAAGGGACATCCACAAAATATGTAAAAACCAGAAAGGCAAGACAGGCCCTGGAGAACAGGGAGCCTTGTTATGCTGATGGGCGGGATGTAAATTGCCAACTGCCTCTCTGCAGGAGTGCATTGTGTTCCCTAAAACAAGTAAACAACAGAGCTACAGAGCCAAGGGCACTTCCAGTCTAGGGGATATACCTTGGGAAAACTGAAAATCAATGAGACAGAGCCACCCCAAAATTTAGGGCTGCACTGCTTACAAGGACCTCAACTTGGATACACCTTAAGTATCCCAGGAAATATAAAAATGGTTCAAAAAATTGTGGTACTTACATACGATGGAATATCCCTCAGCTATGAAACCAATGTCCTAAGACCAGTAGCAGCAAAATGGGTGGATTCAGGTACGATGATTCTAAGTGAAATAAGTCACACAGAAAAAGAAACTTATCATAAGATATCACTTATGAAGATCCTGTAAACATGGCTACACTTGAACTGAGTTAGGAAAGAGAACAGTGTTTCATATTTAGAAAACACTCTTATGCCTGCTTAAGGGGGAAGGAGAGGTGGGGTGATGCATAAAACCAGAGTTTGATATAAGCACACGTACCGTTCCAAAAACCAACTATGGAATAGACAAGACCTACACCTTCCTCAGTGAAAGGGACTCAAAACACCATATTTCCCGCAGAGGAATATATCTGACTAGTAAGAATCTTAAAACCTATGTATTGATATGTCTCCGTTAGGGAATCAAGTGTGTCTAGACTGGCATAAACATGGCAGCGAAAATCAGCTCAAACCCACTATAAAAAGGAATTTCAAAAACAAAACAAAAAAACTGGGAAATTCTTTACAATTCCTTCAGGGTCTCTGATGAAACCTGGAATGACGCTATCTACAACGACAGCTGGATGTGGCATAAGGCTGGACACTTGGGACTGAGAGGATTGGTGAGATTGGGTGAGCAAATGCAGACCCTTTAAAGCAATAATGCATGGCACCCATTCCATGGGTCCCAACTCTCCAGGTTGAAGGGAATATTACTACAGATATAACATGTACGGGGAACCTAGAGAACGGACACAATGTGAATACGAAAGGTTTCTAAAACTCAACGAATAGTCCCTCCCCTGGTGCTCCGGTTTGACTTTCCATCTGCTTTACTATCAATCTCCCGACTTGGAGAGACAGACCCTTTAACCTCCTGGTTCGCACAGGTTGCCAATTTGGCAGAGAATGAAAGGGAAGAGGGAGAACCAATGAGAGAGTAGCTGTTAGGCATTTGGACGGGCACATATCACTGTAATTTCCCGGCAGGAAGAAGAATTAACCAAAGTCTCAGCCACCCTCCGGGAACCAGTATAGGTCCTTAGCCAAAATTTTGGACTTGCAGTCAGCTCACCATAAACGAGTTGAAAAATGGAGCTCAGGGGCACAGCAATTCACAAACTGGCCAAGTAATAAAGGACAACTATCGTCCAAAAATCTGTTGAGGGAAGGCAACGAGGCGGACATGAAAGCGAGGCAGAATAGCAGGAAACAGATTTCAAGAGGTACGTTGGAATCGCCTTTAAAGCACAGGAAGAGGGGCACAACTTCGACAATGATGCACTTGGCCAAAAAGGGCGTATGCGTTTTCTTCTGAATATATTCAGGAGAAAACGCATACGCCCTTTTTGGCCAAGCAAGCAAGCGGGCAATGCAAATCTGCACTACAAAGAAGTATCACTTCCCACCGGTCAAAAGGGACATCCACAAAATGTGTAAAAACCAGAAAGGCAAGACAGGCCCTGGAGAACAGGGAGCCTTGTTATGCTGATGGGCGGGATGTAAATTGCCAACTGCCTCTCTGGAGGAGTGCATTGTGTTCCCTAAAACAAGTAAACAACAGAGCTACAGAGCCAAGGGCACTTCCAGTCTAGGGAATATACCTTGGGAAAACTGAAAATCAATAAGACAGAGCCACCCCAAAATTTAGGGCTGCACTGCTTACAAGGACCTCAACTTGGGTACACCTTAAATATCCCAGGAAATATAAAAATGGTTCAAAATTTTGTGGTACTTACGTACGATGGAATATCCATCAGCCATGAAATCAATGTCATAAGACCATTAGCAGCAATATGGGTGGATTCAGGTACGATGATTCTAAGTGATATAAGTCACACAGAAAAAGAAACTTATCATAAGATATCACTTATGGAGATCCTGTAAACATGGCTACAATTGAACTGAGTTAGGAAAGAGAACAGTGTCTCATATTTAGAAAACACTCTTATGCCTGCTTAAGGGGGAAGGAGAGGTGGGGTGATGCATAAAACCAGAGTTTGATATAAGCACATGTTCCGTTCCAAAAACCAACAATGGAATAGACAAGACCTACACCTTCCTCAGTGAAAGGGACTCAAAACACCATATTTCCCGCAGAGGAATATATCTGACTAGTAAGAATCTTAAAACCTATGTATTGATATGTCTCCATAAGGGAATCAAGTGTGTCTAGACTGGCATAAACATGGCAGCGAGAATCAGCTCAAACCCACTATAAAAAGGAATTTCAAAAACAAAACAAAAAAACTGGGAAATTCTTTACAATTCCTTCAGGGTCTCTGATGAAACCTGGAATGACCCTATCTACAACGACAGCTGGATGTGGCATAAGGCTGGACACATGGGACTGAGAGGGTTGGTGAGATTGGGTGAGCAAATGCAGACCCTTTAAAGCAATAATGCATGGCACCCATTCCATGGGTCCCAACTCTCCAGGTTGAAGGGAATATTACTACAGCTATAACATGTACGGGAAACCTAGAGAACGGACACAATGTGAATACGAAAGGTTTCTAAAACTCAACGAATAGTCCCTCTCCTGGTGCTCCTGTTTGACTTTCCATCTGCTTTACTATAAATCTCCCAACTTGGAGAGACAGCCCCTTTAACCTCCTTGTTCGCACAGGTTGCCAATTTGGCAGAGGATGAAAGGGAAGAGGGAGAACCAATGAGAGAGCAGCTGTTAGGCACTTGGACGGACACATATCACTGTAATTTCCCAGCAGGAAGAAGAATTAACCAAAGTCTCAGCCACCCACCGGGAACCAGTATAGGTCCTGAACCAAAATTTTGGACTTGAGGTCAGCTCATCAAAAACGAGTTGAAAAATGGAGCTCAGGGGCACAGCAATTCACAAACTGGCCGAGTAATAAAGGACAACTATCCTCCAAAAATATGTTGAGGAAAGGCAACGAGGCGCACTTGAAAGCGAGCCAGAATAGCAGGAAACAGATTTCAAGAGGTACATTGGAATCGCCTTTAAAGCACAGGAAGAGGGGCACAACTTCGACAATGATTCACTTGGCAAAAAAGGGCGTATGCGTTTTCTCCTGAATATATTCAGGAGAAAACGCATACGCCCTTTTTGGCCAAGCAAGCAAGCGGGCAATGCAAATCTGCACTACAAAGAAGTATGACTTCCCACCGGTCAAAAGGGACATCCACAAAATGTGTAAAAACCAGAAAGGCAAGACAGGCCCTGGAGAACAGGGAGCCTTGTTATGCTGATGGGCGGGATGTAAATTGCCAACTGCCTCTCTGGAGGAGTGCACTGTGTTCCCTAAAACAAGTAAACAACAGAGCTACAGAGCCAAGGGCACTTCCAGTCTAGGGAATATACCTTGGGAAAACTGAAAATCAATAAGACAGAGCCACCCCAAAATTTAGGGCTGCACTGCTTACAAGGACCTCAACTTGGATACACCTTAAGTATCCCAGGAAATATAAAAATGGTTCAAAAAATTGTGGTACTTACGTACGATGGAATATCCCTCAGCCATGAAATCAATGTCAAAAGACCAGTAGCAGCAAAATGGGTGGATTCAGGTACGATGATTCTAAGTGAAATAAGTCACACAGAAAAAGAAACTTATCATAAGATATCACTTATGAAGATCCTATAAATATGGCTACACTTGAACTGAGTTAGGAAAGAGAACAGTGTCTCATATTTAGAAAACACTCTTATGCCTGCTTAAGGGGGAAGGAGAGGTGGGGTGATGCATAAAACCAGAGTTTGATATAAGCACAGGTACCGTTCCAAAAACCAACTATGGAATAGAAAAGACCTACACCTTCCTCAGTGAAAGGGCCTCAAAACCCCATATTTCCTGCAGAGGAATATATCTGACTAGTAAGAATCTTAAAACCTATGTATTGATATGTCTCCGTAAGGGATTCAAGTGTGCCTAGACTGGCATAAACATGGCAGCGAGAATCAGCTCAAACCCACTATAAAAAGGAATTTCAAAAACAAAACAAAAAAACTGGGAAATTCTTTACAATTCCTTCAGGGTCTCTGATGAAACCTGGAATGACCCTATCTACAACGACAGCTGGATGTGGCATAAGGAGGGACACTTGGGACTGAGAGGATTGGTGAGATTGGGTGAGCAATTGCAGACCCTTTAAAGCATAAATGTCTGGCACCCATTCCATGGGTCCCAACTCTCCAGGTTGAAGGGAATATTACTACAGCTATAACATGTACGGGAAACCTAGAGAACGGACACACTGTGAATACGAAAGGTTTCTAAAACTCAACGAATAGTCCCTCTCCTGGTGCTCCGCTTTAACTTTACATCTGCTTTACTATCAACCTCCCCAATTGGAGAGACAGCCCCTTTAACCTCCTGGTTCGCACAGGTTGCCAATTTGGCAGAGGATGAAAGGGAAGAGGGAGAACCTATGAGAGAGTAGCTGTTAGGCGTTTGGACGGGCACATATCACTGTAATTTCCCGGCAGGAAGAAGAATTAACCAAAGTCTCAGCCACCCACCGGGAACCAGTATAGGTCCTGAAGCAAAATTTTGGACTTGCGGTCAGCTCACCAAAAACGAGTTGAAAAATGGAGCTGAGGGGCACAGCAATTCACAAACTGGCCGAGTAATAAAGGACAACACTCGTCCAAAAATCTGTTGAGGGAAGGCAACGAGGCGGACTTGAAAGCGAGGCAGAATAGCAGGAAACAGATTTCAAGAGGTACATTGGAATCGCCTTTAAAGCACAGGAAGAGGGGCACAACTTCGACAATGATGCACTTGGCCAAAAAGGGCGTATGCGTTTTCTCCTGAATATATTCAGGAGAAAACGCATACGCCCTTTTTGGCCAAGCAAGCAAGCGGGCAATGCAAATCTGCACTACAAAGAAGTATCACTTCCCACCGGTCAAAAGGGACATCCACAAAATGTGTAAAAAACAGAAAGGCACGACAGGCCCTGGCGAACAGGGAGCCTTGTTATGCTGATGGGCGGGATCTAAATTGCCAACTGCCTCTCTGGAGGAGTGCATTGTGTTCCCTAAAACAAGTAAACAACAGAGCTACAGAGCCAAGGGCACTTCCAGTCTAGGGAATATACCTTGGGAAAACTGAAAATCAATAAGACAGAGCCACCCCAAAATTTAGGGCTGCACTGCTTACAAGGACCTCAACTTGGGTACACCTTAAATATCCCAGGAAATATAAAAATGGTTCAAAAAATTGTGGTACTTACGTACGTTGGAAGATCCCTCAGCCATGAAATCAATGTCATAAGACCAGTAGCAGCAAAATGGGTGGATTCAGGTACGATGATTCTAAGTGAAATAAGTCACAGAGAAAAAGAAACTTATCATAAGATATCACTTATGAAGATCCTGTAAACATGGCTACACTTGAACTGAGTTAGGAAAGAGAACAGTGTCTCACATTTAGAAAACACTCTTATGCCTGCTTTAGGGGGAAGAAGAGGTGGGGTGATGCATAAAACCAGAGTTTGATATAAGCACAGGTACCGTTCCAAAAACCAACTATGGAATAGACAAGACCTACACCTTCCTCAGTGAAAGGGACTCAAAACCCCATATTTCCCGCAGAGGAATATATCTGACTAGTAAGAATCTTAAAACCTATGTATTGATATGTCTCCGTAAGGGAATCAAGTGTGTCTAGACTGGCATAAACATGGCAGCGAGAATCAGCTCAAACTCACTATAAAAAGGAGTTTAAAAAACAAAACAAAAAAACTGGGAAATTTTTACAATTCCTTCAGGGTCTCTGATGAAACCTGGAATGACCCTATCTACAACGACAACTGGATGTGGCAAAAGGAGGGACACTTGGGACTGAGACGATTGGTGAGACTGGGTGAGCAAATGCAGACCCTTTAAAGCAATAATGCATGGCACCCATTCCATGGGTCCCAACTCTCCAGGTTGAAGGGAATATTACTACAGCTATAACATGTACGGGAAACCTAGAGAACGGACACACTGTGAAATCGAAAGGTTTCTAAAACTCAATGAACAGTCCCTCTCCTGGTGCTCCGGTTTGACTTTCCATCTGCTTTACTATCAACCTCCCAACTTGGAGAGACAGCCTCTTTAACCTCCTGGTTCACACAGGTTTCCAATTTGGCAGAGGATGAAAGGGAATAGGGAGAACCAATGAGAGAGTAGTTGT
Organism: Hyperoodon ampullatus; assembly: GCF_949752795.1. Lineage (NCBI taxonomy): Eukaryota > Metazoa > Chordata > Mammalia > Artiodactyla > Ziphiidae > Hyperoodon > Hyperoodon ampullatus. Next base: position 1,306,481 of record NW_027641044.1, on the reverse strand, counting down.
TAGGCATTTGAACGGGCATATATCACTCTAACTTCCCGGCAGGAAGAAGAATTAACCAAAGTCTCAGCCACCCTCCGGGAACCAGCATAGGTCCTGAACCAAAATTTTGGACTTTCGGTCAGCTCACCAAAAACGAGTTGAAAAATGGAGCTCAGGGGCAAAGCAATTCACAAACTGGCCGAGTAATAAAGGACAACTATCGTCCAAAAATCTGTTGAGGGAAGCCAACGAGGCGGACTTGAAAGCGAGGCAGAATAGCAGGAAACAGATTTCAAGAGGTACGTTGGAATCGACTTTAAAGCACAGGAAGAGGGGCCCAACTTCGACAATGATGCACTTGGCCAAAAAGGGCGTATGCGTTTTCTCCTGAATATATTCAGGAGAAAACGCATACGCCCTTTTTGGCCAAGCAAGCAAGCGGGCAATGCAAATCTGCACTACAAAGAAGTATCACTTCCCACCGGTCAAAAGGGACATCCACAAAATGTGTAAAAACCAGAAAGGCAAGACAGGCCCTGGAGAACTGGGAGCCTTGTTATGCTGATGGGCGGGATGTAAATTGCCAACTGCCTCTCTGTAGGAGTGCATTGTGTTCCCTAAAACAAGTAAACAACAGAGCTACAGAGCCAAGGGCACTTCCAGTCTAGGGAATATACCTTGGGAAAACTGAAAATCAATAAGACAGAGCCACCCCAAAATTTAGGGCTGCACTGCTTACAAGGACCTCAACTTGGGTACACCTTAAATATCCCAGGAAATATAAAAATGGTTCAAAAAATTGTGGTACTTACGTACGATGGAATATCCCTCAGTCATGAAATCAATGTCATAAGACCAGTAGCAGCAAAATGGGTGGATTCAGGTACGATGATTCTAAGTGAAATAAGTCACACAGAAAAAGAAACTTATCATAAGATATCACTTATGAAGATCCTGTAAACATGGCTACAATTGAACTGAGTTAGGTAAGAGAACAGTGTCTCACATTTAGAAAACACTCTTATGCCTGCTTAAGGGGGAAGGAGAGGTGGGGTGATCTATAAAACCAGAGTTTGATATAAGCACAGGTACCGTTCCAAAAACCAAGTATGGAATAGACAAGACCTATACCTTCCTCAGTGAAAGGGACTCAAAACCCCATATTTCCCGCAGAGGAATATATCTGACTAGTAAGAATCTTAAAACCTATGGATTGATATATCTCCATAAGGGAATCAAGTGTGTCTAGACTGGCATAAACATGGCAGCGATAATCAGCTCAAACCCACTATAAAAAGGAATTTCAAAAACAAAACAAAAAAACTGGGAAATTCTTTACAATTCCTTCAGGGTCTGTGATGAAACCTCGAATGACCCTATCTGCAACGACAGCTGGATGTGGCATAAGGCTGGACACTTGGGACTGAGAGGATTGGTGAGATTGGGTGAGCAAATGCAGACCCTTTAAAGCACAAATGCCTGGCACCCATTCCATGGGTCCCAACTCTCCAGGTTGAAGGGAATATTACTACAGTTATAACATGTACGAGAAACCTAGAGAACGGACACACTGTGAATACGAAAGGTTTCTAAAACTCAACGAATAGTCCCTCTCCTGGTGCTCAGGTTTGACTGTCTATCTGCTTTACTATCATCATCCCAACTTGGAGATACAGCCCCTTTAACCTCCTGGTTCGCACAGGTTTCCAATTTGGCAGAGGATGAAAGGGAAGAGGGAAAACCAATGAGAGAGTAGCTGTTAGGCATTTGGACGGGCACATATCACTCTAATTTCCCGGTAGGAAGAAGAATTAACCAAAGTCTCAGCTACCAACCAGGAACCAGCATAGGTCCTGAACCAAAAGTTTGGACTTGCGGTCAGCTCACCAAAAACGAGTTGAAAAATGGAGCTCAGGGGCACAGCAATTCACAAACTGGCCGAGTAATAAAGGACAACTATCGTCCAAAAATCTGTTGAGGGAAGGCAACGAGGCGGACATGAAAGCGAGGCAGAATAGCAGGAAACAGATTTCAAAAGGTATGTTGGAATCGCCTTTAAAGTACAGGAAGAGGGGCACAACTTCGACAATGATGCACGTGGCCAAAAAGGGCGTATGCGTTTTCTCCTGAATATATTCAGGAGAAAACGCATACGCCCTTTTTGGCCAAGCAAGCAAGCGGGCAATGCAAGTCTGCACTACAAAGAAGTATCAGTTCCCACCGGTCAAAAGGGACATCCACAAAATGTGTAAAAACCAGAAAGGCAAGACAGGCCCTGGAGAACAGGGAGCCTTGTTATGCTGATGGGCGGGATGTAAATTGCCAACTGCCTCTCTGGAGGAGTGCATTGTGTTCCCTAAAACAAGTAAACAACAGAGCTACAGAGCCAAGGGCACTTCCACTCTAGGGAATATACCTTGGGAAAACTGAAAATCAATAAGACGGAACCACCCCAAAATTTAGGGCTGCACTGCTTACAAGGACCTCAACTTGGGTACACCTTAAATATCCCAGGAAATATAAAAATGGTTCAAAAAATTGTGGTACTTACGTACGATGGAATATCCCTCAGTCATGAAATCAATGTCATAAGACCAGTAGCAGCAAAATGGGTGGATTCAGGTACGATGATTCTAAGTGAAATAAGTCACACAGAAAAAGAAACTTATCATAAGATATCACTTATGAAGATCCTGTAAACATGGCTACAATTGAACTGAGTTAGGTAAGAGAACAGTGTCTCACATTTAGAAAACATTCTTATGCCTGCTTAAGGGGGAAGGAGAGGTGGGGTGATCTATAAAACCAGAGTTTGATATAAGCACAGGTACCGTTCCAAAAACCAACTATGGAATAGACAAGACCTATACCTTCCTCAGTGAAAGGGACTCAAAACCCCATATTTCCCGCAGAGGAATATATCTGACTAGTAAGAATCTTAAAACCTATGGATTGATATATCTCCATAAGGGAATCAAGTGTGTCTAGACTGGCATAAACATGGCAGCGAGAATCAGCTCAAACCCACTATAAAAAGGAATTTAAAAACAAAACAAAAAAACTGGGAAATACTTTACAATTCCTTCAGGGTCTCAGATGAAACCTGGAATGACCCTATCTACAATGACAGCTGGAGGTGGCATAAGGAGGGACACCTGTGACTGAGACGATTGGTGAGATTGGGTAAGCAAATGCAGACCCTTTAAAGCACAAATGCCTGGCACCCATTCCATGGGTCCCAACTCTCCAGGTTGAAGGGAATATTACTACAGCTATAACATGTACGGGAAACATAGAGAAAGGACACACTGTGAATACGAAAGGTTTCTAATACTCAACGAATAGTCCCTCTTCTGGTGCTCCCGTTTGACTTTCCATCTGCTTTACTATCAATCTCCCAACTTGGAGAGACAGCCCCTTTAACCTCCTGGTTTGCACAGGTTTCCAATTTGGCAGAGGATGAAAGGGAAGAGGGAGAACCAATGAGAGAGTAGCTGTTAGGCATTTGGACGGGCACATATCAATCTAATTTCCCGGTAGGAAGAAGAATTAACCAAAGTCTCAGCCACCCACCGGGAACCAGCATAGGTCCTGAACCAAAATTTTGGACTTGCGGTCAGCTCACCAAAAACGAGTTGAAAAATGGAGCTCAGGGGCACAGCAATTCACAAACTGGCCGAGTAATAAAGGACAACTATCGTCCAAAAATCTGTTGAGGAAAGGCAACGAGGCAGACTTGAAAGCGAGGCAGAATAGCAGGAAACAGATTTCAAGAGGTACGTTGGAATCGCCTTTAAAGTACAGGAAGAGGGGCACAACTTCGACAATGATGCACTTGGCCAAAAGGGCGTATGAGTTCTCTCCTGAATATATTCAGGAGAAAACGCATACACCCTTTTTGGACAAGCAAGCAAGCGGGCAATGCAAATGTGCACTACAAAGAAGTATCACTTCCCACCGCTCAAAAGGGACATCCACAAAATGTGTAAAAACCAGAAAGGCAAGACAGGCCCTGGAGAACAGGGAGCCTTGTTATGCTGATGGGCGGGATGTAAATTGCCAACTGCCTCTCTGGAGGGGTGCATTGTGTTCCCTAAAACAAGTAAACAACAGAGCTACAGAGCCAAGGGCACTTCCAGTCTAGGGAATATACCTTGGGAAAACTGAAAATCAATAAGACAGAGCCACCCCTAAATTTAGGGCTGCACTGCTTACAAGGACCTCAACTTGGATACACCTTAAGTATCCCAGGAAATATAAAAATGGTTCAAAAAATTGTGGTACTTACGTACGATGGAATATCCCTCAGCCATGAAATCAATGTCATAAGACCAGTAGCAGCAAAATGGTTGGATTCAGGTACGATGATTCTAAGTGAAATAAGTCACACAGAAAAAGAAACTTATCATAAGATATCACTTATGAAGATCGTATAAACATGGCTACACTTGAACTGATTTAGGAAAGAGAACAGAGTCTCATATTTAGAAAACACTATTATGCCTGCTTAAGGGGGAAGGAGAGGTGGGGTGATGCATAAAACCAGAGTTTGATATAAGCACAGGCACCGTTCCAAAAACCAACTATGGAATATACAAGACCTACACATTCCTCAGTGAAAGGGACTCAAAACACCATATTTCCCGCAGAGGAATATATCTGACTAGTAAGAATCTTAAAACCTATGTATTGATATGTCTCCGTAAGGGAATCAAGTGTGTCTAGACTGGCATAAACATGGCAGGGGGAATCAGCTCAAGCCCACTATAAAAAGGAATTTCAAAAACAAAACAAAAAAACTGGGAAATTCCAATTCCTTCAGGGTCTCTGATGAAACCTGGAATGACTCTATCTACAACGACAGCTGGATGTGGCATAAGGAGGGACACTTGGGACTGAGACGATTGGTGAGATTGGGTGAGCAAATGCAGACCCTTTAAAGCACAAATGCCTGGCACCCATTCCATGGGTCCCAACTCTCCAGGTTGAAGGGAATATTACTACAGCTATAACATGTATGGAAACCTAGAGAACGGACACACTGTGAATACGAAACGTTTCTGAAACTCAACGAATAGTCCCTCTCCTGGTGCTCCGCTTTGACTTTACATCTGCTTTACTATCAACCTCCCAACTTGGAGAGACAGCGCCTTTAACATCCTGGTTCGCACAGGTTGCCAATTTGGCAGAGGATGAAAGGGAAGAGGGGAACCAATGAGAGAGTAGCTGTTAGGCATTTGGACGGGCACATATCACTGTAATTTCCCGGCAGGAAGAAGAAATAACGAAAGTCTCAGCCACCCACCGGGAACCAGTATAGGTCCTGAACCAAAATTTTGGACTTGCGGTCAGCTCAACAAAAACGAGTTGAAAAATGGAACTCAGGGGCACAGCAATTCACAAACTGGCCGAGTAATAAAGGACAACTATCGTCCAAAAATCTGTTGAGGGAAGGCAACGAGGCGGACTTGAAAGCGAGGCAGAATAGCAGGAAACAGATTTCAAGAGGTACGTTGGAATCGCCTTTAAAGCACAGGAAGAGGGGCACAACTTCGACAATGATGCACTTGGCCAAAAAGGGCGTATGCGTTTTCTCCTGAATATATTCAGGAGAAAACGCATACGCCCTTTTTGGCCAAGCAAGCAAGCGGGCAATGCAAATCTGCACTACAAAGAAGTATCACTTCCCACCGGTCAAAAGGGACATCCACAAAATATGTAAAAACCAGAAAGGCAAGACAGGCCCTGGAGAACAGGGAGCCTTGTTATGCTGATGGGCGGGATGTAAATTGCCAACTGCCTCTCTGGAGGAGTGTATTGTGTTCCCTAAAACAAGTAAACAACAGAGCTACAGAGCCAAGGGCACTTCCAGTCTAGGGGATATACCTTGGGAAAACTGAAAATCAATGAGACAGAGCCACCCCAAAATTTAGGGCTGCACTGCTTACAAGGACCTCAACTTGGATACACCTTAAGTATCCCAGGAAATATAAAAATGGTTCAAAAAATTGTGGTACTTACATACGATGGAATATCCCTCAGCTATGAAACCAATGTCCTAAGACCAGTAGCAGCAAAATGGGTGGATTCAGGTACGATGATTCTAAGTGAAATAAGTCACACAGAAAAAGAAACTTATCATAAGATATCACTTATGATGATCGTATAAACATGGCTACCCTTGAACTGAGTTAGGAAAGAGAACAGTGTCTCATATTTAGAAAACACACTTATGCCTGCTTAAGTGGGAAGGAGAGGTGGGGTGATGCATAAAACCAGAGTTTGATATAAGCACAGGTACCGTTCCAAAAACCAACTATGGAATAGACAAGACCTACACCTTCCTCAGTGAAAGGGACTCAAAACCCCATATTTCCCGCAGAGGAATATATCTGACTAGTAAGAATCTTAAAACTTATGTATTGATATGTCTCCGTAAGGGAATCAAGTGTGTCTAGACTGGCATAAACATGGCAGCGAGAATCAGCTCAAACAGAGTATAAAAAGGAATTTCAAAAACAAAACAAAAAAAATGGGAAATTCTTTACAATTCCTTCAGGGTCCCTGATGAAACCTGGAATGACCCTATCTACAACGACAGCTGGATGTGGCATAAGGAGGGACACTTGGAACTGAGAGGATTGGTGAGATTGGGTGAGCAAATGCAGACCATTTAAATCACAAATGCCTGGCACCCACTCCGTGGGTCCCAACTCTCCAGGTTGAAGGGAATATTACTACAGCTATAACATGTACGGGAAACCTAGAGAACGGACACACTGTGAATACGAAAGGTTTCTAAAACTCAACGAATTGTCCCTCTCCCGGGGCTCCGCTTTGACTTTACATCTGCTTTACTATCAACCTCCCAACTTGGAGAGATAGCCCCTTTAACTTCCTGGTTCGCACAGGTTGCCAATTTGGCAGAGGATGAAAGGGAAGAGGGAGAACCAATGAGAGAGTAGCTGTTAGGCATTGGGACGGGCACATATCACTGTAATTTCCCGGCAGGAAGAAGAATTAACCAAAGTCTCAGCCACCCACCGGGAACCAGTATAGGTCCTGAACCAAACTTTTGGACTTGCGGTCAGCTCACCAAAAACGAGTTGAAAAATGGAGCTCACGGGCACAGCAATTCACAAACTGGCCGAGTAATAAAGGACAACTATCGTCCAAAAATCTTTTGAGGGAAGGCAACGAGGCGGACTTGAAAGCGAGGCAGAATAGCAGGAAACAGATTTCAAGAGGTACGTTGGAATCGCCTTTAAAGCACAGGAAGAGGGGCACAACATCGACAATGATGCACTTGGCCAAAAAGGGCGTATGCATTTTCTCCTGAATATATTCAGGAGAAAACGCATACGCCCTTTTTGGCCAAGCAATCAAGCGGGCAATGCAAATCTGCACTACAAAGAAGTATCACTTCCCACCGGTCAAAAGGGACATCCACAAAATGTGAAAAACCAGAAAGGCAAGACAGGCCCTGGAGAACAGGGAGCCTTGTTATGCTGGTGGGCGGGATGTAAATTGCCAACTGCCACTCTGGAGGAGTTCATTGTGTTCCCTAAAACAAGTAAAGAACACAGCTACAGAGCCAAGGGCACTTCCAGTCTAGGGAATATACCTTGGGAAAACTGAAAATCAATAAGACAGAGCCACCCCAAAATTTACGGCTGCATTGCTTACAAGGACCTCAACTTGGGTACACCTTAAATATCCCAGGAAATATAAACATGGTTCAAAAAATTGTGGTACTTACGTACGATGGAATATCCCTCAGGCATGAAATCAATGTCATAAGACCAGTAGCAGCAAAATGGGTGGATTCAGGTACGATGATTCTAAGTGAAATAAGTCACACAGAAAAAGAAACTTATCATAAGATATCACTTATGAAGATCCTGTAAACATGGCTACACTTGAACTGAGTTAGGAAAGAGAACAGTGTTTCATATTTAGAAAACACTCTTATGCCTGCTTAAGGGGGAAGGAGAGGTGGGGTGATGCATAAAACCAGAGTTTGATATAAGCACACGTACCGTTCCAAAAACCAACTATGGAATAGACAAGACCTACACCTTCCTCAGTGAAAGGGACTCAAAACACCATATTTCCCGCAGAGGAATATATCTGACTAGTAAGAATCTTAAAACCTATGTATTGATATGTCTCCGTTAGGGAATCAAGTGTGTCTAGACTGGCATAAACATGGCAGCGAAAATCAGCTCAAACCCACTATAAAAAGGAATTTCAAAAACAAAACAAAAAAACTGGGAAATTCTTTACAATTCCTTCAGGGTCTCTGATGAAACCTGGAATGACCCTATCTACAACGACAGCTGGATGTGGCATAAGGCTGGACACTTGGGACTGAGAGGATTGGTGAGATTGGGTGAGCAAATGCAGACCCTTTAAAGCAATAATGCATGGCACCCATTCCATGGGTCCCAACTCTCCAGGTTGAAGGGAATATTACTACAGTTATAACATGTACGGGGAACCTAGAGAACAGACACAATGTGAATACGAAAGGTTTCTAAAACTCAACGAATAGTCCCTCCCCTGGTGCTCCGGTTTGACTTTCCATCTGCTTTACTATCAATCTCCCAACTTGGAGAGACAGACCCTTTAACCTCCTGGTTCGCACAGGTTGCCAATTTGGCAGAGAATGAAAGGGAAGAGGGAGAACCAATGAGAGAGTAGCTGTTAGGCATTTGGACGGGCACATATCACTGTAATTTCCCGGCAGGAAGAAGAATTAACCAAAGTCTCAGCCACCCTCCGGGAACCAGTATAGGTCCTTAGCCAAAATTTTGGACTTGCAGTCAGCTCACCATAAACGAGTTGAAAAATGGAGCTCAGGGGCACAGCAATTCACAAACTGGCCAAGTAATAAAGGACAACTATCGTCCAAAAATCTGTTGAGGGAAGGCAACGAGGCGGACTTGAAAGCGAGGCAGAATAGCAGGAAACAGATTTCAAGAGGTACGTTGGAATCGCCTTTAAAGCACAGGAAGAGGGGCACAACTTCGACAATGATGCACTTGGCCAAAAAGGGCGTATGCGTTTTCTCCTGAATATATTCAGGAGAAAACGCATACGCCCTTTTTGGCCAAGCAAGCAAGCGGGCAATGCAAATCTGCACTACAAAGAAGTATCACTTCCCACCGGTCAAAAGGGACATCCACAAAATGTGTAAAAACCAGAAAGGCAAGACAGGCCCTGGAGAACAGGGAGCCTTGTTATGCTGATGGGCGGGATGTAAATTGCCAACTGCCTCTATGGAGGAGTGCATTGTGTTCCCTAAAACAAGTAAAGAACAGAACTACAGAGCCAAGGGCACTTCCAGTCTAGGGAATATACCTTGGGAAAACTGAAAATCAATAAGACAGAGCCACCCCAAAATTTAGGGCTGCACTGCTTACAAGGACCTCAACTTGGGTCCACCTTAAATATCCCAGGAAATATAAAAATGGTTCAAAATTTTGTGGTACTTACGTACGATGGAATATCCCTCAGCCATGAAATCAATGTCATAAGACCATTAGCAGCAATATGGGTGGATTCAGGTACGATGATTCTAAGTGATATAAGTCACACAGAAAAAGAAACTTATCATAAGATATCACTTATGGAGATCCTGTAAACATGGCTACAATTGAACTGAGTTAGGAAAGAGAACAGTGTCTCATATTTAGAAAACACTCTTATGCCTGCTTAAGGGGGAAGGAGAGGTGGGGTGATGCATAAAACCAGAGTTTGATATAAGCACATGTTCCGTTCCAAAAACCAACTATGGAATAGACAAGACCTACACCTTCCTCAGTGAAAGGGACTCAAAACCCCATATTTCCCGCAGAGGAATATATCTGACTAGTAAGAATCTTAAAACCTATGTATTGATATGTCTCCGTAAGGGAATCAAGTGTGTCTAGACTGGCATTTACATGGCAGCGAGAATCAGCTCAAACCCACTATAAAAAGGAAATTCAAAAACAAAACAAAAAAACTGGGAAATTCTTTACAATTCCTTCAGGGTCTCTGATGAACCCTGGAATGACCCTATCTACAACGACAGCTGGATGTGGCATAACGAGGGACACTTGGGACTGAGAGGATTGGTGAGATTGGGTGAGCAAATGCAGACCCTTTACATCACAAATGCCTGGCACCCATTCCATGGGTCCCAACTTTCCAGGTTGAAGGGAATATTACTACAGCTATAACATGTACGGGAAACCTAGAGAACGGACACACTGTTAATACGAAAGGTTTCTAAAACTCAACGAATAGTCCCTCTCCTGGTGCTCCGCTTTGACTTTCCATCTGCTTTACTATCAACCTCCCAACTTGGAGAGACAGCCCCTTTAACCTCCTGGTTCACACAGGTTGCCAATTTGGCAGAGGATGAAAGGGAAGAGGGAGAACCAATGAGAGAGTAGCTGTTAGGCATTTGGACGGGCACATATCACTGTAATTTCCCAGCAGGAAGAACGATTAACCAAAGTCTCAGCCACCCACCGCGAACAAGTATAGGTCCTGAACCAAAATTTTGGACTTGCGGTCAGCTCACCAAAAACGAGTTGAAAAATGGAGCTCAGGGGCACAGCAATTCACAAACTGGCCGAGTAATAAAGGACAACTATCGTCCAAAAATCTGTTGAGGGAAGGCAACGAAGCGGACTTGAAAGCGAGGCAGAATAGCAGGAAACAGATTTCAAGGGGTACGTTGGAATCGCCTTTAAAGCACAGGTAAGGGCACAACTTCGAAAATGATGCCCTTGGCCAAAAAGGGCGTATGCGTTTTCTCCTGAATATATTCAGGAGAAAACGCATACGCCCTTTTTGGCCAAGCAAGCAAGCGGGGAATGCAAATCTGCACTACAAAGAAGCATCACTTCCCACCGGTCAAAAGGGACATCCACAAAATGTGTAAAAACCAGAAAGGCAAGACAGGCCCTGGAGAACAGGGAGCCTTGTTATGCTGATGGGCGGGATGTAAATTGCCAACTGCCTCCCTGGAGGAGTGCACTGTGTTCCCTAAAACAAATAAAGAACAGAGCTACAGAGCCAAGGGCACTTCCAGTCTAGGGAATATACCTTGGGAAAACGGAAAATCAATAAGACAGAGCCACCCCAAAATTTAGGGCTGCACTGCTTACAAGGACCTCAACTTGGATACACCTTAAGTATCCCAGGAAATATAAAAATGGTTCAAAAAATTGTGGTACTTACGTACGATGGTATATCCCTCAGCCATGAAATCAATGTCATAAGACCAGTATCAGCAAAATGGGTGGATTCAGGTACGATGATTCTAAGTGAAATAAGTCACACAGAAAAAGAAACTTATCATAAGATATCACTTATGAAGATCCTGTAAACATGGCTACACTTGAACTGAGTTAGGAAAGAGAACAGTGTCTCACATTTAGAAAACATTCTTATGCCTGCTTAAGGGGGAAGGAGAGGTGGGGTGATGCATAAAACCAGAGTTTGATATAAGCACAGGTACAGTTCCAAAAACCAACTATGGAATAGAAAAGACCTACACCTTCCTCAGTGAAAGGGACTCAAAACACCATATTTCCCGCAGAGGAATATATCTGACTAGTAAGAATCTTAAAACCTATGTATTGATATGTCTCCATAAGGGAATCAAGTGTGTCTAGACTGGCATAAACATGGCAGCGAGAATCAGCTCAAATCCACTATAAAAAGGAATTTCAAAAACAAAACAAAAAAACTGGGAAATTCTTTACAATTCCTTCAGGGTCTCTGATGAAACCTGGAATGACCCTATCTACAACGACAGCTGGATGTGGCATAAGGCTGGACACATGGGACTGAGAGGGTTGGTGAGATTGGGTGAGCAAATGCAGACCCTTTAAAGCAATAATGCATGGCACCCATTCCATGGGTCCCAACTCTCCAGGTTGAAGGGAATATTACTACAGTTATAACATGTACGGGAAACCTAGAGAACGGACACAATGTGAATACGAAAGGTTTCTAAAACTCAACGAATAGTCCCTCTCCTGGTGCTCCTGTTTGACTTTCCATCTGCTTTACTATAAATCTCCCAACTTGGAGAGACAGCCCCTTTAACCTCCTGGTTCGCACAGGTTGCCAATTTGGCAGAGGATGAAAGGGAAGAGGGAGAACCAATGAGAGAGCAGCTGTTAGGCACTTGGATGGACACATATCACTGTAATTTCCCAGCAGGAAGAAGAATTAACCAAAGTCTCAGCCACCCACCGGGAACCAGTATATGTCCTGAACCAAAATTTTGGACTTGAGGTCAGCTCATCAAAAACGAGTTGAAAAATGGAGCTCAGGGGCACAGCAATTCACAAACTGGCCGAGTAATAAAGGACAACTATCCTCCAAAAATATGTTGAGGAAAGGCAACCAGGCGCACTTGAAAGCGAGGCAGAATAGCAGGAAACAGATTTCAAGAGGTACATTGGAATCGCCTTTAAAGCACAGGAAGAGGGGCACAACTTCGACAATGATTCACTTGGCTAAAAAGGGCGTATGCGTTTTCTCCTGAATATATTCAGGAGAAAACGCATACGCCCTTTTTGGCCAAGCAAGCAAGCGGGCAATGCAAATCTGCACTACAAAGAAGTATCACTTCCCACCGGTCAAAAGGGACATCCACAAAATGTGTAAAAACCAGAAAGGCAAGACAGGCCCTGGAGAACAGGGAGCCTTGTTATGCTGATGGGCGGGATGTAAATTGCCAACTGCCTCTCTGGAGGAGTGCACTGTGTTCCCTAAAACAAGTAAACAACAGAGCTACAGAGCCAAGGGCACTTCCAGTCTAGGGAATATACCTTGGGAAAACTGAAAATCAATAAGACAGAGCCACCCCAAAATTTAGGGCTGCACTGCTTACAAGGACCTCAACTTGGATACACCTTAAGTATCCCAGGAAATATAAAAATGGTTCAAAAAATTGTGGTACTTACGTACGATGGAATATCCCTCAGCCATGAAATCAATGTCATAAGACCAGTAGCAGCAAAATGGGTGGATTCAGGTACGATGATTCTAAGTGAAATAAGTCACACAGAAAAAGAAACTTATCATAAGATATCACTTATGAAGATCCTATAAATATGGCTACACTTGAACTGAGTTAGGAAAGAGAACAGTGTCTCATATTTAGAAAACACTCTTATGCCTGCTTAAGGGGGAAGGAGAGGTGGGGTGATGCATAAAACCAGAGTTTGATATAAGCACAGGTACCGTTCCAAAAACCAACTATGGAATAGAAAAGACCTACACCTTCCTCAGTGAAAGGGCCTCAAAACCCCATATTTCCCGCAGAGGAATATATCTGACTAGTAAGAATCTTAAAACCTATGTATTGATATGTCTCCGTAAGGGAATCAAGTGTGCCTAGACTGGCATAAACATGGCAGCGAGAATCAGCTCAAACCCACTATAAAAAGGAATTTCAAAAACAAAACAAAAAAACTGGGAAATTCTTTACAATTCCTTCAGGGTCTCTGATGAAACCTGGAATGACCCTATCTACAACGACAGCTGGATGTGGCATAAGGAGGGACACTTGGGACTGAGAGGATTGGTGAGATTGGGTGAGCAATTGCAGACCCTTTAAAGCACAAATGCCTGGCACCCATTCCATGGGTCCCAACTCTCCAGGTTGAAGGGAATATTACTACAGCTATAACATGTACGGGAAACCTAGAGAACGGACACACTGTGAATACGAAAGGTTTCTAAAACTCAACGAATAGTCCCTCTCCTGGTGCTCCGGTTTAACTTTACATCTGCTTTACTATCAACCTCCCCAATTGGAGACACAGCCCCTTTAACCTCCTGGTTCGCACAGGTTGCCAATTTGGCAGAGGATGAAAGGGAAGAGGGAGAACCTATGAGAGAGTAGCTGTTAGGCATTTGGACGGGCACATATCACTGTAATTTCCCGGCAGGAAGAAGAATTAACCAAAGTCTCAGCCACCCACCGGGAACCAGTATAGGTCCTGAACCAAAATTTTGGACTTGCGGTCAGCTCACCAAAAACGAGTTGAAAAATGGAGCTGAGGGGCACAGCAATTCACAAACTGGCCGAGTAATAAAGGACAACACTCGTCCAAAAATCTGTTGAGGGAAGGGCAACGAGGCGGACTTGAAAGCGAGGCAGAATAGCAGGAAACAGATTTCAAGAGGTACGTTGGAATCGCCTTTAAAGCACAGGAAGAGGGGCACAACTTCGACAATGATGCACTTGGCCAAAAAGGGCGTATGCGTTTTCTCCTGAATATATTCAGGAGAAAACGCATACGCCCTTTTTGGCCAAGCAAGCAAGCGGGCAATGCAAATCTGCACTACAAAGAAGTATCACTTCCCACCGGTCAAAAGGGACATCCACAAAATGTGTAAAAAACAGAAAGGCACGACAGGCCCTGGCGAACAGGGAGCCTTGTTATGCTGATGGGCGGGATCTAAATTGCCAACTGCCTCTCTGGAGGAGTGCATTGTGTTCCCTAAAACAAGTAAACAACAGAGCTACAGAGCCAAGGGCACTTCCAGTCTAGGGAATATACCTTGGGAAAACTGAAAATCAATAAGACAGAGCCACCCCAAAATTTAGGGCTGCACTGCTTACAAGGACCTCAACTTGGGTACACCTTAAATATCCCAGGAAATATAAAAATGGTTCAAAAAATTGTGCTACTTACGTACGTTGGAATATCCCTCAGCCATGAAATCAATGTCATAAGACCAGTAGCAGCAAAATGGGTGGATTCAGGTACGATGATTCTAAGTGAAATAAGTCACAGAGAAAAAGAAACTTATCATAAGATATCACTTATGAAGATCCTGTAAACATGGCTACACTTGAACTGAGTTAGGAAAGAGAACAGTGTCTCACATTTAGAAAACACTCTTATGCCTGCTTTAGGGGGAAGAAGAGGTGGGGTGATGCATAAAACCAGAGTTTGATATAAGCACAGGTACCGTTCCAAAAATCAACTATGGAATAGACAAGACCTACACCTTCCTCAGTGAAAGGGACTCAAAACCCCATATTTCCCGCAGAGGAATATATCTGACTAGTAAGAATCTTAAAACCTATGTATTGATATGTCTCCGTAAGGGAATCAAGTGTGTCTAGACTGGCATAAACATGGCAGCGAGAATCAGCTCAAACTCACTATAAAAAGGAGTTTAAAAAACAAAACAAAAAAACTGGGAAATTTTTACAATTCCTTCAGGGTCTCTGATGAAACCTGGAATGACCCTATCTACAACGACAACTGGATGTGGCAAAAGGAGGGACACTTGGGACTGAGACGATTGGTGAGACTGGGTGAGCAAATGCAGACCCTTTAAAGCAATAATGCATGGCACCCATTCCATGGGTCCCAACTCTCCAGGTTGAAGGGAATATTACTACAGCTATAACATGTACGGGAAACCTAGAGAACGGACACACTGTGAAATCGAAAGGTTTCTAAAACTCAATGAACAGTCCCTCTCCTGGTGCTCCGGTTTGACTTTCCATCTGCTTTACTATCAACCTCCCAACTTGGAGAGACAGCCTCTTTAACCTCCTGGTTCACACAGGTTTCCAATTTGGCAGAGGATGAAAGGGAATAGGGAGAACCAATGAGAGAGTAGTTGTTAGGCATTTGAACGGGCATATATCACTCTAACTTCCCGGCAGGAAGAAGAATTAACCAAAGTCTCAGCCACCCTCCGGGAACCAGCATAGGTCCTGAACCAAAATTTTGGACTTTCGGTCAGCTCACCAAAAACGAGTTGAAAAATGGAGCTCAGGGGCAAAGCAATTCACAAACTGGCCGAGTAATAAAGGACAACTATCGTCCAAAAATCTGTTGAGGGAAGCCAACGAGGCGGACTTGAAAGCGAGGCAGAATAGCAGGAAACAGATTTCAAGAGGTACGTTGGAATCGACTTTAAAGCACAGGAAGAGGGGCCCAACTTCGACAATGATGCACTTGGCCAAAAAGGGCGTATGCGTTTTCTCCTGAATATATTCAGGAGAAAACGCATACGCCCTTTTTGGCCAAGCAAGCAAGCGGGCAATGCAAATCTGCACTACAAAGAAGTATCACTTCCCACCGGTCAAAAGGGACATCCACAAAATGTGTAAAAACCAGAAAGGCAAGACAGGCCCTGGAGAACTGGGAGCCTTGTTATGCTGATGGGCGGGATGTAAATTGCCAACTGCCTCTCTGTAGGAGTGCATTGTGTTCCCTAAAACAAGTAAACAACAGAGCTACAGAGCCAAGGGCACTTCCAGTCTAGGGAATATACCTTGGGAAAACTGAAAATCAATAAGACAGAGCCACCCCAAAATTTAGGGCTGCACTGCTTACAAGGACCTCAACTTGGGTACACCTTAAATATCCCAGGAAATATAAAAATGGTTCAAAAAATTGTGGTACTTACGTACGATGGAATATCCCTCAGTCATGAAATCAATGTCATAAGACCAGTAGCAGCAAAATGGGTGGATTCAGGTACGATGATTCTAAGTGAAATAAGTCACACAGAAAAAGAAACTTATCATAAGATATCACTTATGAAGATCCTGTAAACATGGCTACAATTGAACTGAGTTAGGTAAGAGAACAGTGTCTCACATTTAGAAAACACTCTTATGCCTGCTTAAGGGGGAAGGAGAGGTGGGGTGATCTATAAAACCAGAGTTTGATATAAGCACAGGTACCGTTCCAAAAACCAAGTATGGAATAGACAAGACCTATACCTTCCTCAGTGAAAGGGACTCAAAACCCCATATTTCCCGCAGAGGAATATATCTGACTAGTAAGAATCTTAAAACCTATGGATTGATATATCTCCATAAGGGAATCAAGTGTGTCTAGACTGGCATAAACATGGCAGCGAGAATCAGCTCAAACCCACTATAAAAAGGAATTTCAAAAACAAAACAAAAAAACTGGGAAATTCTTTACAATTCCTTCAGGGTCTGTGATGAAACCTCGAATGACCCTATCTGCAACGACAGCTGGATGTGGCATAAGGCTGGACACTTGGGACTGAGAGGATTGGTGAGATTGGGTGAGCAAATGCAGACCCTTTAAAGCACAAATGCCTGGCACCCATTCCATGGGTCCCAACTCTCCAGGTTGAAGGGAATATTACTACAGTTATAACATGTACGAGAAACCTAGAGAAAGGACACACTGTGAATACGAAAGGTTTCTAAAACTCAACGAATAGTCCCTCTCCTGGTGCTCAGGTTTGACTGTCTATCTGCTTTACTATCATCATCCCAACTTGGAGATACAGCCCCTTTAACCTCCTGGTTCGCACAGGTTTCCAATTTGGCAGAGGATGAAAGGGAAGAGGGAAAACCAATGAGAGAGTAGCTGTTAGGCATTTGGACGGGCACATATCACTCTAATTTCCCGGTAGGAAGAAGAATTAACCAAAGTCTCAGCTACCAACCAGGAACCAGCATAGGTCCTGAACCAAAAGTTTGGACTTGCGGTCAGCTCACCAAAAACGAGTTGAAAAATGGAGCTCAGGGGCACAGCAATTCACAAACTGGCCGAGTAATAAAGGACAACTATCGTCCAAAAATCTGTTGAGGGAAGGCAACGAGGCGGACATGAAAGCGAGGCAGAATAGCAGGAAACAGATTTCAAGAGGTATGTTGGAATCGCCTTTAAAGTACAGGAAGAGGGGCACAACTTCGACAATGATGCACGTGGCCAAAAAGGGCGTATGCGTTTTCTCCTGAATATATTCAGGAGAAAACGCATACGCCCTTTTTGGCCAAGCAAGCAAGCGGGCAATGCAAGTCTGCACTACAAAGAAGTATCAGTTCCCACCGGTCAAAAGGGACATCCACAAAATGTGTAAAAACCAGAAAGGCAAGACAGGCCCTGGAGAACAGGGAGCCTTGTTATGCTGATGGGCGGGATGTAAATTGCCAACTGCCTCTCTGGAGGAGTGCATTGTGTTCCCTAAAACAAGTAAACAACAGAGCTACAGAGCCAAGGGCACTTCCACTCTAGGGAATATACCTTGGGAAAACTGAAAATCAATAAGACGGAACCACCCCAAAATTTAGGGCTGCACTGCTTACAAGGACCTCAACTTGGGTACACCTTAAATATCCCAGGAAATATAAAAATGGTTCAAAAAATTGTGGTACTTACGTACGATGGAATATCCCTCAGTCATGAAATCAATGTCATAAGACCAGTAGCAGCAAAATGGGTGGATTCAGGTACGATGATTCTAAGTGAAATAAGTCACACAGAAAAAGAAACTTATCATAAGATATCACTTATGAAGATCCTGTAAACATGGCTACAATTGAACTGAGTTAGGTAAGAGAACAGTGTCTCACATTTAGAAAACATTCTTATGCCTGCTTAAGGGGGAAGGAGAGGTGGGGTGATCTATAAAACCAGAGTTTGATATAAGCACAGGTACCGTTCCAAAAACCAACTATGGAATAGACAAGACCTATACCTTCCTCAGTGAAAGGGACTCAAAACCCCATATTTCCCGCAGAGGAATATATCTGACTAGTAAGAATCTTAAAACCTATGGATTGATATATCTCCATAAGGGAATCAAGTGTGTCTAGACTGGCATAAACATGGCAGCGAGAATCAGCTCAAACCCACTATAAAAAGGAATTTCAAAAACAAAACAAAAAAACTGGGAAATACTTTACAATTCCTTCAGGGTCTCAGATGAAACCAGGAATGACCCTATCTACAATGACAGCTGGAGGTGGCATAAGGAGGGACACCTGTGACTGAGACGATTGGTGAGATTGGGTAAGCAAATGCAGACCCTTTAAAGCACAAATGCCTGGCACCCATTCCATGGGTCCCAACTCTCCAGGTTGAAGGGAATATTACTACAGCTATAACATGTATGGGAAACCTAGAGAACGGACACACTGTTAATACGAAAGGTTTCTAAAACTCAACGAATAGTCCCTCTCCTGGTGCTCCGCTTTGACTTTCCATCTGCTTTACTATCAACCTCCCAACTTGGAGAGACAGCCCCTTTAACCTCCTGGTTCACACAGGTTGCCAATTTGGCAGAGGATGAAAGGGAAGAGGGAGAACCAATGAGAGAGTAGCTGTTAGGCATTTGGACGGGCACATATCACTGTAATTTCCCAGCAGGAAGAACGATTAACCAAAGTCTCAGCCACCCACCGCGAACAAGTATAGGTCCTGAACCAAAATTTTGGACTTGCGGTCAGCTCACCAAAAACGAGTTGAAAAATGGAGCTCAGGGGCACAGCAATTCACAAACTGGCCGAGTAATAAAGGACAACTATCGTCCAAAAATCTGTTGAGGGAAGGCAACGAAGCGGACTTGAAAGCGAGGCAGAATAGCAGGAAACAGATTTCAAGGGGTACGTTGGAATCGCCTTTAAAGCACAGGTAAGGGCACAACTTCGAAAATGATGCCCTTGGCCAAAAAGGGCGTATGCGTTTTCTCCTGAATATATTCAGGAGAAAACGCATACGCCCTTTTTGGCCAAGCAAGCAAGCGGGGAATGCAAATCTGCACTACAAAGAAGCATCACTTCCCACCGGTCAAAAGGGACATCCACAAAATGTGTAAAAACCAGAAAGGCAAGGCAGGCCCTGGAGAACAGGGAGCCTTGTTATGCTGATGGGCGGGATGTAAATTGCCAACTGCCTCCCTGGAGGAGTGCACTGTGTTCCCTAAAACAAATAAAGAACAGAGCTACAGAGCCAAGGGCACTTCCAGTCTAGGGAATATACCTTGGGAAAACGGAAAATCAATAAGACAGAGCCACCCCAAAATTTAGGGCTGCACTGCTTACAAGGACCTCAACTTGGATACACCTTAAGTATCCCAGGAAATATAAAAATGGTTCAAAAAATTGTGGTACTTACGTACGATGGTATATCCCTCAGCCATGAAATCAATGTCATAAGACCAGTATCAGCAAAATGGGTGGATTCAGGTACGATGATTCTAAGTGAAATAAGTCACACAGAAAAAGAAACTTATCATAAGATATCACTTATGAAGATCCTGTAAACATGGCTACACTTGAACTGAGTTAGGAAAGAGAACAGTGTCTCACATTTAGAAAACATTCTTATGCCTGCTTAAGGGGGAAGGAGAGGTGGGGTGATGCATAAAACCAGAGTTTGATATAAGCACAGGTACAGTTCCAAAAACCAACTATGGAATAGAAAAGACCTACACCTTCCTCAGTGAAAGGGACTCAAAACACCATATTTCCCGCAGAGGAATATATCTGACTAGTAAGAATCTTAAAACCTATGTATTGATATGTCTCCATAAGGGAATCAAGTGTGTCTAGACTGGCATAAACATGGCAGCGAGAATCAGCTCAAATCCACTATAAAAAGGAATTTCAAAAACAAAACAAAAAAACTGGGAAATTCTTTACAATTCCTTCAGGGTCTCTGATGAAACCTGGAATGACCCTATCTACAACGACAGCTGGATGTGGCATAAGGCTGGACACATGGGACTGAGAGGGTTGGTGAGATTGGGTGAGCAAATGCAGACCCTTTAAAGCAATAATGCATGGCACCCATTCCATGGGTCCCAACTCTCCAGGTTGAAGGGAATATTACTACAGTTATAACATGTACGGGAAACCTAGAGAACGGACACAATGTGAATACGAAAGGTTTCTAAAACTCAACGAATAGTCCCTCTCCTGGTGCTCCTGTTTGACTTTCCATGTGCTTTACTATAAATCTCCCAACTTGGAGAGACAGCCCCTTTAACCTCCTGGTTCGCACAGGTTGCCAATTTGGCAGAGGATGAAAGGGAAGAGGGAGAACCAATGAGAGAGCAGCTGTTAGGCACTTGGATGGACACATATCACTGTAATTTCCCAGCAGGAAGAAGAATTAACCAAAGTCTCAGCCACCCACCGGGAACCAGTATAGGTCCTGAACCAAAATTTTGGACTTGAGGTCAGCTCATCAAAAACGAGTTGAAAAATGGAGCTCAGGGGCACAGCAATTCACAAACTGGCCGAGTAATAAAGGACAACTATCCTCCAAAAATATGTTGAGGAAAGGCAACCAGGCGCACTTGAAAGCGAGGCAGAATAGCAGGAAACAGATTTCAAGAGGTACATTGGAATCGCCTTTAAAGCACAGGAAGAGGGGCACAACTTCGACAATGATTCACTTGGCTAAAAAGGGCGTATGCGTTTTCTCCTGAATATATTCAGGAGAAAACGCATACGCCCTTTTTGGCCAAGCAAGCAAGCGGGCAATGCAAATCTGCACTACAAAGAAGTATCACTTCCCACCGGTCAAAAGGGACATCCACAAAATGTGTAAAAACCAGAAAGGCAAGACAGGCCCTGGAGAACAGGGAGCCTTGTTATGCTGATGGGCGGGATGTAAATTGCCAACTGCCTCTCTGGAGGAGTGCACTGTGTTCCCTAAAACAAGTAAACAACAGAGCTACAGAGCCAAGGGCACTTCCAGTCTAGGGAATATACCTTGGGAAAACTGAAAATCAATAAGACAGAGCCACCCCAAAATTTAGGGCTGCACTGCTTACAAGGACCTCAACTTGGATACACCTTAAGTATCCCAGGAAATATAAAAATGGTTCAAAAAATTGTGGTACTTACGTACGATGGAATATCCCTCAGCCATGAAATCAATGTCATAAGACCAGTAGCAGCAAAATGGGTGGATTCAGGTACGATGATTCTAAGTGAAATAAGTCACACAGAAAAAGAAACTTATCATAAGATATCACTTATGAAGATCCTATAAATATGGCTACACTTGAACTGAGTTAGGAAAGAGAACAGTGTCTCATATTTAGAAAACACTCTTATGCCTGCTTAAGGGGGAAGGAGAGGTGGGGTGATGCATAAAACCAGAGTTTGATATAAGCACAGGTACCGTTCCAAAAACCAACTATGGAATAGAAAAGACCTACACCTTCCTCAGTGAAAGGGCCTCAAAACCCCATATTTCCCGCAGAGGAATATATCTGACTAGTAAGAATCTTAAAACCTATGTATTGATATGTCTCCGTAAGGGAATCAAGTGTGCCTAGACTGGCATAAACATGGCAGCGAGAATCAGCTCAAACCCACTATAAAAAGGAATTTCAAAAACAAAACAAAAAAACTGGGAAATTCTTTACAATTCCTTCATGGTCTCTGATGAAACCTGGAATGACCCTATCTACAACGACAGCTGGATGTGGCATAAGGAGGGACACTTGGGACTGAGAGGATTGGTGAGATTGGGTGAGCAATTGCAGACCCTTTAAAGCACAAATGCCTGGCACCCATTCCATGGGTCCCAACTCTCCAGGTTGAAGGGAATATTACTACAGCTATAACATGTACGGGAAACCTAGAGAACGGACACACTGTGAATACGAAAGGTTTCTAAAACTCAACGAATAGTCCCTCTCCTGGTGCTCCGGTTTAACTTTACATCTGCTTTACTATCAACCTCCCCAATTGGAGAGACAGCCCCTTTAACCTCCTGGTTCGCACAGGTTGCCAATTTGGCAGAGGATGAAAGGGAAGAGGGAGAACCTATGAGAGAGTAGCTGTTAGGCATTTGGACGGGCACATATCACTGTAATTTCCCGGCAGGAAGAAGAATTAACCAAAGTCTCAGCCACCCACCGGGAACCAGTATAGGTCCTGAACCAAAATTTTGGACTTGCGGTCAGCTCACCAAAAACGAGTTGAAAAATGGAGCTGAGGGGCACAGCAATTCACAAACTGGCCGAGTAATAAAGGACAACACTCGTCCAAAAATCTGTTGAGGGAAGGCAACGAGGCGGACTTGAAAGCGAGGCAGAATAGCAGGAAACAGATTTCAAGAGGTACGTTGGAATCGCCTTTAAAGCACAGGAAGAGGGGCACAACTTCGACAATGATGCACTTGGCCAAAAAGGGCGTATGCGTTTTCTCCTGAATATATTCAGGAGAAAACGCATACGCCCTTTTTGGCCAAGCAAGCAAGCGGGCAATGCAAATCTGCACTACAAAGAAGTATCACTTCCCACCGGTCAAAAGGGACATCCACAAAATGTGTAAAAAACAGAAAGGCACGTCAGGCCCTGGCGAACAGGGAGCCTTGTTATGCTGATGGGCGGGATCTAAATTGCTAACTGCCTCTCTGGAGGAGTGCATTGTGTTCCCTAAAACAAGTAAACAACAGAGCTACAGAGCCAAGGGCACTTCCAGTCTAGGGAATATACCTTGGGAAAACTGAAAATCAATAAGACAGAGCCACCCCAAAATTTAGGGCTGCACTGCTTACAAGGACCTCAACTTGGGTACACCTTAAATATCCCAGGAAATATAAAAATGGTTCAAAAAATTGTGGTACTTACGTACGATGGAATATCCCTCAGCCATGAAATCAATGTCATAAGACCAGTAGCAGCAAAATGGGTGGATTCAGGTACGATGATTCTAAGTGAAATAAGTCACACAGAAAAAGAAACTTATCATAAGATATCACTTATGAAGATCCTGTAAACATGGCTACACTTGAACTGAGTTAGGAAAGAGAACAGTGTCTCACATTTAGAAAACACTCTTATGCCTGCTTAAGGGGGAAGGAGAGGTGGGGTGATGCATAAAACCAGAGTTTGATATAAGCACAGGTACCGTTCCAAAAACCAACTATGGAATAGACAAGACCTACACCTTCCTCAGTGAAAGGGACTCAAAACCCCATATTTCCTGCAGAGGAATATATCTGACTAGTAAGAATCTTAAAACCTATGGATTGATATGTCTCCGTAAGGGAATCAAGTGTGTCTAGACTGGCATAAATATGGCAGCGAGAATCAGCTCAAACCCAGTATAAAAAGGAATTTCAAAAACAAAACAAAAAAATTGGGAAATTCTTTACAATTCCTTCAGGGTCTCTGATGAATCCTGGAATGACCCTATCTACAACGACAGCTGGATGTGGCATAAGGCTGGACACTTGGGACTGAGACGACTGGTAAGATTGAGTGAGCAAATGCAGACCCTTTAAAGCACAAATGCCTGCCACCCATTCCATGGGTCCCAACTCTCCAGGTTGAAGGGAATATTACTACAGCTATAACATGTACGGGAAACCTAGAGAACGGACACACTGTGAATACGAAAGGTTTCTAAAACTCAACGAATAATCCCTCTCCTGGTGCTCCGGTTTGACTTTCCGTCTGTTTTACTATCAACCCCACAACTTGGAGAGACAGCCCCTTTAACCTCCTGGTTCACACAGGTTGCCAATTTGGCAGAGGATGAAAGGGAAGAGGGAGAACCCATGAGAGAGTAGCTGTTAGGCATTTGGACGGGCATATATCACTGTAATTTCCCGGCAGAAAGAAGAATTAACCAAAGTCTCAGCCACCCACCGGGAACCAGTATAGGTCCTGAGCCAAAATTTTGGACTTGCGGTCAGCTCACCAAAAACGAGTTGAAAAATGGAGCTCAGGGGCACAGCAATTCACAAACTGGCCGAGTAATAAAGGACAACTATCGTCCAAAAATCTGTTGAGGGAAGGCAATGAGGCGGAATTGAAAGCGAGGCAGAATAGCAGGAGACAGATTTCAAGAGGTACGTTGGAATAACCTTTAAAGCACAGGAAGAGGGGCACAACTTCGACAATGATGCACTTGGCCAAAAAGTGCGTATGCGTTTTCCCCTGAACATATTCAGGAGAAAACGCATACGCCCTTTTTGGCCAAGCAAGCAGGCGGGCAAAGCAAATCTGCACTACAAAGAAGTATCACTTCCCACCGGTCAAAAGGGACATCCACAAAATGTGTAAAAACCAGAAAGGCAAGACAGGCCCTGGAGAACAAGGAGCCTTGTTATGCTGATGGGCGGGATGTAAATTGCCAACTGCCTCTCTGGAGGAGTGCATTGGGTTCCCTAAAACAAGTAAACAACAGAGCTACGGAGCCAAGGGCACTTCCAGTCTAGGGAATATACCTTGGGAAAACTGAAAATCAATAAGACAGTGCCACCCCTAAATTTAGGGCTGCACTGCTTACAAGGAACTCAACTTGGTACACCTTAATATCCCAGGAAATATAAAAATGGTTCAAAAAATTGTGGTTCTTACGTACGATGGAAGATCCCTCAGCCAGGAAATCAATGTCATAAGACCAGTAGCAGCAACATGGGTGGATTCAGGTACGATTATTCTAAGTGAAATAAGTCACACAGAAAAAGAAACTTATCATAAGATATCACTTATGAAGATCCTGTAAACATGGCTACACTTGAACTGAGTTAGGAAAGAGAACAGTGTCTCTCATTTAGAAAACACTCTTATTCCTGCTTAAGGGGGAAGGAGAGGAGGGATGATGCATAAAACCAGAGTTTGATATAAGCACAGGTACCATTCCAAAAGCCAACTATGGAATAGACAAGAACTACACCTTCCTCAGTGAAAGGGACTCAAAACCCCATATTTCTCGCAGAGGAATATATCTGACTAGTAAGAATCTTAAAACTTATGTATTGATATGTCTCCGTAAGGGAATCAAGTGTGTCTAGACTGGCATAAACATGGCAGCGAGAATCAGCTCAAACCCACTATAAAAAGGAATTTCAAAAACAAAAGAAAAAAACTGGGAAGTTCTTTCCAATTCCTTCAGGGACTCTGATGAAACCTGGAATGACCCTATGTACAACGACAGCTGGATGTGGCATAAGGCTGGACACTTGGGACTGAGAGGATTGGTGAGATTGGGTGAGCAAATGCAGACCCTTTAAAGCAATAATGCATGGCACCCATTCCATGTGTCCCAACTCTAGGTTGAAAGGAATATTACTACAGTTATAACATGTACGGGAAACGTAGAGAACGGACACACTGTGAATACCAAAGGTATCTAAAACTCAACGAATAGTCCCTCTCCTGGTGCTCTGGTTTGACTTTCCATCTGCTTTACTATCAACCTCCCAACTTGGAGAGACAGCCCCTTTAACCTCCTGGTTCGCACAGGTTGCCCATTTGGCAGAGGATGAAAGGGAAGAGGGAGAACCAATGAGAGAGTAGCTGTTAGGCATTTGGACGGGCACACATCACTCTAAATTCCCGGTAGGAAGAAGAATTAACCAAAGTCTCAGCCACCCACCGGGAACCAGAATAGGTCCTGAACCAAAATTTTGGACTTGCGGTCAGCTCACCAAAAACGAGTTGAAAAATGGAGCTCAGGGGCACAGCAATTCACAAACTGGCCGAGTAATAAAGGACAACTATCGTCCAAAAATCTGTTGAGGGAAGGCAACGATGCGGACTTGAAAGCGAGGCAGAATAGCAGGAAACAGATTTCAAGAGGTACGTTGGAATCGCCTTTAAAGCACAGGAAGAGGGGCACAACTTCCACAATGTTGCACTTGGCCAAAAAGGTCGTATGCATTTTCCCCTGAATATATTCAGGAGAAAACGCATACACCCTTTTTGGCCAAGCAAGCAAGCGGGCAATGCAAATCTGCACTACAAAGAAGTATCACTTCCCACCGGTCAAAAGGGACATCCACAAAATGTGTAAAAACCAGAAAGGCAAGACAGGCCCTGGAGAACTGGGAGCCTTGTTATGCTGATGTGCGGGATGTAAATTGCCAACTGCCTCTCTGGAGGAGTGCATTGTGTTCCCTAAAACAAGTAAACAACAGAGCTACAGAGCCAAGGGCACTTCCAGTCTAGGGAATATACCTTGGGAAAACTGAAAATCAATAAGACAGAGCCACCCCAAAATTTAGGGCTGCACTGCTTACAAGGACCTCAACTTGGGTACACCTTAAATATCCCAGGAAATATAAAAATGGTTCAAAAAATTGTGGTACTTACGTACGATGGAATATCCCTCAGCCATGAAATCAATGTCATAAGACCAGTAGCAGCAAAATGGGTGGATTCAGGTACGATGATTCTAAGTGAAATAAGTCACACAGAAAAAGAAACTTATCATAAGATATCACTTATGAAGATCCTGTAAACATGGCTACAATTGAACTGAGTTAGGTAAGAGAACAGTGTCTCACATTTAGAAAACACTCTTATGCCTGCTTAAGGGGGAAGGAGAGGTGGGGTGATCTATAAAACCAGAGTTTGATATAAGCACAGGTACCGTTCCAAAAACCAACTATGAAATAGACAAGACCTATACCTTCCTCAGTGAAAGGGACTCAAAACCCCATATTTCCCGCAGAGGAATATATCTGACTAGTAAGAATCTTAAAACCTACGGATTGATATATCTCCATAAGGGAATCAAGTGTGTCTAGACTGGCATAAACATGGCAGCGAGAATCAGCTCAAACCCACTATAAAAAGGAATTTCAAAAACAAAACAAAAAAAACTGGGAAATACTTTACAATTCCTTCAGGGTCTCTGATGAAACCTGGAATGACCCTATCTACAATGACAGCTGGAGGTGGCATAAGGAGGGACACCTGTGACTGAGATGATTGGTGAGATTGGGTAAGCAAATGCAGACCCTTTAAAGCACAAATGCCTGGCACCCATTCCATGGGTCCCAACTCTCCAGGTTGAAGGGAATATTACTACAGCTATAACATGTACGGGAAACATAGAGAAAGGACACACTGTGAATACGAAAGGTTTCTAAAACTCAACGAATAGTCCCTCTTCTGGTGCTCCCGTTTGACTTTCCATCTGCTTTACTATCAATCTCCCAACTTGGAGAGACAGCCCCTTTAACCTCCTGGTTCGCACAGGTTTCCAATTTGGCAGAGGATGAAAGGGAAGAGGGAGAACCAATGAGAGAGTAGCTGTTAGGCATTTGGACGGGCACATATCACTCTAATTTCCCGGTAGGAAGAAGAATTAACCAAAGTCTCAGCCACCCACCGGGAACCAGCATAGGTCCTGAACCAAAATTTTGGACTTGCGGTCAGCTCACCAAAAACGAGTTGAAAAATGGAGCTCAGGGGCACAGCAATTCACAAACTGGCCGAGTAATAAAGGACAACTATCGTCCAAAAATCTTTTGAGGGAAGGCAACGAGGCGGACTTGAAAGCGAGGCAGAATAGCAGGAAACAGATTTCAAGAGGTACGTTGGAATCGCCTTTAAAGCACAGGAAGAGTGGCACAACTTCGACAATGATGCACTTGGCCAAAAAGGGCGTATGCGTTTTCTCCTGAATATATTCAGGAGAAAACGCATACGCCCTTTTTGGCCAAGCAAGCAAGCGGGCAATGCAAATCTGCACTACAAAGAAGTATCACTTCCCACCGGTCAAAAGGGATATCCACAAAATGTGTAAAAGCCAGAAAGGCAAGACAGGCCCTGGAGAACAGGGAGCCTTGTTATGCTGATGGGCGGGATGTAAATTGCCAACTGCCTCTCTGGAGGAGTGCATTGTGTTCCCTAAAACAAGTAAACAACAGAGCTACAGAGCCAAGGGCACTTCCAGTCTAGGGAATATACCTTGGGAAAACTGAAAATCAATAAGACAGAACCACCCCAAAATTTAGGGCTGCACTGCTTACAAGGACCTCAACTTGGGTACACCTTAAATATCCCAGGAAATATAAAAATGGTTCAAAAAATTGTGGTACTTACGTACGATGGAATATCCCTCAGCCATGAAATCAATGTCATAAGACCAGGAGCAGCAAAATGGGTGGATTCAGGTACGAAGATTCTAAGTGAAATAAGTCACACAGAAAAAGAAACTTATCCTAAGATATCACTTATGAAGATCCTGAAAACATGGCTACACTTGAACTGAGTTAGGAAAGAGAAGAATGCCTGACATTTAGAAAACACTCTTTTGCCTGCTTAAGGGGGAAGGAGAGGTGGGGTGATGCATAAAACCAGAGTTTGATATAAGCACAGGTACCGTTCCAAAAACCAACTATGGAATAGACAAGACCTACACCTTCCTCAGTGAAAGTGACTCAAAACCCCATATTTCCCGCAGAGGAATATATCTGACTAGTAAGAATCTTAAAACCTATGTATTGATATGTCTCCATACGGGAATCAAGTGTGTCTAGACTGGCATAAACATGGCAGCGAGAATCAGCTCAAACCAACTATAAAAAGGAATTTCAAAAACAAAACAAAAAAACTGGGAAATTCTTTACAATTCCTTCAGGGTCTCTGATGAAACCTGGAATGACCCTATCTACAACGACAGCTGGATGTGGCATAAGGCTGGACACTTGGGACTGAGAGGATTGGTGAGATTGGGTGAGCAAATGCATACCCTTTTAAGCAATAATGCATGGCACCCATTCCATGGGTCCCAACTCTCCAGGTTTAAGTGAATATTACTACAGTTATAACATGTAAGGGAAACCTAGAGAACGGACACACTGTGAATACGAAAGGTTTCTAAAACTCAAGAATAGTCCCTCTTCTGGTGCTCACGTTTGACTTTCCATCTGCTTTACTATCAATCTACCAACTTGAAGAGACAGCCCCTTTAACCTCCTGGTTCGCACAGGTTTCCAATTGGGCAGAGGATGAAAGGGAAGAGGGAGAACCAATGAGAGAGTAGCTCTTAGGCATTTGGACGGGCACATATCACTGTAATTTCCCGGCAGGAAGAAGAATTAACCAAAGTCTCAGCCACCCACCGGGAACCAGTATATTTCCTGAACCAAAATTTTGGATTTGCGGTCAGCTCACAAAAAACGAGTTGAAAAATGGAGCTCAGGGGCACAGCAATTCACAAACTGGCCGAGTAATAAAAGACAACTATCGTCCAATAATCTGTTGAGGGAAGGCAACGAGGCGGAATTGAAAGCGAGGCAGAATAGCAGGAAACAGATTTCAAGAGGTACGTTGGAATCGCCTTTAAAGCACAGGAAGAGGGGCACAACTTCCACAATGATGCACGTGGCCAAAAAGGGCATATGCGTTTTCTCCTGAATATATTCAGGAGAAAAAGCATATACCCTTTTTGGCCAAGCAAGCAAGCGGGCAATGCAAATCTGCACTACAAAGAAGTATCACTTCCCACCGGTCAAAAGGGACATCCACAAAATGTCTAAAAACCTGAAAGGCAAGACAGGCCCTGGAGAACAGGGAGCCTTGTTATGCTGATGGGCGGGATGTAAATTGCCAACTGCCTCTCTGGAGGAGTGCATTGTGTTCCCTAAAACAAGTAAACAACAGAGCTACAGAGCCAAGGGCACTTCCAGTCTAGGGAATATACCTTGGGAAAACTGAAAATCAATAAGACGGAACCACCCCAAAATTTAGGCCTGCACTGCTTACAAGGACCTCAACTTGGGTACACCTTAAATATCCCAGGAAATATAAAAATGGTTCAAAAAATTGTGGTACTTACGTACGATGGAATATCCCTCAGCCATGAAATCAATGTCATAAGACCAGTAGCAGCAAAATGGGTGGTTTCAGGTACGATGATTCTAAGTGAAATAAGTCACACAGAAAAAGAAACTTATCATAAGATATCACTTATGAAGATCCTGTAAACATGGCTACACTTGAACTGAGTTAGGAAAGAGAACAGTGTCTCACATTTAGAAAACACTCTTATTCCTGCTTAAGGGGGAAGGAGAGGTGGGGTGATGCATAAAACCAGAGTTTGATATAAGCACAGGTACCGTTCCAAAAACCAACTATGGAATAGACAAGACCTACACCTTCCTCAGTGAAAGGGACTCAAAACCCCATATTTCCCACAGAGGAATATATCTGACTAGTAAGTAAGATTATTAAAACCTATGGATTGATATGTCTCCATAAGGGAATCAAGTGTGTCTAGACTGGCATAAACATGGCAGCGAGAATCAGCTCAAACCCACGATAAAAAGGAATTTCAAAAACAAAACAAAAAAACTGGGAAATTCTTTACAATTCCTTCAGGGTCTCTGATGAAACCTGGAATGACCCAATCTACAATGACAGCTGGATGTGGCATATGGAGGGACACTTGGGACAGAGACGATTGTTGAGACTTTGTGAGCAAATGCAGACCCTTTAAAGCAATAATGCATGGCACCCATTCCATGGGTCCCAACTCTCCAGGTTGAATGGAATATTACTACAGTTATAAAATGTACGGGAAACCTAGAGAACGGACACACTGTGAATACGAAAGGTTTCTAAAACTCAACGAATAGTCCCTCTCCTGGTGCTCCAATTTGACTTTCCATCTGCTTTACTATCAACCTCCCAACTTGGATAGACAGCCCCTTTAAACTCCTGGTTGGCACAGGTTGCCAATTTGGCAGAGGATGAAAGGGAAGAGGGAGAACCAATGAGAGAGTAGCTGTTAGGCATTTGGACGGGCAGATATCACTGTAATTTCCCGGCAGGAAGAAGAATTAACCAAAGTCTCAGCCACCCACCGGGAACCAGTATAGGTCCTGAACCAAAATTTTGGACTTGCGGTCAGCTCACCAAAAACGAGTTGCAAAATGGAGCTCAGGGGCACAGCAATTCACAAACTGGCCGAGTAATAAAGGACAACTATCGTCCAAAAATCTGTTGAGGGAAGGCAACGAGGCGGACTTGAAAGCGAGGCAGAATAGCAGGAAACAGATTTCAAGAGGTACGTTGGAATCACCTTTAAAGCACAGGAAGAGGGGCACAACTTCCACAATGATGCACTTGGCCAAAAAGGGCGTATGCGTTTTCTCCTGAATATATTCAGGAGAAAACGCATACGCCCTTTTTGGCCAAGCAAGCAAGCGGGCAATGCAAATCTGCACTACAAAGAAGTATCACTTCCCACCGGTCAAAAGGGACATCCACAAAATGTGTAAAAACCAGAAAGGCAAGACAGGCCCTGGAGAACTGGGAGCCTTGTTATGCTGATGGGCGGGATGTAAATTGCCCACAGCCTCTCTGGAGGAGTGCATTGTGTTCCCTAATACAAGTAAAGAACAGAGCTACAGAGCCAAGGGCACTTCCAGTCTTGGGAATATACCTTGGGAAAACTGAAAATCAATAAGACAGAGCCACCCCAAAATTTAAGGCTGCACTGCTTACCAGGACCTCAACTTGGGTACACCTTAATATCCCAGGAAATATAAAAATGGTTCAAAAAATTGTGATACTTACGTACGATGGAATATCCCTCAGCCATAAAATCAATGTCATAAGACCAGTAGCAGCAAAATGGGTGGATTCAGGTACGATGATTCTAAGTGAAATAAGTCACACAGAAAAAGAAACTTATCATAAGATATCACTTATGAAGATCCTGTAAACATGGCTACAATTGAACTGAGTTAGGAAAGAGAACAGTGTCTCAAATTTAGAAAACACTCTTATGCCTGCTTAAGGGGGAAGGAGAGGTGGGGTGATGCATAAAACCAGAGTTTGATATAAGCACAGGTACCGTTCCAAAAACCAACTATGGAATAGACAAGACCTACACCTTCCTCAGGGAAAGGGACTCAAAACCCCATATTTCCCGCAGAGGAATATATCTGACTAGTAAGAATATTAAAACCTATGGATTGATATGTCTCCGTAAGGGAATCAAGTGTGTCTAGACTGGCATAAACATGGCAGCGAGAATCAGCTCAAACCCACTATAAAAAGGAATTTCAAAAACAAAACAAAAAAACTGGGAAATTCTTTACAATTCCTTCAGGGTCTCTGATGAAACCTGGAATGACCCTATCTACAACGACAGCTGGATGTGGCATAAGGCTGGACAGTTGGGACTGAGAGGATTGGTGAGATTGGGAGAGCAAATGCAAACCCTTTAAAGCAATAATGCATGGCACCCATTCCATGGGTCCCAACTCTCCAGGTTGAAGGGAATATTACTACAGCTATAACATGTACGGGAAACCTAGAGAACGGACACACTGTGAATACGAAAGGTTTCTAAAACTCAACGAATCGTCCCTCTCCTGGTGCTCAGGTTTGGCTTTCCATCTGCTTTACTATCAACCTCCCAACTTGGAGAGACAGCCCGTTTAACCTCCTGGTTCACACAGGTTGCCAATTTGGCAGAGGATGAAAGGGAAGAGGGAAAACCAATGAGAGAGTAGCTGTTAGGCATTTGGACGGGCATATATCACTGTAATTTCCCGGCAGGAAGAAGAATTAACCAAAGTCTCAGCCACCCACCGGGAACCAGGATAGGTCCTGAGCCAAAATTTTGGACTTGCGGTCAGCTCACCAAAAACGAGTTGAAAAATGGAGCTGAGGGGCACAGCAATTCACAAACTGGCCGAGTAATAAAGGACAACTATCGTCCAAAAATCTGTTGAGGGAAGGCAACGAGGCGGACTTAAAAGCGAGGCAGAATAGCAGGAAACAGATTTCAAGAGGTACGTTGGAATCGCCTTTAAAGCACAGGAAGAGGGGCACAACTTCCACAATGATGCACTTGGCCAAAAAGGGCGTATGCGTTTTCTCCTGAATATATTCATCAGAAAACGCATACGCCCTTTTTGGCCAAGCAAGCAAGCGGGCAATGCAAATCTGCACTACAAAGAAGTATCACTTCCCACCGGTCAAAAGGGACATCCACAAAATGTGTAAAAACCAGAAAGGCAAGACAGGCCCTGGAGAACAGGGAGCCTTGTTATGCTGATGGGCGGGATGTAAATTGCCAACTGCCTCTCTGGAGGAGTGCATTGTGTTCCCTAAAACAAGTAAAGAACAGAGCTACAGAGCCAAGGGCACTTCCAGTCTAGGGAATATACCTTGGGAAAACTGAAAATCAATAAGACAGAGCCACCCCAAAATTTAGGGCTGCACTGCTTACCAGGACCTCAACTTGGGTACACCTTAAATATCCCAGGAAATATAAAAATGGTTCAAAAAATTGTGGTACTTACGTACGATGGAATATCCCTCAGCCATGAAATCAATGTCATAAGACCAGTAGCAGCAAAATGTGTGGATTCAGGTACGATGATTCTAAGTGAAATAAGTCACACAGAAAAAGAATCTTATCATAAGATATCACTTATGAAGATCCTGTAAACATGGCTACACTTGAACTGAGTTAGGAAAGAGAACAGTGTCTCACATTTAGAAAACACTCATATGGCTGCTTAAGGGGGAAGGAGAGGTGGGGTGATGCATAAAACCAGAGTTTGATATAAGCACAGGTACCGTTCCAAAAACCAACAATGGAATAGACAAGACCTACACCTTCCTCAGTGAAAGGGACTCAAAACCCCATATTTCCTGCAGAGGAATATATCTGACTAGTGAGAATCTTAAAAACTATGGATTGATATGTCTCCATAAGGGAATCAAGTGTGTCTAGACTGGCATAAACATGGCAGCGAGAATCAGCTCAAACCCACTATAAAAAGGAATTTCAAAAACAAAACAAAAAAACTGGGAAATTCTTTACAATTCCTTCAGCGTCTCTGATGAATCCTGGAATGACCCTATCTACAACGACAGCTGGATGTGGCATAAGGCTGGACACTTGCGACTGGGAGGATTGGTGAGATTGGGTGAGCAAATGCAGACTCTTTAAAGCAATAATGCATGGCACCCATTCCTTGGGTCCCAACTCTACAGGTTGAAGCGGATATTACTACAGTTATAACATGAACGGGAAACCTAGAGAACGGACACACTGTGAATACGAAAGGTTTCTAAAACTCAACGAATAGTCCCTCTCCTGGTGCTCCGGGTTGACTTTCCATCTGCTTTGCTATCAATCTCCCAACTTGGAGAGGCAGCCCCTTTAACCTCCTGGTTCGCACAGGTTTCCAATTTGGCAGAGGATGAAAGGGAAGAGGGAGAACCAATGAGAGCGTAGCTGTTAGGCATTTGTATGGGCACATATAACTCTAACTTCCCGGCAGGAAGAAAGATTAACCAAAGTCTCAGCCCCCCACCCGGAACCAGCATAGATCCTGAACCAAAATTTTGGACTTGCGGTCAGCTCACCAAAAACGAGTTGAAAAATGGAGCTGAGGGGCACAGCAATTCACAAACTGGCCGAGTAATAAAGGACAACTATCGTCCAAAAATCTGTTGAGGGCAGCCAACGAGGCGGACTTGAAAGCGAGGCAGAAGAGCAGGAAACAGATTTCAAGAGTTACGTTGGAATCGACTTTAAAGCACAGGAAGAGGTGCCCAACTTCGACAATGATGCACTTGGCCAAAAAGGGCGTATGCGTTTTCTCCTGAACATATTCAGGAGAAAACGCATATGCCCTTTTTGGCCAAGCAAGCAAGCGGGCAATGCAAATCTGCACTACAAGGAAGTATCACTTCCCACCGGTCAAAACGGACATCCACAAAATGTGTAAAATCCAGAAAGGCAAGACAGGCCCTGGAGAACAGGGAGCCTTGTTATGCTGATGGGCGGGATGTAAATTGCCAACTGCCTCTCTGGAGGAGTGCATTGTGTTCCCTAAAACAAGTAAAGAACAGAGCTACAGAGCCAAGGGCACTTCCAGTCTAGGGAATATACCTTGGGAAAACTGAATATCATTAATAGAGAGCCACACCAAAATTTAGGGCTGCACTGCTTACAAGGACCTCAACTTGGGTACACCTTAAATATCCCAGGAAATATAAAAATGGTTCAAAAAATTGTGGTACTTACATACGATGGAATATCCCTCAGCCATGAAATCAATGTCATAAGACCAGTAGCAGCAAAATGGGTGGATTCAGGTACGATGATTCTAAGTGAAATAAGTCACACAGAAAAAGAAACTTATCATAAGATATCACTTATGAAGATCCTGTAAACATGGCTACACTTGAACTGAGTTAGGAAAGAGAACAGTGTCTCACATTTAGAAAACACTCTTATGCCTGCTTAAGGGGGAAGGAGAGGTGGGGTGATGCATAAAACCAGAGTTTGATATAAGCACAGGTAGCTTTCCAAAAACCAACTATGGAATAGACAAGACCTACACCTTCCTCAGTGAAAGGGACTCAAAACCCCATATTTCCCGCAGAGGAATATATCTGACTAGTAAGAATCTTAAAACCTATGTACTGATATGTCTCCATAAGGGAATCAAGTGTGTCTAGACTGGCATAAACATGGCAGCGAGAATCAGCTCAAACCCACTATAAAAAGGAATTTCAAAAACAAAACAAAAAAACTGGGAAATTCTTTACAATTCCTTCAGGGTCTCTGATGAAAGCTGTAATGACCCTATGTACAACGACAGCTGGATTTGGCATACGGCTGGACACTTGGGACTGAGAGGATTGGTGAGATTGGGTGAGCAAATGCAGAACCATTAAATCACAAATGCCTGGCACCCATTCCATGGGTCGCAACTCTGCAGGTTAAAGGGAATATTCCTACAGCTATAACATGTACGGGAAACCTAGAGAACGGACACACTGTGAATACGAAAGGTTTCTAAAACTCAACGAATAGTCCCTCTCCTGGTGATCCGGTTTGATTTTCCATCTGCTCTACTATCAACCAACCAACTTGGAGAGACAGCCCCTTTAACCTCCTGGTTTGCACAGGTTTCCAATTTGGCAGAGGATGAAAGGAAATAGGGAGAACCAATGAGAGAGTAGCTGTTAGGCATTTGGACGGGCACATATCACCCTAACTTCCCGGCAGGAAGAAGAATTAACCAAAGTCTCAGCACCCGACCGGGAATAGCATAGGTCCTGAACCAAAATGTTGGACTTGCGGTCAGCTCACCAAAAACGAGTTGAAAAATGGAGCTCAGGGGCACAACAATTCACAAACTGGCCGAGTAATAAAGGACAACTATCGTCCAAAAATCTGTTGATGGAAGGCAACGAGGCGGACTTGAAAGCGAGGCAGAATAGCAGGAAACAGATTTCAAGAGGTACATTGGAATCGCCTTTAAAGCACAGGAAGAGGGGCACAACTTCGACAATGATGCACTTGGCCAAAAAGGCCGTATGCGTTTTCTCCTGAATATATTCAGGAGAAAAAGCATACGGCCTTTTTGGCCAAGCAAGCAAGCGGGCAATGCAAATCTGCACTGCAAAGAAGTATCACTTCCCACCGGTCAAAAGGGACATCCACAAAATGTGTAAAAATCAGAAAGGCAAGACAGGCCCTGGAGAACAGGGAGCCTTGTTATGCTGATGGGCGGGATGTAAATTGCCAACTGCCTCTGTGGAGGAGTGCACTGTGTTCCCTAAAACAAGTAAAGAACAGAGCTACAGAGCCAAGGGCACTTCCAGTCTAGGGAATATACCTTGGGAAAACTGAAAATCAATAAGACAGAGCAACCCCAAAATTTAGGGCTGCACTGCTTACAAGGACCTCAACTTGGGTACACCTTAAGTATCCCAGAAAATATAAAAATGGTTCAAAAAATTGTGGTACTTACATACGATGGAATATCCCTCAGCCATGAAATCAATGACATAAGTCCAGTAGCAGCAAAATGGGTGGATTCAGGTACGATGATTCTAAGTGAAATAAGTCACACAGAAAAAGAAACTTATCATAAGATATCACTTATGAAGATCCTGTAAACATGGCTACACTTGAACTGAGTTAGGAAAGAGAACAGTGTCTCACATTTAGAAAACACTCTTATGCCTGCTTAAGGGGGAAGGAGAGGTGGTGTGATGCATTAAACCAGAGTTTGATATAAGCACAGGTACCGTTCCAAAAACCAACTATGCAATAGACAAGACCTACACCTTCCTCAGTGAAAGGGACTCAAAACCCCATATTTCCCGCAGAGGAATATATCTGACTAGTAAGAATCTTAAAACCTATGTATTGATATGTCTCCGTAAGGGAATCAAGTGTGTCTAGACAGGCATAAACATGGCAGCGAGAATCAGCTCAAACCCATTATAAAAAGGAATTTCAAAAACAAAACAAAAAAACTGGGAAATTCTTTACAATTCCTTAAGGGTCTCTGATGAAACCTGGAATGACCCTATGTACAACGACAGCTGGATGTGGCATAAGGCTGGACACTTGGGACTGAGAGGATTGGTGAGATTGGGTGAGCAAATGCAGACACTTTAAAGCAATAATGCATGGCACCGATTCCATGGGTCCCAACTCTGCAGGTTGAAGGGAATATTACTACAGTTATAACATGTACGGGAAACCTAGAGAATGGACACTCTGTGAATACGAAAGGTTTCTAAAACTCAACAAATAGTCCCTCTCCTGGTGCTCCGGTTTGACTTTCCATCTGCTTTACTATCAACCTCCCAACTTGGAGAGACAGCCCCTTTAACCTCCTGGTTCGCACATGTTTCCAATTTGGCAGAGTATGAAAGGGAAGAGGGAGAACCAATGAGAGAGTAGCTGTTAGGCGTTTGGACGGGCACATATCACTGTAATTTC
Source organism: Hyperoodon ampullatus (assembly GCF_949752795.1). Classification (NCBI taxonomy): domain Eukaryota; kingdom Metazoa; phylum Chordata; class Mammalia; order Artiodactyla; family Ziphiidae; genus Hyperoodon; species Hyperoodon ampullatus. The sequence goes on along the minus strand of NW_027641044.1, from coordinate 1,268,203 downwards.
ACTGCAGGAAGAATAATTAACCAAAGTCTCAGCCACCCACCGGGAACCAGTATAGGTCCTGAACCAAAATTTTGGACTTGGGGTCAGCTCAACAAAAACGAGTTGAAAACTGGAGCTCAGGCGCACAGCAATTCACAAACTGGCCGAGTAATAAACGACAACTATCGTCCAAAAATCTGTTGAGGAAAGGCAACGAGGCGGACTTGAAAGCGAGGCAGAATAGCAGGAAAGAGATTTCAAGAGGTACATTGGAATCGCCTTTAAAGCACAGGAAGAGGGGCACAACTTCGACAATGATTCACTTGGCCAAAATGGGCGTATGCGTTTTCTCCTGAATATATTCAGGAGAAAACGCATACGCCCTTTTTGGCCAAGCAAGCAAGCGGGCAATGCAAATCTGCACTACAAAGAAGTATCACTTCCCACCGGTCAAAAGGGACATCCACAAAATGTGTAAAAACCAGAAAGGCAAGACAGGTCCTAGAGAACAGGGAGCCTTGTTATGCTGATGGGCGGCATGTAAATTGCCAACTGCCTCTCTGGAGGAGTGCATTGTGTTCCCTAAAACAAGTAAAAAACAGAGCTACAGAGCAGAAGGGCACTTCCAGTCTAGGGAATATACCTTTGGAAAACTGAAAATCAATAAGACAGAGCCACCCCAAAATTTAGGGCTGCACTGCTTACAAGGACCTCAACTTGGGTACACCTTAAATATCCTAGGAAATATAAAAATGGTTCAAAAAATTGTGGTACTTACGTACGATGGAATATCCCTCAGCCATGAAATCAATTTCATAAGACCAGTAGCAGCAAAATGGGTGGATTCAGGTACGATGATTCTAAGTGAAATAAGTCACAGAGAAAAAGAAACTTATCATAAGATATCACTTTTGAAGATCCTGTAAACATGGCTACACTTGAACTGAGTTAGGAAAGAGAACAGTGTCTCACATTTAGAAAATACTCTTTTGCCTGCTTAAGGGGGAAGGAGAGGTGGGGTGATGCATAAAACCAGAGTTTGATATAAGCACAGGTACCATTCCAAAAACCAACTATGGAATAGAAAAGACCTACACCTTCCTCAGTGAAAGGGACTCAAAACCCCATATTTCCCGCCGAGGAATATATCTGACTAGTAAGAATCTTAAAACGTATGTATTGATATGTCTGTGTAAGGGAATCAAGTGTGTCTAGACTGGCATAAACATGGCAGCGAGAATCAGCTCAAACCCACTATAAAAAGGAATTTCAAAAACAAAACAAAAAAACTGGGAAATTCTTTACAATTCCTTCAGGGTCTCTGATGAAACCTGGAATGACCCAATCTACAACGACAGCTGGATGTGGCATAAGGCTGGACACTTGGGACTGAGACGATTGGTGAGATTGGGTGAGCAAATGCAGACCCTTTAAAGCAATAATGCATGGCACCCATTCCATGGGTCCAACTCTCCAGGCTGAACGGAATATTACTACAGCAATAACATGTACAGGAAACCTAGAGAACGGACACACTGTGAATACGAAAGGTTTCTAAAACTCAACGAATAGTCCCTCTCCTGGTGCTCCGGTTTGACTTTCCATCTGCTTTACTATCAACCTCCCAACTTGGAGAGAGAGCCCCTTTAACTCCTGGTTCGCACAGGTTGCCAATTTAGCAGAGGATGAAAGGGAAGAGGGAGAACCAATGAGAGAGTAGCTGTTAGGCATTTGGACGGGCACATATCACTCTAACTTCCCGGCAGGAAGAAGAATTAACCAAAGTCTCAGCCACCCACCGGGAACCAGTATAGGTCCTGAACCAAAATTTTGGACTTGCGGTCAGCTCACAAAAAACGAGTTGAATAATGGAGCTCAGGGGCACAGCAATTCACAAACTGGCCGAGTAATAAAGGAGAACTATCGTCCAAAAATCTGTTGAGGGAAGGCAACGAGGCAGACTTGAAAGCGAGGCAGAATAGCAGGGAACAGATTTCAAGAGGTACCCTGGAATCGCCTTTAAAGCACAGGAAGAGGGGCACAACTTCGACAATGATGCACTTGGCCAAAAAGGTCATATGCGTTCTCTCCTGAATATATTCAGGAGAAAACGCATACGCCCTTTTTGGCCAAGCAAGCAAGCGGGCAATGCAAATCTGCACTACAAAGAAGTATCACGTCCCACCGGTCAAAACGAACATCCACAAAACGTGTAAAAACCAGAAAGGCAAGACAGGCCCTGGAGAACAGGGAGCCTTGATATGCTGATGGGCGGGATGTAAATTGCCAACTGCCTCTCTGGAGGAGTACATTGTGTTTCCTAAAACAAGTAAAGAACATAGCTACAGAGCCAAGGGCACTTCCAGTCTAGGAAATATACCTTGGGAAAACTGAAAATCAATAAGACAGAGCCACCCCAAAATTTAGGGCTGCACTGCTTACAAGGACCTCAACTTGGGTACACCTTAAATATCCCAGGAAATATAAAAATGGTTCAAAAAATTGTGGTACTTACGTACGATGGAATATCCCTCAGCCATGAAATCAATGTCATAAGACCAGTAGCAGCAAAATGGGTGGATTCAGGTACGATGATTCTAAGTGAAATAAGTCACAGAGAAAAAGAAACTTATCATAAGATATCACTTATGAAGATCCTGTAAACATGGCTACACTTGAACTGAGTTAGGAAAGAGAACAGTGTCTCACATTTAGAAAACGCTCTTATGCCTACTTAAGGGGGAAGGAGAGGTGGGGTGATGCATAAAACCAGAGTTTGATATAAGCACAGGTACCGTTCCAAAAACCAACTATGGAATAGACAAGACCTACACCTTCCTCAGTGAAAGGGACTCAAAACCCCATATTTCCCGCAGAGGAATATATCTGACTAGTAAGAATCTTAAAACCTATGTATTGATATGTCTCCATAAGGGAATCAAGTGTGTCTAGACTGGCATAAACATGGCAGCGAGAATCAGCTCAAACCCACTATAAAAAGGAATTTCAAAAACAAAACCAAAAAACTGGCGAATTCTTTACAATTCCTTCAGGGTCCCTGATGAAACCTGGAATGACCCTATCTACAACGACAGCTGGATGTGGCATAAGGCTGGACACTTGGGACTGAGAGGATTGGAGAGATTGGGTGAGCAAATGCAGAGCCTTTAAAGCAATAATGCATGGCACACATTCCATGGGTCCCAACTCTCCAGGTTGAAGGGAATATTACTACAGATATAACATGTACGGGAAACCTAGAGAACGGACACTCTGTGAATACGAAAGGTTTCTAAAACTCAATGAATAGTCCCTCTCCTGGTGCTCCGGTTTGACTTTCCATCAGCTTTACTATCAACCTCCCAACTTGGAGAGACAGCCCCTTTCACCTCCTGGTTCGCACAGGTTGCCAATTTGGCAGAGGATGAAAGGGAATAGGGAGAACCAATGAGAGAGTACCTGTTAGGCATTTGGACGGGCACATAACATGTAATTTCCCAGCAGGAAAAAGAACTAACCAAAGTCTCAGCCACCCACAGGGAACCAGTATAAGTCCTGAACCAAAATTTTGGACTTGCGGTCAGCTCACCAAAAACGAGTTGAAAAATGGTGCTCAGGGGCATAGCAATTCACAAACTGGCTGAGTAATAAAGGACAACTATCATCCAAAAATCTGTTGAGGGAAGGCAATGAGGCGGACTTGAAAGTGAGCCAGAATAGCAGGAAACAGATTTCAAGAGGTACGTTAGAATCGCCTTTAAAGCACAGGAAGAGGGGCACAACTTCGACAATGATGCACTTGGCCAAAAAGGGCGTATGCGTTTTCTCCTGAATATATTCAGGAGAAAACGCATACGCCCTTTTTGGCCAAGCAAGCAAGCAGGCAATGCAAATCTGCAATACAAAGAAGTATCACTTCCCACCGGTCAAAAGGGACATCCACAAAATGTGTAAAAACCAGAAAGGCAAGACAGGCCCTGGAGAACAGGGAGCCTTGTTATGCTGATGGGTGGGATGTAAATTGCCAACTGCCTCTCTGGAGGAGTACATTGTGTTCCCTAAAACAAGTAAAGAACAGAGCTACAGAGCCAAGGGCACTTCCAGTCTAGGGAATATACCTTGGGAAAACTGAAAATCAATGAGACAGAGCCACCACAATATATAGGGCTGCACTGCTTACAAGGACCTCAACTTGGGTACACCTTAAATATCCCAGGAAATATAAAAATGGATCAAAAAATTGTGGTACTTTGGTACGATGGAATATCCCTCAGCCATGAAATCAATGTCATAAGACCAGTAGCAGCAAAATGGGTGGATTCAGGTACGATGATTCTAAGTGAAATAAGTCACAGAGAAAAAGAAACTTATCATAAGATATCACTTATGAAGATCCTGTACACATGGCTACACTTGAACTGAGTTAGGAAAGAGAACAGTGTCTCACATTTAGAAAACACTCTTATGCCTGCTTAAGGGGGAAGGAGAGGTGGGGTGATGCATAAAACCAGAGTTTGATATAAGCACAGGTACCGTTCCAAAAACCAACTATGGAATAGACAAGACCTACACCTTCCTCAGTGAAAGGGACTCAAAACCCCATATTTCCCGCAGAGGAATATATCTGACTAGTAAGAATCTTAAAACCTATGTATTGATATGTCTCCGTAAGGGAATCAAGTGTGTCTAGACTGGCATAAACATGGCAGCGAGAATCAGCTCAAACCCACTATAAAAAGGAATTTCAAAAACAAAAAAAAAAAACTGGGAAATTCTTTACAATTCCTTCAGGGTCTCTGATGAAACCTGGAATGACCCTATCTACAACGACAGCTGGATGTGGCATAAGGAGGGACACTTGGGACTGAGACGATTGGTGAGATTGGGTGAGCAAATGCAGACCCTTTAAAGCAATAATGCATGGCACCCATTCCATGGGTCCCAACTCTCCAGGTTGAAGGGAATATTACTACAGTTATAACATGTACGGGAAACCTAGAGAACGGACACACTGTGAATACGAAAGGTTTCTAAAACTCAACTAATAGTCCCTCTCCTGGTGCTCCGGTTTGACTTTCCATCTGATTTACTATCAAACTCCCAACTTGGAGAGACAGCCCCTTTAACCTCCTGGTTCGCACAGGTTTCCAATTTGGCAGAGGATGAAAGGGAAGAGGGAGAACCAATGAGAGAGTAGCTGTTAGGCATTTGGACGGGCACATATCACTGTAATTTCCCGGCAGGAAGAAGAATTAATCAAAGTCTCAGCCACCCACCGGGAACCAGTATAGGTCCTGAACCAAAATTTTGGACTTGCGGTCAGCTCACCAAAAACGAGTTGAATAATGGAGCTCAGGGGCACAGCAATTCACAAACTGGCCGAGTAAGAAAGGAAAACTATCGTCCAAAAATCTGTTGAGGGAAGGCAACGAGGCGGACTTTAAAGCGAGGCAGAATAGCAGGAAACAGATTTCAAGAGGAACGTTGGAATCGCCTTTAAAGCACAGGAAGAGGGGCACAACTTCCACAATGATGCACTTGGCCAAAAAGGGAGTATGCGTTTTCTCCTGAATATATTCAGGAGAAAACGCATACGCCCTTATTGGCCAAGCAAGCAAGCGGGCAATGCAAATCTGCACTACAAAGAAGTATCACTTCCCACCGGTCAAAAGGGACATCCACAAAATGTGTAAAAACCAGAAAGGCAAGACAGGCCCTGGAGAACAGGGAGCCTTGTTATGCTGATGGGCGGGATGTAAATTGCCAACTGCCTCTCTGGAGGAGTGCATTGTGTTCCCTAAAACAAGTAAACAACAGAGCTACAGAGCCAAGGGCACTTCCAGTCTAGGGAATATACCTTGGGAAAACTGAAAATCAATAAGACAGAGCCACCCCAAAATTTAGGGCTGCACTGCTTACAGGGACCTCAACTTGGGTACACCTTAAATATCCCAGGAAATATAAAAATGGTTCAAAAAATTGTGGTACTTACGTACGAAGGCATATCCCTCAGCCCTGATATCAATGACATAAGACCAGTAGCAGCAAAATGGGTGGATTCAGGTACGATGATTCTAAGTGAAATAAGTCACAGAGAAAAAGAAACTTATCATAAGATATCACTTATGAATATCCTGTAAACATGGCTACACTTGAACTGACTTAGGAAAGAGAACAGTGTCTCACATTTAGAAAACACTCTTATGCCTGCTTAAGGGGGAAGGAGAGGTGGGGTGATGCATAAAACCAGAGTTTGATATAAGCACAGGTACCTTTCCAAAAACCAACTATGGAATAGACAAGACCTACACCTTCCTCAGTGAAAGGGACTCAAAACCCCATATTTCCCGCCGAGGAATATATCTGACTAGTAAGAATCTTAAAACCTATGTATTGATATGTCTCCGTAAGGGAATCAAGTGTGTCTAGACTGGCATAAACATGGCAGCGAGAATCAGCTCAAACCCACTATAAAAAGGAATTTCAAAAACAAAACCAAAAAACTGGGAAATTCTTTACAATTCCTTCAGGGTCTCTGATGAAACCTGGAATGACCCTATCTACAACGACAGCTGGATGTGGCATAAGGCTGGACACTTGGGACTGAGACGATTGGTGAGATTGGCTGAGCAAATGCAGACCCTTTAAAGCAATAATTCATGGCACCCATTCCATGGGTCCCAACTCTCCAGGTTGAAGGGAATATTACTACAGTTATAACATGTACGGGAAACCTAGAGAACGGACACACTGTGAATACGAAAGGTTTCTAAAACTCAACTAATAGTCCCTCTCCTTGTGCTCCGGTTTGACTTTCCATCTGCTTTACTATCAACCTCCCAACTTGGAGAGACAGCCCCTTTAACCTCCTGGTTCGCACAGGTTGCCAATTTGGCAGAGGATGAAAGGGAAGAGGGAGAACCAATGAGAGAATAGCTGTTAGGCATTTGGACGGGCACATATCACTGTAATTTCCCGGCAGGAAGAAGAATAAACCAAAGTCTCAGCCACCCACCGGGAACCAGTATAGGTCCTGAACCAAAATTTTGGACTGCGGTCAGCTCACCGAAAACGGGTTGAAAAAAAGTGCTCAGGGGCACAGCAATTCACAAACAGGCCGAGTAATAAAGGACAACTATCGTCCAAAAATCTGTTGAGGGAAGGCAACGAGGCGGACTTGAAAACGAGGCAGAATAGCAGGAAACAGATTTCAAGAGGTACGTTGGAATCGCCTTTAAAGCACTGGAAGAGGGGCCCAACTTCGACAATGATGCACTTGGTCAAAAAGGGCGTATGCATTTTCTCCTGATTATATTCAGGAGAAAACTTATACGCCCTTTTTGGCCAAGCAAGCAAGCGGGCAATGCTAATCTGCACTACAAAGAAGTATCACTTCCCACTGGTCAAAAGGGACATCCACAAAATGTGTAAAAACCAGAAAGGCAAGACAGGCCCTGGAGAACAGGGAGCCTTGTTATCCTGAAGGGCGGGATGTAAATTGCCAACTGCCCCTCGGGAGAAGTGCATTGTGTTCCCTAATATATGTAAAGAACAGAGCTACAGAGCCAAGGGCACTTCCAGTCTAGGGAATATACCTTGGGAAAACTGAAAATCAATAAGACAGAGCCACCCCAGAATTTAGGGCTGCACTGCTTACAAGGACCTCAACTTGGGTACACCTTAAATATCCCAGGAAATATAAAAATGGTTCAAAAAATTGTGGTACTTACATACGATGGAATATCCCTCAGCCATGAAATCAATGACATAAGTCCAGTAGCAGCAAAATGGGTGGATTCAGGTACGATGATTCTAAGTGAAATAAGTCACACAGAAAAAGAAACTTATCATAAGATATCACTTATGAAGATCCTGTAAACATGGCTACACTTGAACTGAGTTAGGAAAGAGAACAGTGTCTCACATTTAGAAAACACTCTTATGCCTGCTTAAGCGGGAAAGAGAGGTGGTGTGATGCATAAAACCAGAGTTTGATATAAGCACATGTACCGTTCCAAAAACCAACTATGGAATAGACAAGACCTACACCTTCCTCAGTGAAAGGGACTCAAAACACCATATTTCCCGCAGAGGAATATATCTGACTAGTAAGAATCTTAAAACATATATATTGATATGTCTCCGTAAGGGAATCAAGTGTGTCTAGACTGGCATAAACATGGCAGGGAGAATCAGCTCAAACCCACTATAAAAAGGAATTTTAAAAACAAAACAAAAAAAACTGGGAAATTCTTTACAATTCCTTCAGGGTCCTGATGAAACCTGGAATGACCCTATCTACAATGACAGCTGGATGTGACATAAGGAGGGACACTTGGGACTGAGACGATTGGTGAGATTGGGTGAGCAAATGCAGACCCTTTAAAGAACAAATGCCTGGCGCCCATTCCATGGGTCCCAACTCTCCAGGTTGAAGGGAATATTACTACAGCTATAACATGTACGAGAAACCTAGAGAACGGACACACTGTGAATACGAAAGGTTTCTAAAACTCAACGAATAGTCCCTCTCCTGGTGCTCCGGTTTGACTTCCCATCTGCTTTACTATCAACCTCCCAACTTGGAGAGACAGCCCCTTTAACCACCTGGTTCGCACATGTTGCCAATTTGGCAGAGGATGAAAGGGAAGAGGGAGAACCAATGAGAGAGTAGCTGTTAGGCATTTGGACGGGCACATATCACTGTAATTTCCCGGCAGGAAGAAGAATTAATCAAAGTCTCAGCCACCCACCGTGAACCAGTATAGGTCCTGAACCAAAATTTTGGACTTGCGGTCTGCTCACCAAAAACGAGTTGAAAAATGGAGCTCAAGGGCACAGCAATTCACAAACTGGCAGGGTAATAAAGGACAACTATCGTCCAAAAATCTGTTGAGGGAAGGCAATGAGGCGGACTTGAAGGCGAGGCAGAATAGCAGGAAACAGATTTCAAGAGGTACGTTGGAATCGCCTTTAAAGCACAGGAAGAGGGGCACAACTTCGACAATGATGCACTTGGCCAAAAAGGGCGTATGCGTTTTCTCCTGAATATATTCAGGAGAAAACGCATACACCGTTTTTGGCCAAGCAAGCAAGCGGGCAATGCAAATCTGCACTACAAAGAAGTATCACTTCCCACCAGTCAAAAGGGACATCCACAAAATGTGTAAAAACCAGAAAGGCAAGACAGGCCCTGGAGAACAGGGAGCCTTGTTATGCTGATGGGCGGGATGTAAATTGCCAACTGCCTCTCTGGAAGAGTGCATTGTGTTCCCTAAAACAAGTAAACAACAGAGCTACAGAACCAAGGGCACTTCGAGTCTAGGGAATATACCTTGGGAAAACTGAAAATCAATAAGACAGTGCCACCCCAAAATTTAGGGCTGCACTGCTTACAAGGACCACAACTTGGGTACACGTTAAATATCCCAGGAAATATAAAAATGGTTCAAAAAATTGTGGTACTTACGTACGATGGAATATCCCTCAGCCATTAAATCAATGTCATAAGACCAGTAGCAGCAAAATGGGTGGATTCAGATACGATGATTCTAAGTGAAATAAGTCACAGAGAAAAAGAAACTTATCATAAATATCACTTATGAAGATCCTGTAAACATGGCTACACTTGAACTGAGTTAGGAAAGAGAACAGTGTCTCACATTTAGAAAACACTCTTATGCCTGCTTAAGGGGGAAGGAGAGGTGGCGTGATGCATAAAATCAGAGTTTGATATAAGCACAGGTACCGTTCCAAAAACCAACTATGGAATAGACAAGACCTACACCTTCCTCAGTGAAAGGGACTCAAAACACCATATTTCCCGCAGAGGAATATATCTGACTAGTAAGAATCTTAAAACCTATGTATTGATATGTCTCCGTAAGGGAATCAAGTGTGACTAGAATGGCATAAACATGGCAGCGAGAATCAGCTCAAACCCACTATAAAAAGGAATTTTAAAAACAAAACAAAAAAACTGGGAAATTCTTTACAATTCCTTCAGGGTCTCTGATGAAACCTGGAATGACCCTATCTACAACGACAGCTGGATGTGGCATAAGGCTGGACACTTGGGACTGAGAGGATTAGTGAGATTCGGTGAGCAAATGCAGAAACTTTAAAGCACAAATGCCTGGCACCATTCCATGGGTCCCAACTCTCCAGGTTGAAGGGTATTTTACTATAGCTATAACATGTAAGGGAAACCTAGAGAACGGACCCACAGTGAATACGAAAGGTTTCTAAAACTCAACGAATAGTCCCTCTCCTTGTGCTCCGGTTTAACTTTCCATCTGCTTTACTATCAATCTCCCAACTTGGAGAGACAGCCCATTTAACCTCCTGGTTCGCACAGGTTTCCAATTTGGCAGAGGATGAAAGGGAAGAGGGAGAACCAATGAGAGAGTAGCTGTTAGGCATTTGGACGGGTACATATCACCCTATCTTCCCAGCAGGATGAAGAATTAACGAAAGTCTCAGCCCCCCATCGGGAAACAGAATAGTTCCTGAAACAAAATTTTGGACTTGCGGTCAGCTCACAAAAAACGAGTTGAAAAATGGAGCTCAAGGGCACAGCAATTCACAAACTGGCAGAGTAATAAAGGACAACTATCGTCCAAAAATCTGTTAAGGGAAGGCAACGAGGCGGACTTGAAAGCTACGCAGAATAGCAGGAAATAGATTTCAAGAGGTACGATGGAATCACCTTTAAAGCACAGGAAGAGGTGCACAACTTCGACAATGATGCACTTGGCCAAAAAGGGCGTATGCGTTTTCTCCTGAATATATTCAGGAGAAAACGCATACGCCCTTTTTGGCCAAGCAAGCAAGCGGGCAATGCAAATCTGCACTACAAAGAAGTATCACTTCCCACCGGTCAAAAGGGACATCCACAAAATGTGTAAAAACCAAAAAGGTAAGACAGACCCTGGAGAACAGGGAGCCTTGTTATCCTGATGGGCGGGATGTACACTGCCAACTGCCTCTCTTGAGGAGTGCATTGTATTCCCTAAAAAAGTAAACAACAGAGCTACAGAGCCAAGGGCACTTCCAGTCTAGGGAATATACCTTGGGAAAACTGAAAATCAATAAGACAGAGCCACCCCAAAATTTAGGGCTGCACTGCTTACAAGGACCTAAACATGGGTACACCTTAAATATCCCAGGAAATATAAAAATGGTTCAAAAAATTGTGGTACTTACGTACGATGGAATATCCCTCAGCCATGAAATCAATGTCATAAGACCAGTAGCAGCAAAATGGGTGGATTCAGGTACGATGATTCTAAGTGAAATAAGTCACAGAGAAAAAGAAACTTATCATAAGATATCACTTATGAAGATCCTGTAAACATGGCTACACTTGAACTGAGTTAGGAAAGAGAACAGTGTCTCACATTTAGAAAACACTCTTATGCCTGCTTAAGGGGGAAGGAGAGGTGGGGTGATGCATAAAACCAGAGTTTGATATAAGCACAGGTACCGTTCCAAAAACCAACTATGGAATAGACAAGACCTACACCTTCCTCAGTGAAAGGGACTCAAAACCCCATATTTGCCGCAGAGGAATATATCTGACTAGTAAGAATCTTAAAACCTATGTATTGATATGTCTCCGTAAAGGAATCAATTGTGTCTAGACTGGCATAAACATGGCAGCGAGAATCAGCTCAAACCCACTATAAAAAGGAATTTCAAAAACAAAACAAAAAACTGGGAAATTCTTAACAATTCCTTCAGGATCTCTGATGCAACCTGGAAAGACACTATCTACAACGACAGCTGGATGTGGCATAAGGCTGGACACTTGGGACTGAGAGTATTGGTGAGATTGGGTGAGCAAATGCAGACCCTTTAAAGCACAAATGCCTGGCACCATTCCATGGGTCCCAACTCTCCAGGTTGAAGGGAATTTTACTACAGCTAAACATGTATGGGAAACATAGAGAACGAACCCACTGTGAATATGAAAAGTTTCTAAAACTCAACGAATAGTCCCTCTCCTGGTGCTCCAGTTTGAGTTTCCATCTGCTTTACTATCAATCTCCCCACTTGGAGAGACAGCCCCTTTAACCTCCTGGTTCGCACAGGTTTCCAATTTGGCAGAGGATGAAAGGGAAGAGGGAGAACCAATGAGAGAGTAGCTGTTAGGCATTTGGACGGGTACATATCACCCTAACTTCCCAGCAGGATGAAGAATTAACGAAAGTCTCAGCCCCCCATCGGGAAACAGAATAGTTCCTGAAACAAAATTTTGGACTTGCGGTCAGCTCACAAAAAACGAGTTGAAAAATGGAGCTCAAGGGCACAGCAATTCACAAACTGGCAGAGTAATAAAGGACAACTATCGTCCAAAAATCTGTTAAGGGAAGGCAACGAGGCGGACTTGAAAGCTACGCAGAATAGCAGGAAATAGATTTCAAGAGGTACGATGGAATCACCTTTAAAGCACAGGAAGAGGTGCACAACTTCGACAATGATGCACTTGGCCAAAAAGGGCGTATGCGTTTTCTCCTGAATATATTCAGGAGAAAACGCATACGCCCTTTTTGGCCAAGCAAGCAAGCGGGCAATGCAAATCTGCACTACAAAGAAGTATCACTTCCCACCGGTCAAAAGGGACATCCACAAAATGTGTAAAAACCAAAAAGGTAAGACAGACCCTGGAGAACAGGGAGCCTTGTTATCCTGATGGGCGGGATGTACACTGCCAACTGCCTCTCTTGAGGAGTGCATTGTATTCCCTAAAAAAGTAAACAACAGAGCTACAGAGCCAAGGGCACTTCCAGTCTAGGGAATATACCTAGGGAAAACTGAAAATCAATAAGACAGAGCCACCCCAAAATTTAGGGCTGCACTGCTTACAAGGACCTCAACTTGGGTACACCTTAAATATCCCAGGAAATATAAAAATGGTTCAAAAAATTGTGGTACTTACGTACGATGGAATATCCCTCAGCCATGAAATCAATGTCATAAGACCAGTAGCAGCAAAATGGGTGGATTCAGGTACGATGATTCTAAGTGAAATAAGTCACAGAGAAAAAGAAACTTATCATAAGATATCACTTATGAAGATCCTGTAAACATGGCTACACTTGAACTGAGTTAGGAAAGAGAACAGTGTCTCACATTTAGAAAACACTCTTATGCCTGCTTAAGGGGGAAGGAGAGGTGGGGTGATGCATAAAACCAGAGTTTGATATAAGCACAGGTACCGTTCCAAAAACCAACTATGGAATAGACAAGACCTACACCTTCCTCAGTGAAAGGGACTCAAAACCCCATATTTGCCGCAGAGGAATATATCTGACTAGTAAGAATCTTAAAACCTATGTATTGATATGTCTCCGTAAAGGAATCAAGTGTGTCTAGACTGGCATAAACATGGCAGCGAGAATCAGCTCAAACCCACTATAAAAAGGAATTTCAAAAACAAAACAAAAAACTGGGAAATTCTTAACAATTCCTTCAGGATCTCTGATGCAACCTGGAAAGACACTATCTACAACGACAGCTGGATGTGGCATAAGGCTGGACACTTGGGACTGAGAGTATTGGTGAGATTGGGTGAGCAAATGCAGACCCTTTAAAGCACAAATGCCTGGCACCATTCCATGGGTCCCAACTCTCCAGGTTGAAGGGAATTTTACTACAGCTAAACATGTATGGGAAACATAGAGAACAAACCCACTGTGAATATGAAAAGTTTCTAAAACTCAACGAATAGTCCCTCTCCTGGTGCTCCAGTTTGAGTTTCCATCTGCTTTACTATCAATCTCCCAACTTGGAGAGACAGCCCCTTTAACCTCCCGGTTCGCACAGGTTGCCAATTTGGCAGAGGATGAAAGGGAAGAGGGAGAACCAATGAGAGAGTAGCTGTTAGGCATTGGGACGGGCACATATCACTCTAACAACCCAGCAGGAAGAAGAATTAACCAAAGTCTCAGCCCCCCACTGGGAACCAGCATAGGTCATGAACCAAAATTTTGGACTTGCGGTCAGCTCACAAAAAACGAGTTGATAAATGGAGCTCAGGGGCACAGCAATCCGCAAACTGACCGAGTAATAAAGGACAAGTATCGTCCAAAAATCTGTTGAGGGAAGGCAATGAGGCCGACTTGAAAGCGAGGCAGAATAGCAGGAAACAGATTTCAAGAGGTACGTTGGAATCGCCTTTAAAGCACAGGAAGAGGGGCACAACTTTGACAATGATGCACTTGGCCAAAAAGGGCGTATGCGTTTTCTCCTGAATATATTCAGGAGAAAACGCATACGCCCTTTTTGGCCAAGCAAGCAAGCGGGCAATGCAAATCTGCACTACAAAGAAGAATCACTTCCCACCGGTCAAAAGAGACATCCACAAAATGTGTAAAAACCAGAAAGGCAAGACAGACCCTGGAGAACAGGGAGCCTTGTTATGCTGAAGGGCGGGATGTAAATTGACAACTGCCTCTCTGGAGGAGTGCATTGTGTTCCCTAAAACAAGGAAACAACAGAGCTACAGAGCCAAGGGCACTTCCAGTCTAGGGAATATACCTTGGGAAAACTGAAAATCATTAAGACAGAGCCACCAAAAAATTTAGGGCTGCACTGCTTACAAGGACCTCAACTTGGGTACACCTTAATTATCCCAGGAAATATAAAAATGGCTCAAAATATTGTGGTACTTACATATGATGGAATATCCCTCAGCCATGAAATCAATGTCATAAGACCAGTAGTAGCAAAATGGGTGGATTCCGGTACGATGATTCTAAGTGAAATAAGTCACACAGAAAAGGAAAGTTATCATAAGATATCACTTATGAAGATCCTGTAAACATGGCTACACTTGAACTGAGTTAGGAAAGAGAACAGTGTCTCACATTTAGAAAACACTCTTATGCCTGCTTAAGGGGGAAGGAGAGGTGGGGTGATGCATAAAACCAGAGTTTGATATAAGCACAGGTACCGTTCCAAAAACCAACTATGGAATAGACAAGACCTACACCTTCCTCAGTGAAAGGGACCCGAGGCATCTGTGAGTAACCGTGAGCTGAGACCCAGGCCAGCTGCTGTTGAACTTTTCCCACCCTTCCCAGGTAAAACACCTGAATATGTACAAGGGCTTGAAAGCCTAGAGGAAGGGCCGTGGAGCCACACCAGCGACAGCACGCAGGCCAACTTGGGGCCTGCAGGCCAGCCAGTATGGTCCTGGCCCTGGGCACTCTTCTGGAAGCTTTCCATTGCCCTGCCTGAGATACCCCTCCTGTCCCGGCACCCACTGCTTTTTTCCTTCCTCACCTCTGTCCGGAGAGAAATTCCAGCGGAATGTATGGGTGACACATCCTCTTCTTTACAGGTGGAAACCTGGCAACTCCTGCAGAAAGTCCAGCAGAGACCCACTCACACCGGGCCACCCACAAAGCCGTGGCCCCTCACTCCCTCCCTCCAGAACAGCCCCGAGACTGCTGACGGGGCAGAGAATATGGAGTCAGGCACAGCTTCAGGGGCTATTGCTGCCTGCAGCGCTGTTTATATTGAACTCAACCCAGGCACACCTGGGGAGGGCCGGCCGGCAGGGTCAGGCTACCCAAGTCAGCTAATCCTCAGCCCTCAGGGAATCACATTGTTGAAAATGGACCTCGCTAAGGCAGAATAGAAGCCAAGGAATAAAAGGACACAATGCCATTTGCAGCACCGTAGGTGTGTCTAGAGGTAATCACGTGACTTGTAGTAAGTCAGAAAGTGAAAGACACATATCGTATCATATCTCTTATAGGTGTTACCGAAAAATGGATACCAGGGCAGATATTTCCACGGAGAAGGGCAATCACAGATTCATTCAACAAACTTATGGTTCACCAATGGAAAGGTGTGAGGATTGGTTTCATTATGATATTGGAGTTAACAGACATATACAAACACAGGTGACATATATAATCACCAAAGACCTACAGAATACCAAGAGAAGCCAACTCAACATTCTGTCATAAGGTACATGGGAAAAGGATCCCAGGAAGAACAGACATATGTGTATGTGTAAAAGAACCACATCTTCCACACCTACAACAAGCCAAACATTGTAATCATATTTGCTGTAATAAAAAATAAAAAATTACATTAAAAACTCGAACAAGAAGCAGTGAGACAAACTTGAGGGGCTTTCTCCTGGCACATTCCATTCTAAATTCCAATCTAGAACATTACTTCCATTGAGGCTCTGTTGCTCTAGTAAGCAGATTTGGTAAGGGAGAACTGCTGCCACCTTGTGGCCGTTTCACAAAACAGCAGCTTTAATCCCAGCGCTAATGGTCAGTTGATATTCAAAATCATTGCAGGCCTGTAAAGGACACCTGCCCTGAAAACAAATACCGGGTTCATATATCGACCAAAAAATTCAAAGTATGTCCATATTTCAAAACGACAGTTTCAAAAGGCATATTTTACACACATTAGTGTTCTGCTTCTTTTTCTTTCTTTCTTTTTTTGTTAAAAAAACGGGAATGGCAAAAAGCATCCCTCAGAATGGGCGAAAATATTTGCAAACGAATCAATGGACAAAGGTTTAATCTCCAATATATATAAAGAGCTCATGCAGCTTAATATTAAAAAAACAAACAACCCAATACAAAAATGGGCAGAAGATCTAAAGAGACGTTTCTTCAAAGAAGACACAGAGATGGCCAAGACGCACATGAAAAGCTGCTCAACATCACTAATTATTAGAGAATGCAAATCAAAACTACAATGAGGTATCACCTCACACCTGTTAGAATCGGCATCATCAGAAAATCTACAAACAACAAATTCTGGGGAGGGTGTGGACAAAAGGATCCCTCTTCCACTAGTGGTGGAAATGTAAATTGATACAGTCACGATGGAGAACAGTATGGAGTTTCCTTAAAAAACCTAGATATAGAATTACCATATGATCCAGCAATCCCGCTTCTGGGCATATACCCAGAGAAAACCATAAATCAAAAAGGCACATTCACCACAATGGTCATTTCAGCACTATTTACAATAGCCAGGTAATGGAAGCAACCTAAATACCCACAGACAGACGAATGGATAAAGATGTGGTACATATATAAAATGGAATATTACTCAGCCATAAGAAGGAATGAAACTGGGTCATTTGTAGAGACGTCGATGGATCTAGAGACTGTCATACAGAATGAAGTAAGTCAGAAATAGAAAAACAAATATGGTATATTAATGCATATATGTGGAACCTAGAAAAATGGTACAGATGAACTGGTTTGCAGGGAAGAAATAGAGACACAGAGGTAGAGAACACACGTATGGACACCTAGTGTGGGAAGCCATGGGGTGGTGGTGGTGGGATGAGTTGGGAGATTGGGATTGACCTGTACACATGTATATGCATAAAATACATAACTAATAATAACCTGCTGTATAAAAAAATAAATATAATTAAATTTCAAAATTTAAAAAATAAAATTTAAAAATAAAACAGAAAAAAGTTCTTCCCTTCACACAGATATATTTATATGAATGAATGATTTCCATGCTTATATCTATAAATACATAAAAGAGGAATAAAATCTAACTTGAACAAAAAAAGAAAAAAAATAACCTGAACCCACCAGTTAGACAGAGGAAAACACTATCAGGGCACTTGCTCCAGCGGTAAACAATTCTGAAATTGGTCAGAGGTGGGGAATCATCTCCCATAGAGCCAGCAGCCCACTCCTACGCAAGGAGCATCCTCATTGCAAAGAGGGGGCCATGCCGAGGCATCTGTGAGTAACCGTGAGCTGAGCCCCAGGCCAGCTGCTGTTGAACTTTTGCCACCCTTCCCAGGTAAAACACCTGAATATGTACAAGGGCTTGAAAGCCTAGAGAAAGGGCTGTGGAGCCACAACAGCGACAGCACGCAGGCCGACTTGGTGCCTGCAGGCCAGTCAGGATGGTCCTGTCCCCAGATGCTCTTCTGGAAGCTTTCCATTTCCCTGCCTGAGATACCCCTCCTGCCACGGCCCCCACTGCTTTTTTACTTCCTCACCTCTGCCTGAGGAGATATTCCAGTGGCAGGTATCGGTGACACATCCTCTTCTTTAGCAGGTGGCAGCCTGGCAACTCCTGCAGAAAGTCCAGCAGAGCCCCACTCACACTGGGCCACCCACAAAGCCACGGACCCTCACTCCCTCCCACCAGCACAGCTCCGGAACTGCCTACGGGGCAGAGAATATGCCGTCAGTCACAGCTACAAGGGCTGTCGCTCACTGGAGTGCTGTTTATATTGCCCTCAACCCAGGGACACCTGTGGCGGGCCGGCAGGCAGTTTCAGGCTGCCAAAATCAGCCAATCCTCACCCCTCAGGGTTCACAGTTGCAGAAAATGAAACTTGCTAAACGGGCCAGGCCCTAGGAACAGGTGTGGGCTCTTGAGAGTCAGGATAGACAAGGGGCTGCAGCTGCGGCTTGTTTTCTTATCATTTTATCTGGTCCATGAGTGGAAAACAACTTCAAGAAGACCCTATCCTAATGAGAGGAACCCAGGAGTCAGGGAGAGGAGTGATGGTGGGTGGAGACAGAGGCCTGGTGCCCTGGCTGCAGTGGAAGTGTCTGGAAGACCAGGCAGAAAGAGCCTGCAGAGAGTGATAGCCATGGTCACAGACCTGTCAGAGCTGCTGTTTGTTAGTTCAAGTCCTGCTCTGAGGTGTTCTGTGTCAGCTGTGAGCGACAGGTGAGCTGGGGGTTCTCTGCAAGGTGGGCTATGTGCACAGTTCCTGTGTGTCCAGCCCTGCTGGGGTACCTGCCCAGGGGAGCTCCGTATCCTGGGAAGGGCCTGAGTAGGAGAGCCCCATGGGCTGCTGGGTAGCTGCAGAGGTGAGCTCCATACCCTGGGAGGGACTTTACCACGAGAGCCCCGTGGGCTGTGGGGTAGGGGTGCAGCACATGTGAGCTCCATATCCTGGGATTGGCCTGACCACGAGAGCCCCATGGGCTTCTGGAGACCTGGTAAAGGATATCAGGACAGTCAGTGAAGCCACCGAGGATATACATCCAGTAGCTCCTATTTCCTACTCCCTGCTGGTCATTCTACCTTCCACCAGGCCATGGCATTCTGTATTAGACTTCAATGATCCCTTCTTCTGTATTCCATTCATCTCAGAGTCACAAGAATTTTTGGCTTGTGAGTGGCAGGACACAACATGCAACAAAAGCAATAATGCTGGGCCGTCCTGCCCCAATGGTTCAAAAATCCCCACACCATCATTGGGGAAATGTCCTCTAAAGACCTAAAAGTTCAACCTCTGTAAAAGGGAACCCTCCTTCAATATGCAGATGACATTCTGATCGCCAGGCCTACTAAAGACGCCTCTGAACTACCTAGCCAAGAAAGGATAGAAGGTGTCCAAGAAAAACGCTCAAATATCCCAGGCTAAGGTGACATGCCTGGGCTTCATTCTCACAGATATTCGGAGAAACGCATCCCAGGATAGGGAAGAAGCCATTTGCAGCCTTACCTCTTCTACAACTAGAAGACAGCTTAGGGGTTCCTGGGGAGGCCAAGGTTTTCTGCATCTGGATCCCTAACTACAGTCTAATAGCTGGGCCTCTACATGAAACACTGACACGAAAAGATGATGATCCTTTTGAATAGAATCCAGAAGCAGCCTTTCAAGAATGGAAAGAGCAGTCAATACAGACCCTTGCCCAGGAACTGCCTAATTTAGCTAAACCCTTTGACCTTTACATACCCGGTCAAAGGTTAATCGCCCTTGGAGCCTTAGTGCAAAAACTGGGACCACTTGAAATGGAGCAACACAAGAATGCCCTTCAGGTATGATAAACTATGGTCACCAAGGGCTTTGCCCACCGACTCATCAGGCCAGGATACTGGGGTATCTAAAAAGCTGGAAATCAGCAGCCCGCAAGGCCAGCTCCCTCCTAAGGGAAAAGGGCCCCACGTGGTGATCTTAACCACCCATCATGCCCTGAAGTTGCAGGGCTCGCTCTGTGGACACACTGACCTCGAGTGAGGAGGCCCTCCAACTCCAACCTCCAGAGAGATAAACGGGGGCAACGGGCCCCCAAGATGACTCGTGTGACCATCACTTGACCTGGAGTTTCTCTCAGAAAACGACAAGACTGTGCCCCGAAAGAGCAGACTACTGCTTGCAGGATTTACTGCACCCAGAGGGGAGCTAATAAGCTTGGCGGGGGAAACGTATATCACGCTTTAACCATAGAAAACCCTACAGACACCGCGGTGATGGTGGCCAATATGACCGGCTGGACTGCTGGCTACTTCTAAAGGCCGTTGACTCAGTGGACGTCATGGTCCTGGATCACCACTGACCCTGGACTGTCTGGGAGTTGCGCGGGCAGGGCTCTGACACATGGTGCTGTTTGTACATTAATTCAGGGACCTAATTAAAGAAAGCACAGACTACTGGTCAGAGCATCTAGTCTGGCAAAAACTGTCAGCCTAAGGTCGCCGAACATATGTGGGGTGGGGTGAAACCTGCCACCGCAGCATCTCTGCGCCTCTCTTTCCTGGACCCTTAAAGGTCATTAGAATCTGTAACACTTCCAATGCTGGTGCTCAGGCGGACGAGAAGTGAGGCAGGAGGCCTTGGGACAATCAACCTCACCAGGAGGCTGGTGTGGAGACGTTTTGACCCTCCCCCCATGTATCAGGGCTCCCACCACAACATGAAGCAGTTACAAAAGAGGGGTCTGCACCCTCAACACCCCAAGAATAAGGAACGGAACAAAAAACAGAGGAGGTGTTCGTCTCCGGCAACGTTCATTAAAAATTCCTGGGAGATAAAAAGAGAATCTGGGCAATAAAATAAAGTCTAACCTGTTTTTCCTTTGTGCTTTGTCCAATTTCACGTGCTCCTAGGGTTCCGCATGCAGAGGTCCCACACCCGGCACTTCAGACCCGATTTCCTAGTGCAGAATGGCTGGATCGACACCTCAGCTAGCGGGGTCCCATGCAGACTCCGCGGCATAGAGCCTGAGCTGCAGCCAACTCAGCCCTCGAGAGCTCCATCTCCTCCCTCCCACTGACGCTGCCGGGGACCCTACACAGCAGCCCAGCCCACAGCCCATGGGGGAGTGCACGCTCTCACCTCTCCATTCTGTTTTCAAAATAATGTTTCCTTTGCTTCTGAACCAAACTCAGTCTTGATCTGTTGGCTCCAATGACACTGGGCACGGGGACTCCTGTTGGGGTCCACTCTGGAGGATCAGTAACAGAAATTGAGAACATTGTAACTTCAATGAACAGATGTGTGAGCCAAACTGTAGTTAACATAGAGCAGTGTATAATGCTCGGGTAAAATAAGATGTTTCTAAGACTTACATTTGATATTTCCATCACTTTCCTATAAGCAAGTTCAGTGAAGACGTCTGTCTTATTTGTCAGGTCAACATTAGAGAAATGAAGTGATTTATTTCCATGGATGTACATCGAATACTCTTGGCTGAAGCTTCAATCTTGTTTTGAATGCTTTTCCATTGAAAATGATACCTCTCTTTCAGCTCCCCCATTTCTGAGAAGTATAAAACCTTATAATTTATTATTACCAAAGGGAAAAGGTAGGAGAAGGGATAAATTAACAGTTTGGGATTAACACATACACACTGCTATGTATAAAATAGATCATCAACAAGGAACTACTGTATAGCACAGGGAACTACACTGAATATTTTGCAATAACCTATAAGGGGAAATAATCTGAAAAAGAATAGATATTTTTATTGACATCATCTATCAATGACAGATAAAATGTAATCTAAGCAAGGCCGATGGTGAGCGCTCTGACCCTGAAGATTTCAGTCATCTAAAGTTTGGGCTCTGCCTATTTCCCAAGGCCCTTAAAGGACATACGTGTAGCCGTAGCTTAAAAATTCCCCAGTTTGGGGTTCGGGGAGGCACTGATTTGGAAAAATCCCTGGTGTTCTCCTTACATGCACGGGAACCTTCCTACAGCTAAAACATGCCTGTCACACCTAGAGGATGGTACACCGTTTGATCGGAAAGAGTTTGGAAAAGGCACCTCATCTCCTCATTGCATGGTGCTCGGGTTCAACCCTCCAGCATCTTTCCTAACAATCTCCTCACTTGGGGATATCAGCACCGTCAACATCCTGTTGCACACAGTTTGGAATTTGTCCAGAGGATGTAGCGGAAGGATGAGAAAAATATAGAGACATGTCTTAGGTGTTCGGACAGGCACATGCCACTCTAATTTCCAATCCAGAAGACAAATTCATCAAAGGCTAGAATTGCCCACGGAAACAGAATAGGGCTAGAGGAAATCCCGCTGTTTTGTGTCCAGTTTCCAAAAACACAAGTTGAAAAATGGAACTCAGGGGCACTAAAATTCATGAAACTGCAGAGTTGAAAATATCTATCGTCGAAAAATGTCTTGAGGTAAGTCACAGAAAAGGACTTGTAAGCAAGGGAGAGTGGCAGGAAACAGATTTGAAGAGGTAGAAAGGACTCCCCATTAAAGCACAAGAAAAGGGGCTGAACATCGCCAATGATGCAGTTGGCCAAAAAGGGTGTATGCATTTTTTCTGAATATATTCAAGTAAAGGCCATACACACTTTTTATCCAACCAAACAGGTGGGCACTGGAAATCAATATCACAAAATGTATCACTTCACATCAGTCAGAAGGGCCATCCACATAAAGTGTAAACACCAGAAATGCAGGACAGGGCGAGGAGAAAAGGGAGCCCTGTAAGGCTGATAGTGGAAATGTAATTTGCCAACGGCCACTCTGGAGAAGTGTATTGTGTTTGCTAAAACATCTAAAAAATGAGCTGCAGAGCATAGGGCACTTGCACTCATGGGCGTGTACCTTGGGAAAAACAAAAATCGACAGAAAACAGGCACCCGAACGTTTACCACCTCTCTGTTAAAAAGGGCCTCAACTTGGATATAACCTAAATGTCCCTGGAAGGATAAAATGGATAAAAGAGATGGGGTACTTATGTAGAGTGGAATATTACTCATCCAGAAATCAATGAAAGAAGGCCAGTTGTAACAACTCTGGAGGAGTTACATACGATCATTCTAAGTGACATATGTCAGAAAGAAAAAGACACATATCATAAGATGTCACTTAAAGGTGGAATCAAAAATGGCTACACATGAAATAAATTACAAAACAGAAACATAGTCAAATATGTAGGAAATAGACATAAGGCTGCTAAATGGGAAAGGTGGGGAATGGTGAGGTATTATCCAGGAGGTTGAAATTAGCAAAGATACCATTCCAAGTACCAAATTGAATAACTGACAAGGCCTACACGGTACCTCAAAGAACTGCACTCAGCCCACTCAAGTCACTGGAAAATAATACATATGACTGGTAAGCATCTGAAAAAGAAGTTATTGTTGTCTCACAGTACATGAATCAAGTGGATGTACAGCAGCAAAAAACAGAGCTTTGAAAATCAGCTGTAACCAATATAAAAATAAATTTAAAACTATTTATAAAAAGAGTGAGACAGACAAAAATTCTTACAACTTTTGTTGAAGGGCTACGATGTAACATGGATTGAACACATGTAGACCCACAGCAGGATGATTATATAAGGCTGGAAGCTATGCACGCTAAGAGATGTTAGAGAGGCTGGGTGAGGAAATGCAGACCTTTTAAAGTAATACTGCCTGGTACCCATTCCATGGGTCCCACATCTGCAGGTTCAAGGGAGTCTTCTGACAGCGAAAACATGCCTGCGAAACCGAGATGAATGTACACCGTGTGCTCAGGAAAGGTGTCTAAAATGCACCTCATTTTTGATCTCCTGCTGCTGGGGTTCGCCATTCCAGCCACATTACTAACAACCTCCCCACTTGGAGAATCAGCACCTTTAACCTCCTGTTTCCCACAGTTTGCAATTTGTGCAGAGGGTAAATGGGAAGAGGGGGAACCAATGAGAGATTAGCTGTAGGAGTTTTGACAGGCACATGTCACTCTAATTTCCCATTAGGAAGAAGAATTAACCAAAGGCTCAGCCTGCCTCCCCAGAACCAGAATAGGGCCGGAAGCAATCCAATGGTTTGGCGGCCAGCTCACAAAAAAAGCGAGTTGCAAAATGGAGCTCAGGAGCAGACAATTCAAAGACCTGCAAAGATATAAATGATAACCAACGTCCAAAAATATATTCAGGTAAGGCAACGAAGAGGATCTGAATGAGAGGCAGAATTGCAGGAAACAGATTTCAAAAGGTAGATTGTACTCACATTTAAAGCATATGAAAAGCAGCAGAATTTCTAAAATGATGCAGTTGGGCAAAAGGGTGTATGCGTTTTTTTCGTGAATATCTTCAGGAAAAAAACACATGCAGAGTTTTTGGCCAACCAAGCAAGAGGGAAATGCAAATCTGCACAACAAAGGAGTCTCAATTTCCACTGCTCAGAAAGGCAATCCAAAAAATGTGTACAAACCAGAAATGCAGGAGAGGCCATGGAAAACAGGGAGCCTAGTCACGCTGATGGGTGGGGTATAAATATCCAAGAGCCACTCTGAAGAAGTGTATGCTGTTTCCTAAAACTTCTAAAATACAAAGCCCCCAAGCAAAGGGGACTTCAACTCACGGGCATATGACTTGGGAAGACTAAATATCAATAAGACACAGGCACCCCAAAGTTTAGGGCTGCTCTGCATACAAGAACCTCAACTTTGGTACACCTAAAATATCCCAGGAAAAAGAGAAATGCATAAAGAACTTGTGGTAATTTTGTACAACGGAATATCACTCAGACGTGAAATCAGTGTATATAAGGCCAGTAGCAGCATAATGACTGGATTTAGGTATGATGATTCTAAGGGAAATTAGTCACACAGAAAAAGAATCTTATCATAAGATATCACTTATAGAGGGAATGTCAATATCACAACACATGAACTGAATTAGGAAAGAGAACAGAGTCTCACATTTAGAAAAAAACTCTTATGCCTGCTTCAGGGGAATGGAGAGGTGGGGTGATGCATAAAACCAGAGTATGATATTAGCACAGGTACCATTCCATAAACCAAATACAGAATAGACAAGACCTACACCTTCCTCAGTGAATGGGACTCAACACCCCTATTCCCCGCCGAGGAATATATCTGACTAGTAAGAATCTTAAAACCTATGTATTCATATGTCTCCGTAAGGAAATCAATTGTGTCTAGACTGGCATAAACAGGTCAGTGAAAACCAGCTCAACCCCATAATAAAAATGAATTTCAAAAACAAAACCAAAAAACAGCAAAATTCTTACACAATTCCTTCAGGGGTTCTAATGAAACCTGGAATGACCCTATCTGCAAAGACAGCTGGATGAGACATAAGGCTGGCCACTTGGGACTGAGAGGACTGGTGAGATTGGGAGAGAAAATGCAGACCCTTTAAAGTAGTAATGCATGCCACCATTCCATGGGTCCCAAATCTCCAGGTAGAAGGGAATATCACTACAGTTATAACATGTATGGGAAACCTAGAGAATGGACACCCTGTGATGGCGAAAGGTTTCTAAAACTCTCCTAATTTTTCCTCTCCTTGTGCTCCACTTTGGCATTCCAACTGCTTTACTATCAATCTCCCAACTTAGGAGAGTCAGCCCCTATAACCTCCTGGTTCGCACAGTTTGCTATTTGTGCAGATGATGAAAGGGAAGAGGGAGAACCAATCAGAGAGTAGATGTAGGCATTTGGACGGGCACATGTCACTCTAATTTCCCGTCAGGAAGAAGAATTAACCAAAGCCTCAGCCACCCACAGGGAACCAATAAAGCCACCCCTGGAACCAGTATAGGTCCTGAAGCAAAATTGTGGATTTGCGGCCAGCTCACAAAAATGGGATTTGAAAATTGGAGCTCAGGGGCCCAGCAATTCAAAAACCTGCAGAGTTATAAAGGACTACTCTCTTCCAGAAATCTGTTGAGGGAAGGCAATGAAGCGGACTTGAAAATGAGACAGAATTGCACAAAACATATTTCAAGAGGTAAATTGGAATCGCCTTTGAAGCACAGAAAAAGCATCCCAACTTGGACGGTGATGCACTTGGCCAAAAAGGGCGTATGCCTTTTCCCCTGAATATATTCAGGAGAAAACGCATACGTCCTTTCTTGCCAATGAAGCAAGCATGCAATGCAAATCCACACTACAAAGAATTGTCACTTCCCACCGGTCGAAAGGGACATCTGTATATCTGTAAAAACCAGAAAGGCAAGAGCGAGATGACAAGGGCATGAAGCAATGTGATCCCAAGGGTCATGGAGGATTGTGATGACAAGCGCATGGAGCATTGTGATGACAAGATTATGTAGCATTTTGCTGACAAAGGCAAGGAGCATTGTGATGACAAGGTTCATGGAGCACTTTGATGACAAGCGTCATGGAGCATTGTGATTACAGGGGTCATGGAGCATTGAGATGACAAGAGCATGGATCATTGTGATGACAAGGTTCATGGAGCATTTTGATGACAAGAGTCCCGGATCATTGTGTCGTCAGGGTTCATGGAGCGTTGTGATGACAGTGGTCATGGAGCATTGTGATGACAGGGGTCAGGGAGCATTGTGATGGGAAGGTCATGGACCATTGGGCTGAAAATGTTCATGGAGTATTGTGATGAGAGGCGTCATGGAGCATTGTGATGACAAGGTACTGGAGCATTGTGATGAGAAGACCATGGAGCCTTGTGATGACATGTCTCATGGGGCATTCTGAGGAAAAGGGGCATGCAGCATTGTGATTACAGAGGTCTTGGAGCATTGTGGTGACAAGAGCATGGAGCATTGGGATGAGAAGGCCATGGAGCGTTCTGATGACATGCATCATGGAGCTTTGTGAGGACAAGGGCATGGAGCATTGTGTTTTCAGGGGTCTTGGAGCACTGTGATGAAAAGGGCATGGATCATTGTGATGAAAAAGGCATGGAGCCTGGTCATGACAGGGTTCAAGGAGCATACTGACGACAAGTGTCAGGGAGCATTGTGATGACAAGGGTATTGAGCATTGTGTTGACAAAGGTCATGGAGCATTGTGATGAGAAGACGATGGATAATTGTGATGACGAGCGTCATGGGGCGTTGTGAGGATAAGTGTTATGGAACATTTTGATCACAAGGATTTGGAGCATTGTGATGACAGAGGTCATGGGGCATTTTGATTTCATTGTGATGACAATAGCCTGAAGCATTATGATGATGGGCATGCTGCATTGTGATGACAGGGTTCATGGAGCATTGAGATGAAAAGGGGCATGGAGCATTGTGATTACAGGAGTCTTGGAGCATTGTGATGACAAGGGCATGGAGCATCGTGAATGAGAAGGCCATGGAGAATTCTGATGACATGCGTCATGGAGCTTTGTGATGACAAGGGCATGGAGCATTGTGATTACAGGGGTCTTGGAGCACTGTGATGACAAGGGTCATGGAGCCTTGTGATGACAAGGCCGTGGAACATTGTGATGGCAGTGGTCGTGGAGCATTTTTATGACAGGGGTCATGGAGCATTGTGATGACCAGGGCATGGAACACTGTGATACATGGGTCATGGAGGATTGTAATGACAAGCGCATGGAGCATTGTGATAAGAATGGCATCGAGCATTGTGATGAAAAGCATCATGTAGCCTGTGATGACAAGGGCATGGAACAATGTGATGAGAGGTTTCATGGAGCATTGTGATGACAATGGCATGCAGCATTGTGATGCCAAGGGTCATGGAGCTTTGTGATGACAAAGGTCATGGAGCATTTTGATGACAAGAGGTGTGGTGCATTCTGTTGTGTAGGGCAGGGAGCATTGTGATAACAGGGTCATGGAGCAATTTGATGAAAAGTGTCATGGAACATTGAGATGTCAAGGGTCATGGAACATTTCCATGACAGGGTTTAAGGACCATTGTGATGACAGGGGAGTGGGTGTATTGTGATGACTAGTGAGGGAACATGTTGATATCAGTGGTGAGAGAGCATTTTTATAAGAAGTGCATGGAGCATTGTGATGACAATCTTTATGGAGCATTGTGATGACAAGGTTGTGGAGCATTGTGATGACAAGGGTCATGGAGCATTGAGTTGACAAAGGCACGGAGCATTGTGATGACAAGTGTCACGGAGCATTGTGATGAAAAGTTCATGGAGCATTGTGGTGACAAAGTTCACAGAGCCTTGTGATGATGAGGGCATGGACCATTGTGATGACACAGGTCATGAAGCCTTGTGAAGACTGGAGTCACGGAGAATTGTGATGACTGGGGTCATGGAGCATTGTGATGACAAGGGCATGGAGCTTTGTGATGACAGGGGCATAGGGCATTGGTCTGACAAGTTTCATGGATAATTGTGTTGACAGTGGGCATGGCACATTGTGATGACAAGGTCATGGAGCATTGTGAAGACAAGGTCATGGAGTATTGTGAAGACAGGTGTCAGGGAGCATTGTGATGACATATTTCATGGTCCATTGTGATGAGAATGGCATGGAGCATTGTGATGCCAAGTGTTATGGAGGATTGTGATGACAAAGGTAATGGAGCATTGTGATGACAAGGGCTTGGATCATTGTGATGACAAGGGCATGGAGCATTGTGATGACAACGGGCAGTGAGAATTTTGATCAAAAGGTCGTGAAGCATTGTGATAACAAAGGCATGGAGCTTGATATGACAGGGGTCATGGGGCATTGCGATGACAAGTTCATGGAGAATTGTGATGACAAGAGCATGTAACATAGTGATGAGAACTGTCATGGAGCACTGTGATGACAAGGACGTGGAGAATTGTGATGACAAGGCACATGGTGCATTGTCATAACCAGGGCATGGAGCATTGTGATGGCAAGACCGTGGAGCACTGTGATGAGAAGACCATGGATAATTGTGATGACGAGCATCATGGAACACTGTAATGACAAGGGGCATGGAGCATTGTGATGACAGGTGTCATGGAGCATTGTGACGACAGGGGTCATGGATCATTGTGATGACAAGTGTCACGGAGCATTCTGATGACAAGCTTGTGGAGTATTGTGATGACAATGGCATGGAGCATTGTGATGAAAAGGGCATGGATCACTGTGATGAAAAAGGCATGGAGACTTGTCATGACAGGGTTCAATGAGCATACTGACGACAGGTATCAGGGAGCATTGTGATGACAAGTGTATTGAGAATTGTGATGACAAGGGTCATGGAGCATTGTGATGAGAAGTCCATGGATAATTGTGATGACCAGCATCATGGGGCGTTGTGATGACAAGTATTATGGAACATTGTGATCACAAGGGTTTGGAGCATTGTGATGACAGAGGTCATGGATCATTTTGATTTCATTGTGATGACAATAGCATGAAGCATTATGATGATGGGCATGGTGCATTATGATGACAGGGTTCATGGATCATTGAGATGAAAAGGGGCATGGAGCATTGTGATTACAGGGGTCTTGGAGCATTGTGATGAGAAGGGTCATGGAGCCTTGTAATGACAAGGCCATGGAACATCGTGATGGCAGGGGTAATGGAGCATTGTTATCACAGGTGTAATGGAGCATTGTGATGGCAAGGGCATGGAGCATTGTGATGAGAAGGCCATGGAGCATTCTGATGACATGTGTCAGGTAGCATTGTGATGACAATGGCATGGAGCAATGTGATGAGAGCGTTCATGGAGCATTGTGATGACCATGACATGGAGCATTGTGATGCAAAGGGTCATGGATCTTTGTGATGACAAAGGTCATGGAGCATTTTGATGACAAGGGCGTGGTGCATTGTGATGAGAAGGGCAGGGAGCATTGTGATGACAGGGTCATGGAACAATTTGATGAAAAGGGTCATGCAACATTTTGATGACAGGGGTTATGGAACATTGTGATGTCAGGGGTCATTGAGCATTTTGATGAAATGGTTCATGGAGCATTTTGATGACAGGGGTTATGGAACATTGTGATGTCAGGGGTCATCGAACATTGTGATGATAAGTGCATGTAGAATTGTGATGACAGGAGTCATGGAACATTGTGATGACAGGGGTGAGGGAGTATTGTGATGAATAGTGATGTAACATTGTGATATCAGTGGTGAGAGAGCATTTTGATGAGAAGTGCATGGAGCATTGTGATGACAAGGTTTATGGAGCATTGTGATGACAAGATTGTGGAGCACTGTGATGACAAGCGCATGGCGCATTGTGATGACATGGGTCATGGAGCATTGTGCTGACAAGCGCATGGAGCATTGTGATGACAAGGGTCATGGAGCATTGTGCTGAGAAAGGCATAGAGCATTGTGATGACAAGGGTCAAAGAGCATTGTGATGAAAAGTTCATGGAGCATTGTGGTTAAAAAGTCACAGAGACTGTAGATGAGGAGGGCATGGACCATTGTGATGACAAAGGTCATGAAGCATTGTGATGACTGGAGTCACGGAGAATTGTGATGACAGGGGTCGTGGAGCATTGTGATAAGAAGGGCATGGAACATTGTGATGACAAGGGCATGGAGCATTGGTCTCATAAGTTTCATGGATTATTGCGATGACAGTTGGAATGGCGCATTGTGATGACAAGGGCATGGAGCACTGTGATGACCAGGTCATGCAGTATTGTGAAGACAGGTGTCAGGGAGCATTGTGATGACATATGTAATGGCCCATTGTGATGACAATGGCATGGAGCATTGTGTTGCCAAGTGTCATGGAGGATTCTGATGACAAAGGTAATGGAGCATTGTGATGACAATGGCTTGGAGCATTGTGATGACAAGGGTCAGGGAGCATTCTGATGACAAGCTTGTGGAGTAATTTGATGACATTGGCATGGAGCATTGTGATGAAAACGGCATGGGGCATTGTGATGAAAAAGGCATGGAGCCTTTTCGTGACAGGTTTCAAGGAGCATTCTGACGACAAGTGTCAGGGAGCATTGTGATGACAAGTGTATTGAAAATTATGATGACAAAGGTCATGGAGCATTGTGATGAAAAGGGCATGGAGTATTGTGATGAAAGGCATCATGGAGCGTTGTGATGACAAGTGTTATGGAACATTGTGATCACAAGGGTTTGGAGCATTGTGAGGACAGAGGTCTTGGATCATTTTGATTTCAAGGAACATGGAGCATTGTGATGACAAGGGCAGGAAGCAATGTGATCCCAAGGTTCATGGAGTATTGTGATGACAAGCGCATAGAGCATCGTAATGACAGGGTCATGTAGCATTTTGCTGACAAAGGCATGGAGCATTGAGATGACAGGTGTCCAGGAGCACTGTGATGGCAAGCGTCAAGGAGCATTGTGTTTACAGGGGTCAAGGAGCATTGGGATGACAAGGGCATGCATCATTGTGATGACAAGTGTCATGGAGCATTGGGCTGAAAATGTTCATGGAGTTTTGTGATGACAGGGGTCATGGAGCATTGTGATGACTAGGGAATGGAGCATTGTGATGACAAGAGTACCGGATCATTGTGTTGTCAGGTGTCATGGAGCGTTGTGATGACAGTGGTCATGGAGCATTGTGATGATATTGGTCAAGGAGCATTGTAATGAGAAGGTCATGGAGCATTGGGCTGAAAACGTTCATGGAGTATTGTGATGACAGGTGTCATGGAGCATTGTGATGATAAGGGAATGGAGCATTTTGATGACAACGTCCTGGAGAATTGTGATGAGAAGTCCATGGAGCCTTGTGATGCCAAGTCTCATGGAGCATTCTGATGAAAAGGGGCATGGAGCATTGTGATTACAGGGGTCTAGGACCATTGTGATGACAAGGGCATGGAGCATTGTGATGAAAAGTGCATGGATCATTGTGATGAAAAAGGCATGGAGCCGTGTCATGAAAGGGTTCAAGGAGCATACCGATGGCAAGAGTAAGGGAGCATTGTGATGACATGTGTATTGAGCATTGTGATGACAAATGTCATGGGGCATTGTGATGAGAAGTCCATGGATAATTGTGATGACCAGCGTCATGGGGCATTGTGATGACAAGTGTTATGGAACATTGTGATCACAAGGGTTTGGAGCATTGTGATGACAGAGGTCATGGAGCATTTTGATTTCATTGTGATGACAATAGCATGAAGCATTATGATGATGGGCATGGTGCATTGTGATGACAGTGTTCATGGAGCATTTTGATGAAAAGGGTCATGGAGCATTTGTCTGACAAGTTTCATGGATTATTGTGATGACAGTGGGCATGGCACCTTGTGATGCCAAGGGCATGAAGCATTGTGATGACAAGGTCATGGAGTATTGTGAAGACAGGTGTCAGGGAGCATTGTGATGACATATGTCATGTTCCATTGTGATGACAATAACACGGAGCATTGTGATGCCAAGTGTCATGGAGGATTGTTGTGACAAACGTAAAGGAGCATTTTGATGACAAGGGCATGGAGCATTGAGATGACAAGGTCCACTGATAATTTTAATGTCCAGGTCGTGAAACATTGTGATGACAAGCGCATGGAGCTTCCTATGACAGGGGTCATGGAGCATTGCGATGACAAGTGCATGGAGTATTGTGATGACAAGAGCATATAACATTGTGATGAGAAGTGCCATGGAGCATTGTGATGACAAGGAAGTGGAGAATTGTGAGGACGAGGGACATTGAGCTTTGAGATGACCAGGGCATGGAGAATTGTGATGGCAAAACCGTGGAGCATTGTGATGAGAAGACCTTGCGTAATTGTGATGACGAGCATCATGAAGCACTGTAATGACAAGGGGCATGAAGCATTGTGATGACAGGTATCAGGGAGCATTGTGATGACAGGGGTCATGGAGCATTGTGATGACAAGTGCACGGAGCATTGTGATGACAACTGCCATTGAGAATTTTGATGACAAGTCATGAAGCATTGTGATGACAAACACTTGGAGCTTGCTATGACAGGGGGCATGGAACATTGCAATGACAAGTGCATGGAGAATTGTGATGACAAGAGCATGTAACATTGTGATGAGAAGTGTCATGTAGCATTGTGATGACAAGGACGTGGAGAATTGTGATGACAAGGGACATGGAGCATTGTGATGAGCAGGGCATAGAGCATTGTGATGACAGGTGTCATGGAGCATTATTATGACAAGGGCCATAGTGCATTCTGACATAAGATATCACTTATGAAGGGAATGTAAACATGGCTACATATGAACTGAATTAGGAAAGAGAACAGTGTCTCAGATATAGAAAACACACTTATGCTTGCTTAAGGGGAAAGGAGAGGTGGGGAGACACACAAAACCAGAGTTTGATATTAGCACAGGTAACATTCCATAATCCAAATACAGAAGAGACAAGCCCTACTCCTTCCTCAGTGAACGGGACTCAACACCCTAATTCCCGGCAGAGAAATATATCTGACTAGTAAGAATCTTAAAACCTATGTATTGATATGTCTCCGTAAAGGAACCAAGTGTGCCTAGCACGACATAAACACGGCAGTGAGAAGCAGCTCAAACCCACTATAAAAATGAATTTCAAAACAAAACAAAAAACAGTTTAATTCTTACACAATACCTTCAGGGGTTCTGATGAAACTTGGAATGACCCTGTCTACAACGACAGCTGGATGTGGCATAAGGCTGGTCACTTGGGACTGAGACGATTGGTGAGATTGGGTGAGAAAAGGCAGACCCTCTAAAGCAATAATTCCTGCCCATCATTCCATGGTTCCCAACTCTCCAGGTAGATGGGAATATCACTACAGTTATAACATGTATGGGAAACCTAGAGAATGGACACCCTCTGATGGAGAAAGGTTTCTAAAACTCTACTAATTTTTTTTCTCTCCTTGTGCTCCAACTTGACATTCCAACTGCTTTAATATCAATCTCCCAACTTGGAGAGTCAACCCCTATAACCTGTTTCGCACAGCTGGCACATTGTTCAGAGGATATAAGGGAAAAGGGAGAACCAATGAGAGAGTAGCTGTAAGCATTTGGACGGCCACATGTCACTCTAATTTCCCGTCACGAAGAAGAATTAACCAAACTCTCAGCCACCCACCGGGAACCAGTATAGGTCCTGCACCAAAATTTTGGACTTGCGGTCAGTTCACAAAAAACGAGTTGAAAAATGGAGCTCAGGGGCACAGCAATTCACAAACTGACAGAATAATAAAGGAAAACTATCGTCTAAAAATCTGTTGAGGGAAGGCAACGAGGTGGACTTGAAATCGAGGCAGAATAGCAGGAAACAGATTTCAAGAGGTACATTGGAATCGCCTTTAAAGCACACGAAGAGGGGCACAACTTCGACAATGATGCACTTGGCCAAAAAGGGCGTATTCGTTTTCTCCTGAAGATATTCAGGAGAAAACGCATACGCCTTTTTTGGCCAAGCAAGCAAGAAGGCAATGCAAATTGGCACTACAAAGAAGTATCACTTCCCACCGGTCAAAAGGGACATCCACAAAATATGTAAAAACCAGAAAGGCAAGAGAGGCCCTGGAGAACAGGGAGCCTTGTTATGCTGATGGGCGGGATGTAAATTGCCAACTGCCTCCCTGGAGGAGTGTATTGTGTTCCCTAAAACAAGTAAAGATCAGAGCTACAGAGCCAAGGGCACTTCCAGTCTAGGGAATAAACCTTGGGAAAACTGAAAAACAATAATACAGAGCCACCCCAAAATTTAGGGCGGCACTGCCTACAAGAACTTCAACTTGGGTACGCCTTAAATATCCCAGGAAATATAAAAATGGTTCAAAAATTTGTGGTACATACGTACGATGGAATATCCCTCAGCCATGAAATCAATGTCATAAGACCAGTAGCAGCAAAATGAGTGGATTCAGGTACGATGATTCTAAGTGAACAAAGTCACACAGAAACAGAAACTTATCATAAGATATCACTTATAATGATCATGTCAACATGGCTACACCTGAACTTAAATAGGAAAGAGAACAGAGTCTCACATTTAGAAAACACTCTTATTCCTTCTTAAGGGGGAATGAGAGGTGGGGTGATGCATAAAACCAGAGTTTGATATAAGCACAGGTACTGTTCCAAAAACCAACTATGGAATACAGAAGACATACACCTTCCTCAGTGAAAGGGACTCAAAACCCCATATTTCCCACAGAGGAATATATGTGACCAGTAAGAATCTTAAAACCTATGTATTGATATGGCACCATAAGGGAATCAAGTGTTTCTAGACTGGCATAAACATGGCAGCGAGAATCAGCCTAAACTCACTATAAAAAGGAATTTAAAAAACAAAACAAAAAAAACATGGAAATTCTTTACAATTCCTTCAGTCTCTGATGAACCCTGGAATGACCCTAACTACAATGACAGCTGGATATGGCATAAGGCTGGACACTTGGGAATGAGAGAATTGGTGACATTGGGTGAGCAAATGCAGACCCTTTAAAGCAATAACGCATGGCACCCATTCCATGGGTCCCAACTCTCCAGGTTGAAGGGAATATTACTAGAGCTATAACATGTAAAGGAAACCTAGAGAATGGACACAGTGTGAATACGAAAGGTTTCTAAAACTCAACTAATAGTCCCTCTCCTGGTGCTCACGTTTGACTTTCAAACTGCTTTACTATCAATCTCCCAACGTAGAGTGAAAGTACATTTAACCTCCTGGTTCGCACACGTTGCCAATTAGGCAGAGGATGAAAGGGAAGAGGGAGAACCAATGAGAGAATAGCTGTTTGGCATTTCGACGGGCACATGTCACTCTAATTTCCTGGCAGGAAGAATAATTAACCAAAGTCTCAGCCACCCACTGGGAACCAGTATAGGTACTGAACCAAAATATTGGTCTTGCGTTCATCTCACAAAAAACGAGTTGAAAAATGGAGCTCAGGGGCACAGCAATTCACAAACTGGCACAGTAATAAAGGACAACTATCATCCAAAAATCTGTTGACGGAAGGCATTGAGGCAGCTTGAAAGCGAGGCAGAATAGCAGGAAGAGATTTCAACAGGTATGTTGGAATCGCCTTTAAAGCACAGGAAGAGGGGCACAACTTCGACAATGATGCACTTGGCCAAATAGGGCATATGCGTTTTCTCCTGATTATATTTAGGAGATAACGCATATGCCCTTTTTGGCCAAGCAAGCAAGTGGACAATGCAAATCTGCACTACAAAGAAGTATCACTTCCCACCGGTCAAAAGGGACATCCACAAAATGTGTAAAAACCAGAAAGGCAAGACAGGCTCTGGAGAACAGGGAGCCTTGTTATGCTGATGGGCGGTATGTAAATTGCCAACTCCCTCTCTGGAGGAGTGCATTGTGTTCCCTAAAACAAGTAAACAACAGAGCTACAGAGCCAAGGGCATTTCCAGTCTAGGGAATATACCTCGAGAAAACTGAAAATCAATAAGACAGAGCCACACCAAAATTTAGGGCTGCACTGCTTACAAGAACCTCAAGTTGGGTACACCTTAAATATCCCAGGAAATATAAAATTGGTTCAAAATATTGTGGTACTTACGTACGATGGAATATCCCTCAGCCATGAAATCAATGTCATAAGACCAGTAGCAGCAAAATGAGTGGATTCCGGTTCGATGATTCTAAGTGAAATAAGTCACACAGAAAAAGCAACTTATCATAAGATATCACTTATGAAGATCCTGTAAACATGGCTACACTTGAACTTAGCTAGGAAAGAGAACCGAGTCTCACATTTGGAAAACACTCTTATGCCTGCTTAAGGGGGAAGGAGAGGTGGGTGATGCATAAAACCAGAGTTTGATATAAGCACAAGTACCGTTCAAAAACCAACTATGGAATAGACAAGACCTACACCTTCCTCAGTGAAAGGGACTCAAAACCCCATATTTCCGGCAGAAGGATATATCTGACTAGTAAGAATCTTAAAACCTATGTATTGATATGTCTCTGTAAGGGAATCAAGTGTTTCTAGACTGGCATAAACATGGCAGCGAGAATCAGCTGAAATCCACTATCAAAAGGAATTTCACAAACAAAACAAAAAAACAGGGAAATTCTTTACAATTCCTTCAGGGTCTCTGATGAAACCTGGAATAACCCTATCTACAAGGACAGCTGGATGTGGCATAAGGCTGGACACTTGGGACTGAGAGGATTGGTGAGATTGGGTGAGCAAATGCAGACCCTTTAAAGCAATAATGCATGGCACCCACTCCTTGGGTCCCAACTCTCCAGGTTGAAGGGAATATTACTACAGCTATAACATGTACGGGAAACCTAGAGAATGGACACACTGTGAATACGAACGGTTTCTAAAACTCAAATAATAGTCCCTCTCCTGGTGCTCAGGTGTGACTGCCAACTGATTTACTATCAATCTCCCAACTTGGAGAGACAGCCCCTTTAACCTCCTGGTTCGCACACATTGCCAATTTGGCAGAGGATGAAAGGGAAGAGGGAGAACCAATGAGAGAGTAGCTGTTAGGCATTTGGACGGGCACATGTCACTCTAATTTCACGGGAGGAAGAAGAAGTAACCAAAGTCTCAGCCACCCACGGGGAACAAGTGGAGGTTCTGAACCAAAATTTTGCATTTGCGGTCAGCTCACAAAAAATGAGTTGAAAAATGGGGCTCAGGGCACAGCAATTCACAAACTGGAAGAGTAATAAAGGACAACTATCATCCAAAAATCTGTTGAGGGAAGGCAACGAGGTGGACTTGAAATCGAGGCAGAATAGCAGGAAACAGATTTCAAGAGGTATGTTGGAATCGCCTTTAAAGCACCAGAAGTGGGGCACAACTTCGACAATGATGCACTTGGCCAAAAAGGGTGTTTGCATTTTCTCCTGAATATATTCAGGAGAAAACGCATACGCCCTTTTTGGCCTAGCAAGCAAGCAGGCAATGCAAATCTGCACTACAAAGAAGTATCACTTCCCACCAGTCAAAAGGGACATCTGCAAAATGTGTAAAAACCAGAAAGGTAAGACAGGCCCTGGAGAACAGGGAGCCTTGTTATGCTGATGGGCGGGATGTAAATTGCCAACTGCCTCTCTGGAGGAGTGCATTGTGTTCCCTAAAACAAGTAAAGAACAGAGCTACAGAGCCAAGGGCACTTCCAGTCTAGGGAATATACCTTGGGAAAATTGAAAATCAATAAGACAGAGCCACCCCAAAATTTAGGGCTGCACTGCTTACAAGGACCTCAACTTGTGTACACCTTAAATATCCCAGGAAATATGAAAATGGTTCAAAAAATTGTGGTACTTACATACGATGGAATATCCCTCAGCCATGAAATCAATGTCATAAGACCAGTAGCAGCAAAATGGGTGGATTCAGGTACGATGATTCTAAGTGAAATAAGTCACACAGAAAAAGAAAGTTATCATAAGATATCACTTATGAAGATCCTGTAAACATGGCTACACTTGAACTGAGTTAGGAAAGAGAACAGTGTCTCACATTTAGAAAACACTCTTATGCCTGCTTAAGGGGGAAGGAGAGGTGGGGTGATGCATAAAACCAGAGTTTGATATAAGCACAGGTACCGTTCCAAAAACCAACTATGGAATAGACAAGACCTACACCTTCCTCAGTGAAAGGGACTCAAAACCCCATATTTCCCGCAGAGGAATATATCTGACTAGTAAGAATCTTAAAACCTATGTATTGATATGTCTCCGTAAGGGAATCAAGTGTTTCTAGACTGGCATAAACAAGGCAGCGAGAATCAGCTCAAACCCACTATAAAAAGGAATTTCTAAAACAAAACAAAAAAACTGGGAAATTCTTTACAATTCTTTCAGGGTCTCTGATGAAACCTGGAATGACCCTATCTACAACAAGAGCTGGGTGTGGCATAAGGCTGGACACTTGGGACTGAGAGGAATGGTGAGATTGGGTGAGCAAATGCAGACCCTTTAAAGCAATAATGCATGGCACCCATTCCATGGGACCAAACTCTCCAGGTTGAAGGAAATATTACTACATTTATAACATGTACGGGAAACATAGAGAACGGACACACTGTGAATACGAAAGGTTTCTAAAACTCAAAGAATAGTCCCTCTCTTGGTGCTCTGGTTTGACTTTCCATCTGCTTTACTATCAATCTCCCAAATTGGAGAGACAGCTCGTTTAACCTCCTGGTTCGCACAGGTTTCCAATTTGGCAGAGGATGAAAGGGAAGAGGGAGAACCAATGAGAGAGTAGCTGTTACGCATTTGGACGGGCACATATCACTCTAACTTCCCGGCAGGAAGAAGAATTAACCAAAGTCTCAGCCACCCACCGGGAACCAGCATAGGTCGTGAACCAAAATTTTGGACTTGCGGTCAGCTCACAAAAAAAGAGTTGAAAAATGGAGCTCAGGGGCACAGCAATTCACAAACTGGCCGAGTAATAAAGGACAACTATCGTCCAAATATCTGTTGATGGAAGGCAACGAGGCGGACTTGAAAGCGAGGCAGAATAGCAGGAAACAGATTTCAAGAGGTACGTTGGAATCGCCTTTAAAGCACAGGAAGAGGGGCACAACTTCGACAATGATGCACTTGGCCAAAAAGGGCGTATGCGTTTTCTCCTGAATATATTCAGGAGAAAACGCATACGCCCTTTTTGGCCAAGCAAGCAAGCGGGCAATGCAAATCTGCACTACAAAGAAGTATCACTTCCCACCGGTCAAAATGGACATCCACAAAATGTGTAAAAACCAGAAAGACAAGACAGGTCCTGGAGAACAGGGAGCCTTGTTATGCTGATGGTCGGGATGTAAATTGCCAACTGCCTCTCTGGAGGAGTACATTGTGTTCCCTAAAACAATTAAAGAACAGAGCTACAGAGCCAAGGGCACTTCCAGTCTAGGGAATATACCTTGGGAAATCTGAAAATCAATAAGACAAAGCCACCCCAAAATTTAGGGCTGAACTGCTTACAACGACCTCAACTTTGGTACACCTTAAATATCCCAGGAAATATAAAAATGGTTCAAAAAATTGTGGTACTTACGTACGATGGAATATCCCTCAGCCATGAAATCAATGTCATAAGACCAGTAGCAGCAAAATGGGTGGTTACAAGTACGATGATTCTAAGTGAAATAAGTCACACAGAGAAAGAAACTTATCATAAGATATCACTTATGAAGATCCTGTAAACATGGCTACACTTGAACTGAGTTAGGAAAGAGAACAGTGTCTCACATTTAGAAAACACTCTTATGCGTGCTTAAGGGGGAAGGAGAGGTGGGGTGATGCATAAAAGAAGAGTTTG
Organism: Hyperoodon ampullatus; assembly: GCF_949752795.1. NCBI lineage: Eukaryota > Metazoa > Chordata > Mammalia > Artiodactyla > Ziphiidae > Hyperoodon > Hyperoodon ampullatus. Next base: position 1,228,028 of record NW_027641044.1, on the reverse strand, counting down.
ATATAAGCACAGGTACCATTCCAAAAACCAACTATGGAATAGACAAGACCTACACCGTCCTCAGTGAAAGGGACTCAAAACACCATATTTCCCGCAGAGGAATATATCTGACTAGTAAGAATCTTAAAACTTATGTATTGATATGTCTCCATAAGGGAATCAAGTGTGTCTAGACTGGCATAAACATGGCAGCGAGAATCAGCTCAAACCCACTATAAAAAGGAATTTCAAAAACAAAACAAAAAAACTGGGAAATTCTTTTCAATTCCTTCATGGTCTCTGATGAACCCTGGAATGACCCTATCTACAAGGACAGCTGAATGTGGCATAAGGAGGGACACTTGGGACTGAGACGATTGGTGAGATTGGGTGAGCAAATGCAGACCCTTTAAAGCACAAATGCCTGGCACCCATTCCATGGGTCCAAACTCTCCAGGTTGAAGGGAATATTACTACAGCTATAACATGTACGGGAAACATAGAGAACACACACACTGTGAATACGAAAGGATTCTAAAACTCAACGAATAGTCCCTCTCCTGGTGCTCCAGTTTGACTTTCCATCTGCTTTATGATCAATCTCCCAACTTGGAGACACAGCCCCTTTAAACTCCTCGTTCACACAGGTTGCCAATTTGGCAGAGGATGAGAGGGAAGAGGGAGAACCAATGAGAGAGTAGCTGTTAGGCATTTGGAAGGGCACATATCACTCTAACTTCCCGGCAGGAGGAAGAATTAACCAAAGTCTCAGCCACCCACTGGTTACCAGTATAGGTCCTGAACCAAAATTTTGGACTTGCTGTCAGCTCACCAAAAACAAGTTGAAAAATGGAGCTCAGGGGCACAGCAATTCACAAACTGGCCGAGTAATAAAGGACAACTATCGTCCAAAAATCTGTTGAGGGAAGGCAACGAGGCGGACTTGAAAGCGAGGCAGAATAGCAGGAAACAGATTTCAAGAGGTACGTTGGAATCGCCTTTAAAGCACAGGAAGAGGGGCACAACTTCGACAATGATGCATTGGCCAAAAACGGCGTATGCATTTTCTCCAGAATATATTCAGGAGAAAACGCATACGCCCTTTTTGGCCAAGCAAGCAAGCGGGCAATGCAAGTCTGCACTACAAAGAAGTATCACTTCCCACCGGTCAAAAGGGACATCCACAAAATGTGTAAAAACCAGAAAGGCAAGACAGGCCCTGGAGAACAGGGAGCCTTGTTATGCTGATGGGCGGGATGTGAATTGCCAACTGCCTCTCTGGAGGAGTGCATTGTGTTCCCTAAAACAAGTAAAGAACAGAGCTACAGAGCCAAGGGCACTTCCAGTCTAGGGAATATACCTTGGGAAAACTGAAAATCAATAAGACAGAGCCACCCCAAAATTTAGGGCTGCACTGCTTACAAGGACCTCAACTTGGGTACACATTAAATATTCCAGGAAATATAAAAATGGTTCAAAAAATTGTGGTACTTATGTATGATGGAATATCCCTCAGCCATGAAATCAATGTCATAAGACAAGTAGCAGCAAAATGGGTGGATTCAGGTACGATGATTCTAAGTGAAATAAGTCACACAGAAAAAGAAACTTATCATAAGATATCACTTATGAGGATCCTGTAAACATGGCTACACTTGAACTGAGTTAGGAAAGAGAACAGTGTCTCACATTTAGAAAACACTCTTATGCCTGCTTAAGGGGGAAGGAGAGGTGGGGTGATGCAGAAAGGAAGAGTTTGATATAAGCACAGGTACCGTTCCAAAAACCAACGATGGAATAGACAAGACCTACACCTTCCTCAGTGAAAGGGACTCAAAACCCCATATTTCCCGCAGAGGAATATATCTGACTAGTAAGAATCTTAAAACCTATGTATTGATATGTCTCCGTAAGGGAATCAAGTGTGTCTAGACTGGCATAAACATGGCAGCGAGAATCAGCTCAAACCCACTATAAAAAGGAATTTCAAAAACAAAACAAAAAAACTGGGAAATTCTTTACAATTCCTTCAGGGTCTCTGATGCAACCTAGAATGACCCTATCTACAACGACAGCTGGATGTGGCATAAGGAGGGACACTTGGGACTGAGACGATTGGTGAGATTGGGTGAGCAAATGCAGACCCTTTAAAGCACAAATGCCTGGCACCCATTCCATGGGTCCGACTCTCCAGGTTGAAGGGAATATTACTACAGCTATAACATGTACGGGAAACCTAGAGAACAGACACACTGTGAATACAAAAGGATTCTAAAACTCAACGAATAGTCCCTCTCCTGGTGCTCCGATTTGACTTTCCATCTGCTTTACTATCAATCTCCCAACTTGGAGACACATCCCCTTTTACCTCCTGGTTCACACAGGTTGCCAATTTGGCAGAGGATGAAAGGGAAGAGGGAGAACCAATGAGAGAGTAGCTGTTAGGCATTTGAACGGGCACATATCACTGTAATTTCCCGGCAGGAAAAAGAATTAACCAAAGTCTCAGCCCCCCACCGGGAACCAGTATAGGTCCTGAACCAAAATTTTGGATTGCGGTCAGCTCACCAAAAACGAGTTGAAAAATGGAGCTCAGGGGCACAGCAATTCACAAACTGGACGAGTAATAAAGGACAACTATCGTCCAAAAATCTGTTGAGGGAAGGCAACGAAGCGGACTTGAAAGCGAGGCAGAATAGCAGGAAACAGATTTCAAGAGGTACGTTGGAATCCCCTTTAAAGCACAGGAAGAGAGGCACAACTTCGACAATGATGCACTTGGAAAAAAAGGGCGTATGCATTTTCTCCTGAATATATGCAGGAGAAAACGCATATCCCCTTTTTGGCCAAGCAAGCAAGCGGGCAATGCAAATCTGCACTACAAAGAAGTATCACTTCCCACCGGTCAAAAGGGACATCCACAAAATGTGTAAAAACCGGAAAGGCAAGACAGGCCCTGGAGAACAGGGAGCCTTGTTATGCTGATGGGTGGGATGTAAATTGCCAACTGCCTCTCTGGAGGAGTGTATTGTGTTCCCTAAAACAAGTAAACAACAGAGCTACAGAGCCAAGGGCACTTCCAGTCTAGGGAATATACCTTGGGAAAACTGAAAATCAAAAAGACACAGCCACCCTAAAATTTAGTGCTGCACTGCTTACAAGGACCTCCACTTTGGTACACCTTAAATATCCCAGGAAATATAAAAATGGTTCAAAAAATTGTGGTACTTACGTACGATGGAATATCCCTCAGCCATGAAATCAATGTCATAAGACCAGTAGCAGCAAAATGGGTGGATTCAGGTACGATGATTCTAAGTGAAATAAGTCACACAGAAAAAGAAACTTATCAGAAGATGTCACTTATGAAGATCCTGTAAACATGGCTACACTTGAACTGAGTTAGGAAAGAGAACAGTGTCTCACATTTAGAAAACACTCTTATGCCTGCTTAAGGGGGAAGGAGAGGTGGGGTGATGCATAAAACCAGAGCTTGATATAAGCACAGGTACCGTTCCAAAAACCAACTATGGAATAGACAAGACCTACACCTTCCTCAGTGAAAGGGACTCAAAACCCCATATTTCCCGCAGAGAAATATATCTGACTAGTAAGAATCTTAAAACCTATGTATAGATATGTCTCCATAAGGGAATCAAGTGTGTCTAGACTGGCATAAACATGGCAGCGAGAATCAGCTCAAACCCACTATAAAAAGGAATTTCAAAAATAAAACAAAACAACTGGTAAATTCTTTACAATTCCTTCAGGGTCTCTGATGAAACCTGGAATGACCCTACCTACAACGACAGCTGGATGTGGCATAAGGCTGGACACTTGGGACTGAGAGGATTGGTGAGATTGGGTGAGCAAATGCAGACCCTTTAAAGCAATAATGCATGGAACACATTCCATGGGTCCCAACTCTCCAGGTTGAAGGGAATATTACTACAGCTATAACATGTACGGGAAACCTAGAGAACGGACACACAGTGAATACGAAATGTTTCTAAAACTCAACAAATAGTCCCTCTCCTGGTGCTCCGGTTTGACTTTCCATCTGCTTTACTCTCAACCTCCCAACTTGGAGAGACAGCCCCTTTAACCTCCTGGTTCGCACAGGTTGCCAATTTGGCAGAGGATGAAAGGGAAGAGGGAGAACCAATGAGAGAGTAGCTGTTAGGCATTTGGACGGGCACATATCACTGTAATTTCCCGGCAGGAAGAAGAATTAACCAAAGTCTCAGCCCCCCACCGGGAACCAGCATTGGTCCTGAACCAAAATTTTGGACTTGCGGTGAGCTCACCTAAAACGAGTTGAAAAATGGAGCTCAGGGGCACAGCAATTCACAAACTGGCCGAGTAATAAAGGACAACTATCGTCCAATAATCTGTTGAGGGAAGGCAACGAGGCGGACTTGAAAGCGAGGCAGAATAGCAGGAAACAGATTTCAAGAGGTACGTTGGAATCGCTTTTAAAGCACAGGAAGAGGGGCACAACTTCGACAATGATGCACTTGGCCAAAAAGGGCGTATGCGTTTTCTCCTGAATATATTCAGGAGAAAACGCATACGCCCTTTTTGCCCAAGCAAGCAAGCGGGCAATGCAAATCTGCACTACAAAGAAGTATCACTTCCCACCGGTCAAAAGGGACATCCACAAAATGTGTAAAAACCAGAAAGGCAAGACAGGCCCTGGAGAACAGGGAGCCTTCTTATGCTGATGGGCGGGATGTAAATTGCCAACTGCCTCTCTGGAGGAGTACATTGTGTTCCCTAAAACAAGTAAAGAACAGAGCTACAGAGCCAAGGGCACTTCCAGTCTAGGGAATATACCTTGGGAAAACTGAATATCAATAAGACAGAGCAACCCCAATATTTAGGGCTGCACTGCTTACAATGACCTCAACTTGGGTACACCTTAAATATCCCAGGAAATATAAAAATGGTTCAAAAAATTGTGGTACTTACGTACGATGGAATATCCCTCAGCCATGAAATCAATGTCATAAGACCAGTAGCAGCAAAATGGGTGGATTCAGGTACGATGATTCTAAGTGAAATATGTCACAGAGAAAAAGAAACTTATCATAAGATATCACTTATGAAGATCCTGTAAACATGGCTACACTTGAACTGAGTTAGGAAAGAGAACAGTGTCTCACATTTAGAAAACACTCTTATGCCTGCTTAAGGGGGAAGGAGAGGTGGGGTGATGCATAAAACCAGAGTTTGATATAAGCACAGGTACCATTCCAAAAACCAACTATGGAATAGACAAGACCTACACCTTCCTCAGTGAAAGGGACTCAAAACCCCATATTTGCCGCAGAGGAATATATCTGACTAGTAAGAATCTTAAAACCTATGTATTGATATGTCTCCGTAAGGGAATCAAGTGTGTCTACACTGGCATAAACATGACAGCGAGAATCAGCTCAAACCCACTATAAAAAGAAATTTCAAAAACAAAACAAAAAACTGGTAAATTCTTTACAATTCCTTCAGGGTCTCTGATGAAACCTGGAATGACCCTATCTACAATGACAGCTGGATGTGGCATAAGGCTGGACACTTGGGACTGAGAGGATTGGTGAGATTGGGTGAACAAATGCAGACCATTTAAAGCAATAATGCATGGCACACATTCCATGGGTCCCAACTCTCCAGGTTGAAGGGAATATTACTACAGTTGTAACATGTACGGGAAACCTAGAGAACGGACACACTGTGAATACGAAAGGTTTCTAAAACTCAACGAATAGTCCCTCTCCTGGTGCTCCGGTTTGACTTTCCATCTGCTTTACTATCAAGCTCCCACCTTGGAGAGACAGCCCCTTTAACCTCCTGGTTCGCACAGGTTGACAATTTGGCAGAGGATGAAAGGGAAGAGGGAGAACCAATGAGAGAGTAGCTGTTAGGCATTTGGACAGGCACATATCACTGTAATTTCCCGGCAGGAAGAAGAATTAACAAAAGTATCAGGCCCCCACCGGGAACCAGTATAGGTCCTGAACCAAAATTTTGGACTTGCGGTCAGCTCACCTAAAACGAGTTGAAAAATGGAGCTCAGGGGCACAGCAATTCACAAACTGGCCCAGTAATAAAGGACAACTATCGTCCAAAAATCTGTTGAGGGAAGGCAACGAGGCGGACTTGAAAGCGAGGCAGAATAGCAGGAAACAGATTTCAAGAGGTACGTTGGAATCCCCTTTAAAGCACAGGAAGAGAGGCAGAACTTCGACAATGATGCACTTGGCCAAAAAGGGCGTATGCATTTTCTCCTGAATATATTCAGGAGAAAACGCATATGCCCTTTTTGGCCAAGCAACCAAGCGGGCAATGCAAATCTGCACTACAAAGAAGTATCACTTCCCACCGGTCAAAAGGGACATCCACAAAATGTGTAAAAACCAGAAAGGCAAGACAGGCCCTGGAGAACAGGGAGCCTTGTTATGCTGATGGGCGGGATGTAAATTGCCAACTGCCTCTCTGGAGGAGTACATTGTGTTCCCTAAAACAAGTAAAGAACAGAGCTACAGAGGCAAGGGCACTTCCAGTCTAGGGAATAAACCTTGGGAAAACTGAAGATCAATAAGACAGAGCCACCCCAAAATTTAGGGCTGCACTGCTTACAAGGACCTCAACTTGGGTACACCTTAAATATCCCAGGAAATATAAAAAATGGTTCAAAAAATTGTGGTACTTACGTACGATGGAATATCCCTCAGCCATGAAATCAATGTCATAAGACCAGTAGCAGCAAAATGGGTGGATTCAGGTACGATGATTCTAAGTGAAATAAGTCACACAGAAAAAGAAACTTATCATAAGATATCACTTATGAAGATCCTGTAAACATGGCTACACTTGAAGTGAGTTAGGAAAGAGAACAGTGTCTCACATTTAGAAAACACTCTTATGCCTGCTTAAGGGGGAAGGAGAGGTGGGGTGATGCATAAAACCAGAGTTTGATATAAGCACAGGTACCATTCCAAAAACCAACTATGGAATAGACAAGACCTACACCTTCCTCAGTGAAAGGGACTCAAAACCCCATATTTCCCGCAGAGGAATATATCTGACTAGTAAGAATCTTAAAACCTATGTATTGATATGTCTCCGTAAGGGAATCAAGTGTGTCTAGACTGGCATAAACATGGCAGCGAGAATCAGCTCAAACCCACTATAAAAAGGAATTTCAAAAACAAAACAAAAAAACTGGGAAATTCTTTACAATTCCTTCAGGGTCTCTGATGAAACCTGGAATGACCCTATCTACAACGACAGCTGGATGTGGCATAAGGCTGGACACTTGGGAATGAGAGGATTGGTGAGATTGGGTGAACAAATGCAGACCCTTTAAAGCAATAATGCATGGCACACATTCCATGGGTCCCAACTCTCCAGGTTGAAGGGAATATTACTACAGTTATAACATGTACGGGAAACCTAGAGAACAGACACACTGTGAATACGAAAGGTTTCTAAAACTCAACGAATAGTCCCTCTCCTGGTGCTCCGGTTTGACTTTCCTTCTGCTTTACTATCAACCTCCCAAATTGGAGAGACAACCCTTTAACCTCCTGGTTCGCACAGGTTGCCAATTTGGCAGAGGATGAAAGGGAAGAGGGAGAACCAATGAGAGAGTAGCTGTTAGGAATTTTGGACATGAACATATCACTGTAATTTCCCGGCAGGAAAAAGAATTAACCAAAGTCTCAGCCCCCCACCGGGAACCAGTATAGGTCCTGAACCAAAATTTTGGACTTGCGGTCAGCTCACCTAAAACGAGTTGAAAAATGGAGCTCAGGGGCACAGCAATTCACAAACTGGCCGAGTAATAAAGGACAACTATCGTCCAAAAATCTGTTGAGGGAAGGCAACGAGGCAGACTTGAAAGCGAGGCAGAATAGCAAGAAACAGATTTCAAGAGGTACGTTGGAATCGCCTTTAAAGCACAGGAAGAGGGGCACAACTTCGACAATGATGCACTTGGCCAAAAAGGGCGTATGCGTTTTCTCCTGAATATATTCAGGAGAAAAAGCATACGCCCTTTTTGGCCAAGCAAGCAAGCGGGCAATGCAAATCTGCACTACAAAGAAGTATCACTTCCCACCGGTCAAAAGGGACATCCACAAAATGTGTAAAAACCGGAAAGGCAAGACAGGCCCTGGAGAACAGGGAGCCTTGTTATGCTGATGGGTGGGATGTAAATTGCCAACTGCCTCTCTGGAGGAGTGCATTGTGTTCCCTAAAACAAGTAAACAACAGAGCTACAGAGCCAAGGGCACTTCCAGTCTAGGGAATATACCTTGGGAAAACTGAAAATCAAAAAGACACAGCCACCCTAAAATTTAGTGCTGCACTGCTTACAAGGACCTCCACTTGGGTACACCTTAAATATCCCAGGAAATATAAAAATGGTTCAAAAAATTGTGGTACTTACGTACGATGGAATATCCCTCAGCCATGAAATCAATGTCATAAGACCAGTAGCAGCAAAATGGGTGGATTCAGGTACGATGATTCTAAGTGAAATAAGTCACACAGAAAAAGAAACTTATCAGAAGATGTCACTTATGAAGATCCTGTAAACATGGCTACACTTGAACTGAGTTAGGAAAGAGAACAGTGTCTCACATTTAGAAAACACTCTTATGCCTGCTTAAGGGGGAAGGAGAGGTGGGGTGAAGCATAAAACCAGAGCTTGATATAAGCACAGGTACCGTTCCAAAAACCAACTATGGAATAGACAAGACCTACACCTTCCTCAGTGAAAGGGACTCAAAACCCCATATTTCCCGCAGAGGAATATATCTGACTAGTAAGAATCTTAAAACCTATGTATTGATATGTCTCCATAAGGGAATCAAGTGTGTCTAGACTGGCATAAATATGGCAGCGAGAATCAGCTCAAACCCACTATAAAAAGGAATTTCAAAAACAAAACAAAAAACTGGTAAATTCTTTACAATTCCTTCAGGGTCTCTGATGAAACCTGGAATGACCCTATCTACAATGACAGCTGGATGTGGCATAAGGCTGGACACTTGGGACTGAGAGGATTGGTGAGATTGGGTGAACAAATGCAGACCATTTAAAGCAATAATGCATGGCACACATTCCATGGGTCCCAACTCTCCAGGTTGAAGGGAATATTACTACAGTTGTAACATGTACGGGAAACCTAGAGAACGGACACACTGTGAATACGAAAGGTTTCTAAAACTCAACGAATAGTCCCTCTCCTGGTGCTCCGGTTTGACTTTCCATCTGCTTTACTATCAAGCTCCCACCTTGGAGAGACAGCCCCTTTAACCTCCTGGTTCGCACAGGTTGACAATTTGGCAGAGGATGAAAGGGAAGAGGGAGAACCAATGAGAGAGTAGCTGTTAGGCATTTGGACAGGCACATATCACTGTAATTTCCCGGCAGGAAGAAGAATTAACAAAAGTATCAGGCCCCCACCGGGAACCAGTATAGGTCCTGAACCAAAATTTTGGACTTGCGGTCAGCTCACCTAAAACGAGTTGAAAAATGGAGCTCAGGGGCACAGCAATTCACAAACTGGCCCAGTAATAAAGGACAACTATCGTCCAAAAATCTGTTGAGGGAAGGCAACGAGGCGGACTTGAAAGCGAGGCAGAATAGCAGGAAACAGATTTCAAGAGGTACGTTGGAATCCCCTTTAAAGCACAGGAAGAGAGGCAGAACTTCGACAATGATGCACTTGGCCAAAAAGGGCGTATGCATTTTCTCCTGAATATATTCAGGAGAAAACGCATATGCCCTTTTTGGCCAAGCAAGCAAGCGGGCAATGCAAATCTGCACTACAAAGAAGTATCACTTCCCACCGGTCAAAAGGGACATCCACAAAATGTGTAAAAACCAGAAAGGCAAGACAGGCCCTGGAGAACAGGGAGCCTTGTTATGCTGATGGGCGGGATGTAAATTGCCAACTGCCTCTCTGGAGGAGTACATTGTGTTCCCTAAAACAAGTAAAGAACAGAGCTACAGAGGCAAGGGCACTTCCAGTCTAGGGAATAAACCTTGGGAAAACTGAAGATCAATAAGACAGAGCCACCCCAAAATTTAGGGCTGCACTGCTTACAAGGACCTCAACTTGGGTACACCTTAAATATCCCAGGAAATATAAAAAATGGTTCAAAAAATTGTGGTACTTACGTACGATGGAATATCCCTCAGCCATGAAATCAATGTCATAAGACCAGTAGCAGCAAAATGGGTGGATTCAGGTACGATGATTCTAAGTGAAATAAGTCACACAGAAAAAGAAACTTATCATAAGATATCACTTATGAAGATCCTGTAAACATGGCTACACTTGAAGTGAGTTAGGAAAGAGAACAGTGTCTCACATTTAGAAAACACTCTTATGCCTGCTTAAGGGGGAAGGAGAGGTGGGGTGATGCATAAAACCAGAGTTTGATATAAGCACAGGTACCATTCCAAAAACCAACTATGGAATAGACAAGACCTACACCTTCCTCAGTGAAAGGGACTCAAAACCCCATATTTCCCGCAGAGGAATATATCTGACTAGTAAGAATCTTAAAACCTATGTATTGATATGTCTCCGTAAGGGAATCAAGTGTGTCTAGACTGGCATAAACATGGCAGCGAGAATCAGCTCAAACCCACTATAAAAAGGAATTTCAAAAACAAAACAAAAAAACTGGGAAATTCTTTACAATTCCTTCAGGGTCTCTGATGAAACCTGGAATGACCCTATCTACAACGACAGCTGGATGTGGCATAAGGCTGGACACTTGGGAATGAGAGGATTGGTGAGATTGGGTGAACAAATGCAGACCCTTTAAAGCAATAATGCATGGCACACATTCCATGGGTCCCAACTCTCCAGGTTGAAGGGAATATTACTACAGTTATAACATGTACGGGAAACCTAGAGAACAGACACACTGTGAATACGAAAGGTTTCTAAAACTCAACGAATAGTCCCTCTCCTGGTGCTCCGGTTTGACTTTCCTTCTGCTTTACTATCAACCTCCCAAATTGGAGAGACAACCCTTTAACCTCCTGGTTCGCACAGGTTGCCAATTTGGCAGAGGATGAAAGGGAAGAGGGAGAACCAATGAGAGAGTAGCTGTTAGGAATTTTGGACATGAACATATCACTGTAATTTCCCGGCAGGAAAAAGAATTAACCAAAGTCTCAGCCCCCCACCGGGAACCAGTATAGGTCCTGAACCAAAATTTTGGACTTGCGGTCAGCTCACCTAAAACGAGTTGAAAAATGGAGCTCAGGGGCACAGCAATTCACAAACTGGCCGAGTAATAAAGGACAACTATCGTCCAAAAATCTGTTGAGGGAAGGCAACGAGGCAGACTTGAAAGCGAGGCAGAATAGCAAGAAACAGATTTCAAGAGGTACGTTGGAATCGCCTTTAAAGCACAGGAAGAGGGGCACAACTTCGACAATGATGCACTTGGCCAAAAAGGGCGTATGCGTTTTCTCCTGAATATATTCAGGAGAAAAAGCATACGCCCTTTTTGGCCAAGCAAGCAAGCGGGCAATGCAAATCTGCACTACAAAGAAGTATCACTTCCCACCGGTCAAAAGGGACATCCACAAAATGTGTAAAAACCGGAAAGGCAAGACAGGCCCTGGAGAACAGGGAGCCTTGTTATGCTGATGGGTGGGATGTAAATTGCCAACTGCCTCTCTGGAGGAGTGCATTGTGTTCCCTAAAACAAGTAAACAACAGAGCTACAGAGCCAAGGGCACTTCCAGTCTAGGGAATATACCTTGGGAAAACTGAAAATCAAAAAGACACAGCCACCCTAAAATTTAGTGCTGCACTGCTTACAAGGACCTCCACTTGGGTACACCTTAAATATCCCAGGAAATATAAAAATGGTTCAAAAAATTGTGGTACTTACGTACGATGGAATATCCCTCAGCCATGAAATCAATGTCATAAGACCAGTAGCAGCAAAATGGGTGGATTCAGGTACGATGATTCTAAGTGAAATAAGTCACACAGAAAAAGAAACTTATCAGAAGATGTCACTTATGAAGATCCTGTAAACATGGCTACACTTGAACTGAGTTAGGAAAGAGAACAGTGTCTCACATTTAGAAAACACTCTTATGCCTGCTTAAGGGGGAAGGAGAGGTGGGGTGAAGCATAAAACCAGAGCTTGATATAAGCACAGGTACCGTTCCAAAAACCAACTATGGAATAGACAAGACCTACACCTTCCTCAGTGAAAGGGACTCAAAACCCCATATTTCCCGCAGAGGAATATATCTGACTAGTAAGAATCTTAAAACCTATGTATTGATATGTCTCCATAAGGGAATCAAGTGTGTCTAGACTGGCATAAATATGGCAGCGAGAATCAGCTCAAACCCACTATAAAAAGGAATTTCAAAAATAAAACAAAACAACTGGGAAATTCTTTACAATTCCTTCAGGGTCTCTGATGAAACCTGGAATGACCCTATCTACAACGACAGCTGGATGTGGCATAAGGCTGGAGACTTGGGACTGAGAGGATTGGTGAGATTGGGTGAGCAAATGCAGACCCTTTAAAGCAATAATGCATGGAACACATTCCATGGGTCCCAACTCTCCAGGTTGAAGGGAATATTACTACAGCTATAACATGTACGGGAAACCTAGAGAACGGACACACAGTGAATACGAAATGTTTCTAAAACTCAACGAATAGTCCCTCTCCTGGTGCTCCGGTTTGACTTTCCATCTGCTTTACTCTCAACCTCCCAACTTGGAGAGACAGCCCCTTTAACCTCCTGGTTCGCACAGGTTGCCAATTTGGCAGAGGATGAAAGGGAAGAGGGAGAACCAATGAGAGAGTAGCTGTTAGGCATTTGGACGGGCATATATCACTGTAATTTCCCGGCAGGAAGAAGAATTAACCAAAGTCTCAGCCCCCCACCGGGAACCAGCATAGGTCCTTAACCAAAATTTTGGACTTGCGGTGAGCTCACCTAAAACGAGTTGAAAAATGGAGCTCAGGGGCACAGCAATTCAGAAACTGGCCGAGTAATAAAGGACAACTATCGTCCAATAATCTGTTGAGGGAAGGCAACGAGGCGGACTTGAAAGCGAGGCAGAATAGCAGGAAACAGATTTCAAGAGGTACGTTGGAATCGCCTTTAAAGCACAGGAAGAGGGGCACAACTTCGACAATGACGCACTTGGCCAAAAAGGGCGTATGCGTTTTCTCCTGAATATATTCAGGAGAAAACGCATATGCCCTTTTTGGCCAAGCAAGCAAGCGGGCAATGCAAATCTGCACTACAAAGAAGTATCACTTCCCACCGGTCAAAAGGGACATCCACAAAATGTGTAAAAACCAGAAAGGCAAGACAGGCCCTGGAGAACAGGGAGCCTTCTTATGCTGATGGGCGGGATGTAAATTGCCAACTGCCTCTCTGGAGGAGTACATTGTGTTCCCTAAAACAAGTAAAGAACAGAGCTACAGAGCCAAGGGCACTTCCAGTCTAGGGAATATACCTTGGGAAAACTGAATATCAATAAGACAGAGCAACCCCAAAATTTAGGGCTGCACTGCTTACAAGGACCTCAACTTGGGTACACCTTAAATATCCCAGGAAATATAAAAATGGTTCAAAAAATTGTGGTACTTACGTACGATGGAATATCCCTCAGCCATGAAATCAATGTCATAAGACCAGTAGCAGCAAAATGGGTGGATTCAGGTACGATGATTCTAAGTGAAATAAGTCACAGAGAAATAGAAACTTATCATAAGATATCACTTATGAAGATCCTGTAAACATGGCTACACTTGAACTGAGTTAGGAAAGAGAACAGTGTCTCACATTTAGAAAACACTCTTATGCCTGCTTAAGGGGGAAGGAGAGGTGGGGTGATGCATAAAACCAGAGTTTGATATAAGCACAGGTACCATTCCAAAAACCAACTATGGAATAGACAAGACCTACACCTTCCTCAGTGAAAGGGACTCAAAACCCCATATTTGCCGCAGAGGAATATATCTGACTAGTAAGAATCTTAAAACCTATGTATTGATATGTCTCCGTAAGGGAATCAAGTGTGTCTAGACTGGCATAAACATGGCAGCGAGAATCAGCTCAAACCCACTATAAAAAGAAATTTCAAAAACAAAACAAAAAAACTGGTAAATTCTTTACAATTCCTTCAGGGTCTCTGATGAAACCTGGAATGACCCTATCTACAATGACAGCTGGATGTGGCATAAGGCTGGACACTTGGGACTGAGAGGATTGGTGAGATTGGGTGAACAAATGCAGACCATTTAAAGCAATAATGCATGGCACACATTCCATGGGTCCCAACTCTCCAGGTTGAAGGGAATATTACTACAGTTATAACATGTACGGGAAACCTAGAGAACGGACACACTGTGAATACGAAAGGTTTCTAAAACTCAACGAATAGTCCCTCTCCTGGTGCTCCGGTTTGACTTTCCATCTGCTTTACTATCAAGCTCCCACCTTGGAGAGACAGCCCCTTTAACATCCTGGTTCGCACAGGTTGACAATTTGGCAGAGGATGAAAGGGAAGAGGGAGAACCAATGAGAGAGTAGCTGTTAGGCATTTGGACAGGCACATATCACTGTAATTTCCCGGCAGGAAGAAGAATTAACAAAAGTATCAGGCCCCCACCGGGAACCAGTATAGGTCCTGAACCAAAATTTTGGACTTGCGGTCAGCTCACCTAAAACGAGTTGAAAAATGGAGCTCAGGGTCACAGCAATTCACAAACTGGCCCAGTAATAAAGGACAACTATCGTCCAAAAATCTGTTGAGGGAAGGCAACGAGGCGGACTTGAAAGCGAGGCAGAATAGCAGGAAACAGATTTCAAGAGGTACGTTGGAATCGCCTTTAAAGCACAGGAAGAGGGGCACAACTTCGACAATGACGCACTTGGCCAAAAAGGGCGTACGCGTTTTCTCCTGAATATATTCAGGAGAAAACGCGTACGCCCTTTTTGGCCAAGCAAGCAAGCGGGCAATGCAAATCTGCACTACAAAGAAGTATCACTTCCCACCGGTCAAAAGGGACATCCACAAAATGTGTAAAAACCAGAAAGGCAAGACAGGCCCTGGAGAACAGGGAGCCTTGTTATGCTGATGGGCGGGATGTAAATTGCCAACTGCCTCTCTGGAGGAGTGCATTGTGTTCCCTAAAACAAGTAAAGAACAGAGCTACAGAGCCAAGGGCACTTCCAGTCTAGGGAATATACCTTGGGAAAACTGAAAATCAATAAGACAGAGCCACCCCAAAACTTAGGGCTGCACTGCTTACAAGGACCTCAACTTGGGTACACCTTAAATATCCCAGGAAATATAAAAATGGTTCAAAAAATTGTGGTACTTACGTATGATGGAATATCCCTCAGCCATGAAATCAATGTCATAAGACCAGTAGCAGCAAAATGGGTGGATTCAGGTACGATGATTCTAAGTGAAATAAGTCACAGAGAAAAAGAAACATATCATAAGATATCACTTATGAAGATCCTGTAAACATGGCTACACTTGAACTGAGTTAGGAAAGAGAACCATGTCTCACATTTAGAAAACACTCTTATGCCTGCTTAAGGTGGAAGGAGAGGTGGGGTGATGCATAAAACCAGAGTTTGATATAAGCACAGGTACCGTTCCAAAAACCAACTATGGAATAGACAAGACCTACACCTTCCTCAGTGAAAGGGATTCAATGTCCCATATTTCCCGCAGAGGAATATATCTGACTAGTAAGAATCTTAAAACCTATGTATTCATATGTCTCTGTAAGGGAATCAAGTGTGTCTAGACTGGCATAAACATGGCAGCGAGAATCAGCTCACACCCACTATAAAAAGGAATTTCAAAAACAAAACAAAAAAACTGGGAAATTCTTTACAATTCCTTCAGGGTCTCTGATGAAACCTGGAATGACCCTATCTACAACGACAGCTGGATGTGGCATAAGGCTGGACACTTGGGACTGAGAGGATTGGTGAGATTGGGTGAACAAATGCAGACCATTTAAAGCAATAATTCATGGCACACATTCCATGGGTCCCAAATCTCCAGGTTGAAGGGAATATTACTACAGTTATAACATGTACGGGAAACCTAGAGAACGGACACACTGTGAATACGAAAGGTTTCTAAAACTCAACGAATAGTCCCTCTCCTGGTGCTCCGGTTTGACTTTCCATCTGCTTTACTATCAACCTCCCAACTTGGAGAGACAGCCCCTTTAACCTCCTGGTTCGCACAGGTTGCCAATTTGTCAGAGGTTGAAAGGGAAGAGGGAGAACCAATGAGAGAGTAGCTGTTAGGCATTTGGACGGGCACATATCACTGTAATTTCCCGGCAGGAAGAAGAATTAACCAAAGTCTCAGCCCCCCACCGGGAACCAGTATAGGTCCTGAACCAAAATTTTGGACTTGCGGTCAGCTCACCTAAAACGAGTTGAAAAATGGAGCTCAGGGGCACAGCAATTCACAAACTGGCCGAGTAATAAAGGACAACTATCGTCCAAAAATCAGTTGAGGGAAGGCAACGAGGCAGACTTGAAAGCGAGGCAGAATAGCAGGAAACAGATTTCAAGAGGTACGTTGGAATCGCCATTAAAGCACAGGAAGAGGGGCACAACTTCGACAATGATGCACTTGGCCAAAAAGGGCGTATGCGTTTTCTCCTGAATATATTCAGGAGAAAACACATACGCCCTTTTTTGCCAAGCAAGCAAGCGGGCAATGCAAATCTGCACTACAAAGAAGTATCACTTCCCACCGGTCAAAAGGGACATCCACAAAATGTGTAAAAACCAGAAAGGCAAGACAGGCCCTGGAGAACAGGGAGCCTTGTTATGCTGATGGGCGGGATGTAAATTGCCAACTGCCTCTCTGGAGAAGTACATTGTGTTCCCTAAAACAAGTAAAGAACAGAGCTACAGAGCCAAGGGCACTCCCAGTCTAGGGAATATACCTTGGGAAAACTGAAAATCAATAAGACAGAGCCACCCCAAAATTTAGGGCTGCACTGCTTACAAGGACCTCAACTTGGGTACACCTTAAATATCCCAGGAAATATAAAAATGTTTCAAAAAATTGTGGTACTTACGTACGATGGAATATCCCTCAGCCATGAAATCAATGTCATAAGACCAGTAGGAGCAAAATGGGTGGATTCAGGTACGATGATTCTAAGTGAAATAAGTCACAGAGAAAAAGAAACTTATCATAAGATATCACTTATGAAGATCCTGTACACATGGCTACACTTGAACTGAGTTAGGAAAGAGAACAGGGTCTCACATTTAGAAAAAACTCTTATGCCTGCTTAAGGGGGAAGGAGAGGTGGAGTGATGCATAAAACCAGAGTTTGATATAAGCACAGGTACCGTTCCAAAAACCAACTATGGAATAGACAAGACCTACACCTTCCTCAGTGAAAGGGACTCAAAACCCCATATTTCCCGCAGAGGAATATATCTGACTAGTAAGAATCTTAAAACCTATGTATTGATATGTCTCCGTAAGGGAATCAAGTGTGTCTAGACTGGCATAAACATGGCAGCGAGAATCAGCTCAAACCCACTATAAAAAGGAATTTCAAAAACAAAACAAAAAAACTGGGAAATTCTTTACAATTCCTTCAGGGTCAATGATGAAACCTGGAATGACCCTATCTACAACGACAGCTGGATGTGGCATAAGGCTGGACACTTGGGCCTGAGAGGATTGGTGAAATTGGGTGAGCAAATGCAGACCCTTTAAAGCAATAATGCATGGCACACATTCCATGGGTCCCAACTCTCCAGGTTGAAGGGAATATTACTACAGATATAACATGTACGGGAATCCTAGAGAATGGACACACTGTGAATACGAAAGGTTTCTAAAACTCAACGAATAGTCCCTCTCCTGGTGCTCCGGTTTGACTTTCCATCTGCTTTACTATCAACCCCCTAACTTGGGGAGACAGCCCCTTTAACCTCCTGGTTCGCACAGGTTGCCAATTTTGCAGAGGATGAAAGGGAAGAGGGAGAACCAATGAGAGAGTAGCTGTTGGGCATTTGGACGGGCACATATCACTATAACTTCCCGGCAGGAAGAAGAATTAACCAAAGTCTCAGCCACCCACCGGGAACCAGCATAGGTCCTGAACCAAAATTTTGGACTTGCGGTCAGCTCACAAAAAACGAGTTGAAAAATGGAGCTCAGGGGTACAGCAATTCAAAAACTGGCCGAGTAATAAACGACAACTATCGTCCAAAAATCTGTTGAGGGAAGGCAACGAGGCGGACTTGAAAGCGAGGCAGAATAGCAGGAAACAGATTTCAAGAGGTACGTTGGAATCGCCTTTAAAGCACAGGAAGAGGGGCACAACTTCGACAATGATGCACTTGGCCAAAAAGGGCGTATGCGTTTTCTCCTGAATATATTCAGGAGAAAACGCATACGCCCTTTTTGGCCAAGCAAGCAAGCGGGCAATGCAAATCTGCATTACAAAGAAGTATCACTTCCCACCGGTCAAAAGGGACATCCACAAAATGTGTAAAAACCAGAAAGGGAAGACAGGCCCCGGAGAACCGGGAGCCTTGTTATGCTGTTGGGCGGGATGTAAATTGCCAACTGCCTCTCTGGAGGAGTGCATTGTGTTCCCTAAAACAAGTAAACAACAGAGCTACAGAGCCAAGGGCACTTCCAGTCTAGGGAATATACCTTGGGAAAACTGAAAATCAATAAGACAGAGCCAACCCAATATTTAGGGCTGCACTGCTTACAAGGACCTCAACTTGGTTACACCTTAAATATCCCAGGAAATATAAAAATGGTTCAAAAAATTGTGGTACTTACGTACGATGGAGTATCCCTCAGCCATGAAATCAATGTCATAAGACCAGTAGCAGCAAAATGGGTGGATTCAGGTACGATGATTCTAAGTGAAATAAGTCACACAGAAAAAGAAACTTATCATAAGATATCACTTATGAAGATCCTGTAAACATGGCTACACGTGAACTGAGTTAGGAAAGAGAACAGTTTCTCACATTTGGAAAACACTCTTATGCCTGCTTAAGGGGGAAGGAGAGGTGGGGTGATGCATAAAACCAGAGTTTGATATAAGCACAGGTACCGTTCCATAAATCAACTATGGAATAGACAAGACCTACACCTTCCTCAGTGAAAGGGACTAAAATCCCATATTTCCCGCAGAGGAATATATCTGACTAGTAAGAATCTTAAAACCTATGTATTGATATGTCTCCGTAAGGGAATCAAGTGTGTCAAGACTGGCATAAACATGGCAGTGAGAATCAGCTCCAACCCACTATAAAAAGGAATTTCAAAAACAAAACAAAAAACTGGGAAATCCTTTACAATTCCTTCAGGGTCTCTGATGAAACCTGGAATGACCCTCTCTACAACGACAGCTGGATGTGGCATAAGGAGGGACACTTGGGACTGAGAGGATTGGTGAGATTGGGTGAGCAAATGCAGACCCTTTAAAGCACAAATGCCTGGCACCCAATCCATGGGTCCCATATCTCCAGGTTGAAGGAAATATTACTACAGCTATAACATGTACGGGAATCCTAGAGAACGGACACACTGTGAATACGAAAGGTTTCTAAAACTCAACGAATAGTCCCTCTCCTGGTGCTCCGGTTTGACTTTCCATCTGCTTTACTATCAACCTCCCAACTTGGAGAGACAGCCCCTTTAACCTCCTGGTTCGCACAGGTTGTCAATTTGGCAGAGGATGAAAGGGAAGAGGGAGAACCAATGAGAGAGTAGCTGTTAGGCATTTGGACAGGCACATATCACTGTAATTTCCTGGCAGGAAGAAGAATTAACCAAAGTCTCAGCCACCCACCGGGAACCAGCATAGGTCCTGAACCAAAATTTTGAACTTGCGGTCAGCTCACCAAAAACGAGTTGAAAAATGGAGCTCAGGGGCACTGCAATTCACAAACTGGCCGAGTAATAAAGGACAACTATCATCCAATAATCTGTTGAGGGAAGGCAACGAGGCGGACTTGAAAGCGAGGCAGAATAGCAGGAAACAGATTTCAAGAGGTATGTTGGAATCGCCTTTAAAGCACAGGAAGAGGGGCACAACTTCGACAATGATGCACTTGGCCAAAAAGGGCGTAAGCGTTTTCTCCTGAATATATTCAGGAGAAAACGCATACGCCCTTTTTGGCCATGCAAGCAATCCGGCAATGCACATCTGCACTACAAAGAAGTATCACTTCCCACCGGTCAAAAGGGACATCCACAAAATGTGTAAAAACCAGAAAGGCAAGACAGGCCCTGGAGAACAGGGAGCCTTGTTATGCTGATGGGCGAGATGTAAATTGCCAACTGCCTCTCTGGAGGAGTGCATTGTGTTCCCTAAAACAAGTAAAGAACAGAGCTACAGAGCCAAGGGCACTTCCAGTCTAGGGAATATACCTTGGGAAAACTGAAAATCAATAAGACAGAGCCACCCTAAAATTTACGGCTGCACTGCTTACAAGGACCTCAACTTGGTTACACCTTAAATATCCCAGGAAATATAAAAATGGTTCAAAATATTGTGGTACTTACGTACGATGGGATATCCCTCAGCCTCGAAATCAATGTCATGAGACCAGTAGCAGCAAAATGGGTGGATTAGGGTACGATGATTCTAAGTGAAATAAGTCACAGAGAAAAAGAAACTTATCATAAGATATCACTTATGAAGATCCTGTAAACATGGCTACACTTGAACTGAGTTAGGAAAGTGAACAGTGTCTCTCATTTAGAAAACACTCTTATGCCTGCTTAAGGGGGAAGGAGAGGTGGGGTGATGCATAAAACCAGAGTTTGATATAAGCACAGGTACCGTTCCAAAAACCAACTATGGAATAGACAAGACCTACACCTTCCTCAGTGAAAGGGACTCAAAACCCCATATTTCCCGCAGAGGAATATATCTGACTAGTAAGAATCTTAAAACCTATGTATTGATATGTCTCCGTAAGGGAATCAAGTGTGTCTAGACAGGCATAACCATGGCAGCGAGAATCAGCTCAAACCCACTATAAAAAGGAATTTCAAAAACAAAACAAAAAAACTGGGAAATTCTTTACAATTCCTTCAGGGTCTCTGATGAAACCTGGAATGACCCTATCTACAACGACAGCTGGATGTGGCATAAGGCTGGACACTTGGGACTGACAGGATTGGTGATATTGGGTGAGCAAATGCAGACCCTTTAAAGCACAAATGCCTGGCACCCATTCCATGGGTCCCAACTCTCCAGGTTGAAGGGAATATTACTACAGCTATAACATGTACGGGAAACCGAAAGAATGTACACACTGTGAATATGAAAGGTTACTAAAACTCAACGAATAGTCCCTCTCCTGGTGCTCCGGTTTGACTTTCCATCTGCTTTACTATCAACCTCACAACTTGGAGAGACAGCCCCTTTAACCTCCTGGTTCGCACAGGTTGCCAGTTTGGCAGAGGATGAAAGGGAAGAGGGAGAACCAATGAGAGAGTAGCTGATAGGCATTTGGACGGGCACATATAACTCTAACTTCCCGGCAGGAAGAAGAATTAACCAAAGTCTCAGCCCCCCACCGGGAACCAGCATAGGACCTGAACCAAAATTTTGGACTTGCGGTCAGCTCACAAAAAACGAGTTGAAAAATGGAGCTCAGGGGCACAGCAATGCACAAACTGGCCGAGTAATAAAGGACAACTCTCGTCCAAAAATCTGTTGAGGGAAGGCAGCGAGGCGGACTTGAAAGCGAGGCAGAATAGCAGGAAACAGATTTCAAGAGGTACGTTGGAATCGCCTTTAAAGCACAGGAAGAGGGGCACAACTTCGACAATGATGCACTTGGCCAAAAAGGGCGTATGCGTTTTCTCCTGAATATATTCAGGAGAAAACGCATACGCCCTTTTTGGCCAAGCAAGCAAGCGGGCAATGCAAATCTGCACTACAAAGAAGAATCACTTCCCACCAGTCAAAAGGGACATCCACAAAATGTGTAAAAACCAGAAAGGCAAGAGAGGCCGTGGAGAACAGGGAGCCTTGTTATGCTGATGGGCGGGATGTAAATTGCCAACTGCCTCTCTGGAGGAGTACATTGTGTTCCCTAAAACAAGTAAAGAACAGAGCCTCAGAGCCAAGGGCACTTCCAGTCTAGGGAATATACCTTGGGAAAACTGAAAATCAATAAGACAGAGTCACCCCAAAATTTAGGGCTGCACTGCTTACAAGGACCTCAACTTGGGTACACCTTAAATATCCCAGGAAATATAAAAATGGTTCAAAAAATTGTGGTACTTACGTACGATGGAATATCCCTCAGCCATGAAATCAATGTCATAAGACCAGTAGCAGCAAAATGGGTGGATTCAGGTACGATGATTCTAAGTGAAATAAGTCACACAGAAAAAGAAACTTATCATAAGATATCACTTATGAAGATCCTGTAAACATGGCTACACTTGAACTGAGTTAGGAAAGAGAACAGTGTCTCACATTTAGAAAACACTCTTATGCCTGCTTAAGGGGGAAGGAGAGGTGAGGTGATGCATAAAACCAGAGTTTGATATAAGCACAGGTACCATTCCAAAAACCAACTATGGAATAGACAAGACCTACACCTTCCTCAGTGAAAGGGACTCAAAACCCCATATTTCCCGCAGAGGAATATATCTGACTAGTAATAATCTTAAAACCTATGTATTGATATGTCTCCGTAAGGGAATCAAGTGTCTCTAGACTGGCATACATGGCAGCGAGAATCAGCTCAAACCCACTATAAAAAGGAATTTCGCAAACAAAAGAAGAATACTAGGAAATTCTTTACAATTCCTTCAGGGTCTCTGATGAAACCTGAAATGACCCTATCTACAACGACAGCTGGATGTGGCATAAGGTTGGACACTTGGGTCTGAGATGATTGGTGAGATTGGGTGAGAAAATTCAGACCCTTTGAATCAGAAATGCCTGGCACACATTCCATGGGTCCCAACTCTCCAGTTTGAAGGGAATATTACTACAGCTATAACATGTACAGGAAACCTAGAGAACAGACACACTGTGAATACGAAAGGTTTCTAAAACTCAATGAATAGTCCCTCTCCTGGTGCTCCGGTTTGGCTTTCCATCTACTTTACTATCAACCGCCCAACTTGGAGAGACAGCCCCTTTAACCTCCTGGTTCGCACAGGTTGCCAATTTGGCAGAGGATGAAAGGGAAGCGGGAGCACCAATGAGAGAGTAGATGTTAGGCATTTGGACGGTCACATATCACTTTAATTTCCCGGCAGGAAGAAGAATTAACCATGTCTCAGCCACCCACCGGGAACCAGCATAGGTCCTGAACCAAAATTCTGGACATGCGGTCAGCTCACCAAAAAAGAGTTGAAAAATGGAGCTCAGGGGCACAACAATTCACAAACTGGCCGAGTAATAAAGGACAACTATCGTCCAAAAATCTGTTGAGGGAAGGCAACGAGGCAGACTTGAAAGCGAGGCAGAATAGCAAGAAACAGATTTCAAGAGGTACGTTGGAATCGCCTTTAAAGCACAGGAAGAGGGGCACAACTTCGACAATGATGCACTTGGCCAAAAAGGGCGTATGCGTTTTCTCCTGAATATATTCAGGAGAAAACGCATACGCCCTTTTTGGCCAAGCAAGCAAGCGGACAATGCAAATCTGCACTACAAAGAAGTATCACTTCCCACCGGTCAAAAGGGACATCCACAAAATGTGTAAAAACCAGAAAGGCAAGACAGGCCCTGGAGAACAGGGAGCCTTGTTATGCTGATGGGCGGGATGTAAATTGCCAACTGCGTCTCTGGAGGAGTGCATTGTGTTCCCTAAAACAAGTAAACAACAGAGCTACAGAGCCAAGGGCACTTCCAGTCTAGGGAATATACCTTGGGAAAACTGAAAATCAATAAGACAGAGTCACCCCAAAATTTAGGGCTGCACTGCTTACAAGGACCTCAACTTGGGTACACCTTAAATATCCCAGGAAATATAAAAATGGTTCAAAAAATTGTGGTACTTACGTACGATGGTATATCCCTCAGCCATGAAATCAATGTCATAAGACCAGTAGCAGCAAAATGGGTGGATTCAGGTACGATGATTCTAAGTGAAATAAGTCACACAGAAAAAGAAACTTATCATAAGATATCACTTATGAAGATCCTGTAAACATGGCTACACTTGAACTGAGTTAGGAAAGAGAACAGTGTCTCACATTTAGAAAACACTCTTATGCCTGCTTAAGGGGGAAGGAGAGGTGAGGTGATGCATAAAACCAGAGTTTGATATAAGCACAGGTACCGTTCCATAAATCAACTATGGAATAGACAAGACCTACACCTTCCTCAGTGAAAGGGACTAAAATCCCATATTTCCCACAGAGGAATATATCTGACTTGTAAGAATCTTAAAACCTATGTATTGATATGTCTCCGTAAGGGAATCAAGTGTGTCAAGACTGGCATAAACATGGCAGCGAGAATCAGCTCCAACCCACTATAAAAAGGAATTTCAAAAACAAAACAAAAAACTGGGAAATCCTTTACAATTCCTTCAGGGTCTCTGATGAAACCTGGAATGACCCTCTCTACAACGACAGCTGGATGTGGCATAAGGAGGGACACTTGGGACTGAGAGGATTGGTGAGATTGGGTGAGCAAATGCAGACCCTTTAAAGCACAAATGCCTGGCACCCAATCCATGGGTCCCATATCTCCAGGTTGAAGGAAATATTACTACAGCTATAACATGTAGGGGAATCCTAGAGAACGGACACACTGTGAATACGAAAGGTTTCTAAAACTCAACGAATAGTCCCTCTCCTGGTGCTCCGGTTTGACTTTCCATCTGCTTTACTATCAACCTCCCAACTTGGAGAGACAGCCCCTTTAACCTCCTGGTTCGCACAGGTTGTCAATTTGGCAGAGGATGAAAGGGAAGAGGGAGAACCAATGAGAGAGTAGCTGTTAGGCATTTGGACAGGCACATATCACTGTAATTTCCTGTCAGGAAGAAGAATTAACCAAAGTCTCAGCCACCCACCGGGAACCAGCATAGGTCCTGAACCAAAATTTTGAACTTGCGGTCAGCTCACCAAAAACGAGTTGAAAAATGGAGCTCAGGGGCACAGCAATTCACAAACTGGCCGAGTAATAAAGGACAACTATCATCCAAAAATCTGTTGAGGGAAGGCAACGAGGCGGACTTGAAAGCGAGGCAGAATAGCAGGAAACAGATTTCAAGAGGTACGTTGGAATCGCCTTTAAAGCACAGGAAGAGGGGCACAACTTCGACAATGATGCACTTGGCCAAAAAGGGCGTATGCGTTTTCTCCTGAATATATTCAGGAGAAAACGCATACGCCCTTTTTGGCCATGCAAGCAATCGGGCAATGCAAATCTGCACTACAAAGAAGTATCACTTCCCACCGGTCAAAAGGGACATCCACAAAATGTGTAAAAACCAGAAAGGCAAGACAGGCCCTGGAGAACAGGGAGCCTTGTTATGCTGATGGGCGAGATGTAAATTGCCAACTGCCTCTCTGGAGGAGTGTATTGTGTTCCCTAAAACAAGTAAAGAACAGAGCTACAGAGCCAAGGGCACTTCCAGTCTAGGGAATATACCTTGGGAAAACTGAAAATCAATAAGACAGAGCCACCCTAAAATTTAGGGCTGCACTGCTTACAAGGACCTCAACTTGGTTACACCTTAAATATCCCAGGAAATATAAAAATGGTTCAAAATATTGTGGTACTTACGTACGATGGGATATCCCTCAGCCTCGAAATCAATGTCATGAGACCAGTAGCAGCAAAATGGGTGGATTAGGGTACGATGATTCTAAGTGAAATAAGTCACAGAGAAAAAGAAACTTATCATAAGATATCACTTATGAAGATCCTGTAAACATGGCTACACTTGAACTGAGTTAGGAAAGTGAACAGTGTCTCTCATTTAGAAAACACTCTTATGCCTGCTTAAGGGGGAAGGAGAGGTGGGATGATGCATAAAACCAGAGTTTGATATAAGCACAGGTACCGTTCCAAAAACCAACTATGGAATAGACAAGACCTACACCTTCCTCAGTGAAATGGACTCAAAACCCCATATTTCCCGCAGAGGAATATATCTGACTAGTAAGAATCTTAAAACCTATGTATTGATATGTCTCCGTAAGGGAATCAAGTGTGTCTAGACAGGCATAACCATGGCAGCGAGAATCAGCTCAAACCCACTATAAAAAAGAATTTCAAAAACAAAACAAAAAAACTGGGAAATTCTTTACAATTCCTTCAGGGTCTCTGATGAAACCTGGAATGACCCTATCTACAACGACAGCTGGATGTGGCATAAGGCTGGACACTTGGGACTGACAGGATTGGTGATATTGGGTGAGCAAATGCAGACCCTTTAAAGCACAAATGCCTGGCACCCATTCCATGGGTCCCAACTCTCCAGGTTGAAGGGAATATTACTACAGCTATAACATGTACGGGAAACCGAGAGAATGGACACACTGTGAATATGAAAGGTTTCTAAAACTCAACGAATAGTCCCTCTCCTGGTGCTCCGGTTTGACTTTCCATCTGCTTTACTATCAACCTCCCAACTTGGAGAGACAGCCCCTTTAACCTCCTGGTTCGCACAGGTTGCCAATTTGGCAGAGGATGAAAGGGAAGAGGGAGAACCAATGAGAGAGTAGCTGATAGGCATTTGGACGGGCACATATAACTCTAACTTCCCGGCAGGAAGAAGAATTAACCAAAGTCTCAGCCCCCCACCGGGAACCAGCATAGGACCTGAACCAAAATTTTGGCCTTTCGGTCAGGTCACAAAAAACGAGTTGAAAAATGGAGCTCAGGGGCACAGCAATGCACAAACTGGCCGAGTAATAAAGGACAACTATCGTCCAAACATCTGTTGAGGGAAGGCAATGAGGCGGACTTGAAAGCGAGGCAGAATAGCAGGAAACAGATTTCAAGAGGTACGTTGGAATCGCCTTTAAAGCACAGGAAGAGGGGCACAACTTCGACAATGATGCACTTGGCCAAAAAGGGCGTATGCGTTTTCTCCTGAATATATTCAGGAGAAAACGCATACGCCCTTTTTGGCCAAGCAAGCAAGCGGGCAATGCAAATCTGCACTACAAAGAAGAATCACTTCCCACCGGTCAAAAGGGACATCCACAAAATGTGTAAAAACCAGAAAGGCAAGACAGGCCCTGGAGAACAGGGAGCCTTGTTATGCTGATGGGCGGGATGTAAATTGCCAACTGCCTCTCTGGAGGAGTACATTGTATTCCCTAAAACAAGTAAAGAACAGAGCCTCAGAGCCAAGGGCACTTCCAGTCTAGGGAATATACCTTGGGAAAACTGAAAATCAATAAGACAGAGTCACCCCAAAATTTAGGGCTGCACTGCTTACAAGGACCTCAACTTGGGTACACCTTAAATATCCCAGGAAATATAAAAATGTTTCAAAAAATTGTGGTACTTACGTACGATGGAATATCCCTCAGCCATGAAATCAATGTCATAAGACCAGTAGCAGCAAAATGGGTGGATTCATGTACGATGATTCTAAGTGAAATAAGTCACACAGAAAAAGAAAGTTATCATAAGATATCACTTATGAAGATCCTGTACACATGGCTACACTTGAACTGAGTTAGGAAAGAGAACAGGGTCTCACATTTAGAAAACACTCTTATGCCTGCTTAAGGGGGAAGGAGAGGTGAGGTGATGCATAAAACCAGAGTTTGATATAAGCACAGGTACCGTTCCAAAAACCAACTATGGAATAGACAAGACCTACACCTTCCTCAGTGAAAGGGACTCAAAACCCCATATTACCCGCAGAGGAATATATCTGACTAGTAATAATCTTAAAACCTATGTATTGATATGTCTCCGTAAGGGAATCAAGTGCCTCTAGACTGGCATAAACATGGCAGCGAGAATCAGCTCAAACCCACT